>NC_132847.1:62152675-62467419 GCF_048164855.1 Canis lupus baileyi
GATTCTCATCCTTGTCCACCTGCATCCAAAGAAAGTGGTATCCACACTTGTAGTTCCAAACAGGGACTGAAATTAAGGCTCTCAACTCCCAGCTGGGGTGGGGTTTCCACTCCATTGTGTAATTTTCCTTTTCTGACCCAACAATCTAAACTGATTTAGTATTTCTATAAATAACGTGGAGAAACTCTTATGTTGCTAAGAAGCAAAGTAGGAATTTAAGTTATGCATAATGTGATACTTTGATATTATCTGTGAGCAAAAATATTCATGGGGGGCCACCTGGGTGGTTTAGTGATTGAGCGTCTGCCTTCAGCTCAAGTTGTGATACTGGGGTCCTGGGATCGAGTCTGCATCAGGCTCTCTGCAGGGAGCCTGCTTCTCCCTCTGCCCATGTCTCTGCCTCTCTCTGTATGTCTCTTATGAATACATAAATAAAATCTTTAAAAAAAATAATGGAAAAATACTGAAAGGAAATCCAACAAAATGTTAGTCATTTTTACCTTCATAGGATAGACTGTTGATTTTATTCATCTTTCTCTTTTCGCATAGTTTGTGTCCTATAACATATGTGCAAATGTTTTATAATTAAAAATAACAATTTCCTGCAGCCCCGGTGGCTTAGCGCTTTAGCGCTGCCTTTAGCCTGGGGTGTGATCCTGGAGACCCAGGATCGAGTACCATGTCAGGCTCCCTGCATGGAGCCTGCTTCTCTCTCTGCCTGTGTCTCTGCCTCTCTCTCTTTCTGTGTCTCTCATGAATAAATAAATAAAATCTTTAAAAAAAATAACAATTTCACTTAACCTGAAATAAAATCAAAATTGAAATGCATAAAGCTATAAGTGACCCTCAGAGAACTTTCAAAGTCCTTGATAAATTTTTTTCAAAATTTTAACAGTTTTTGTTGGCTCTGGCCTCCCAGATGGTATGGATATGCTCAGTGATCTCTGACCTCATTTGATTTCTAAAAATGTCCTTTGATCATCAACTTTTACCCTACTTTTCCTGAAAAATTAAGTCATCAGAAACACAAAAGGTTTGGAAGGTTTCGATTTGGGGATGAAGAGAAATCATGAGGAGTAATATTTGTTCACTTCTAAAATCCTGTAAATCTTCTTTATGAGAAATTTAAAGGCAGGCTTGAAATTTTTAATCTGGGATTTAAAAGTTGATGAGGATAAAAAGAAATTCATATATTCTCAAGTAGAGGTAAAGCTAAAATGTTAGAAGACTGTGATTTGCTTTTGACACTTTTTATTATGAACCAAGTGATTTTTTAATTTAAACATTTTATGTAATATACTAGTATACACAATTTAAAAAATAAAAAAATTAATTATCCATAGTGCTACTGTACATTAACATTATAGCATGTTTTCTACAGTTTATACATAGGACTGTAATCGCAGACTACACATAATTTGTATTCTTATAATTTTTATGGTATTTTAACGTACATATTTCTCAGGTCACTAAGTAGATTTTAGAAACATCAATGAACCAAATGATTCCTGACACTAAAATCAACATAGAACTGATCTGTTTTGTTCAGATTACGAATCTACTTCAAATTACTTAAAATAGGCTTTTGGTATCATGATATATTTGGACAGTCAGGAGGATATTCATTTTATTTTCTATTGCCCTATTATATAATTAGTCATACCTAGGTGAAACAGTGATAAGGGGCAGGATAAATTCAAGTGAAAAAACTTCCTTTCAGTTCTCATCAAGGCACATATCTCATGGATGGAGATTCAAATAAAAAAGCTTATGACTAAATAATTAATATCAACTTCTAATAGGAAATTTACTTTGTGATAACAGATGAATTTGACCAAATTTCTGTGAAAGTACTAATATGAGGATTATTCCCACTCCTCTGTCCTACTTTAAAAGCTACAGCCCCTTTAAGTCCTATACAGCATAGGAAAAACAGCCACTGACTTTGGAGAATTTTAGGAAACTTTTATTGACTTAAGCATTGATATTTCCAGATGGATCTGGACTCTGAGTATCTGGGTATTGATGTATCACCTGAGTCTTCCCTATTTATTTCTCAATAAATCAGATGGCATCCAAAGCCAGATAAGTCCTACACTTGAAGAAAAAGAAAGGCAAGATATTCTGAGATAAATGACATAGCAGGTAACTGCTGATACCACATAAGAAAACACTGGATAACAGAAGGCTCTATTAGTGCCTAATATTGGAAACCAGAAATAATATTACCAGGAAAAATTTTTTTTGGTCCCAACAAAGGTCAGAGTCTAGTTCCTGTTCCTCTGATCTTTCAGTAGGGAGATTACAGTTCCCCCAATTTCAGTTAAAGCCCTTGAAAAAATTCCCTAAGCAGTTTGCATATTAGAATTTCCTTTTTCTTTCCTATAGTGATACATGCTCTTTACATTTAAACTTAAATTGCCCTACATCAATTACCAAGTAGTTCATTTGGGGCTTTAGAAAAAATTCATTCACAAAACATGAAGAATGCAAGGTGGCTCTTTTCCTAACTCTGAATTCAGTTATATCATGTTGATATCTTGAAGGCAGCCACAGTGAGTACTGTAAACCAGAAATCAACAAACACCTTAAGTCAGAACCCTCACCTTTAGCCCCATCAGGCTTGTGTGACCAGACCACCACTGCCCATAGAGCTCCATATATAGCTAAAGCATGAGAAGAGTCTGATAATCATGTGCTTCACAGCCCTGATCTTAATGTAGATATCCTTCATTGGCTCTCACTGGCAGTATGATGTAGAGCCTAGACACAACAGCATAAACTACTTGCAAAGAAAAATGAGAGCCCAGTTCCCCATATAGGAACATTCCAAAGTGACCCAAAGAATAAATTAGAGAAAACTTTCTTCTTCCTTTAATTCAAAGAAGAAAAAAGAGGACAAAGATGAAGAATGAACAGGAGGAAGGAGAGGAGATGGTAAAAGAGAAAAGAAGGAAAAGGAAGAAAACATGAGGATGAAAAAAGGGCTTGTCAAAAATCCTACCTTTTCATAGTGGCCAAAATGCACATTCATTATTTATCCTTTGTTTCAGAGGCACTTTTACTGTGTATTTTCCTTTTCCTTCCTTCTTTTTTAAAATACCAATATTAGGATACTCTACAGCATGCTCTGTTATCAGTACAGGAATATTCTGGATCATGCTTTGCTGCTGCCCTTCACAATCAAGACTGTCCACTCCTTTGAGGGACCTACTCCATTAATGAGTCATAATGTTCTTTTTCTGTGATTCAATGACACAAATAAGGGATTCTCAGATGTAAAAAAAAAAAAATCGGTCACAGGCAAACAACATTGGACAAAAGAGATTGAACTTGAATCATTGCTTTTGGAGAGAGCCAAGGGCTTAGATCAGACTCATTATGAAGTTGTCTTTCAGAAAATTAAATTTCTTATTAAACTGCTAGCTTGCCTTTAATTTCTGAAAGACCCTTATTACAGTTTATATCAGCTTAATACTAGACAAATACATCATTTAAAATGTACTCTATTGAGACTTTCTGAATATCTGATATATATCCAAATGAGATGTCAAAATTTCTCATACAGGCAGTTCAGATAAGATGGTTTCATTAATTCCATCTATGGTGAAGCATACACTCTGTAGCCTCAAGACACAGAACAGTTTCCATAAGTCCAGTATACTTCCAAGTGTTGTTGGTGTTACCATGAATCACAACAAAAATAAGGTGAAGGTGAAACACAGGTACTGTAATTTGTAGTTTGCACCATATTTCAGGTGCATTTCTGCTTTGACATTATATCCAGACAAGCAACAATGAGTAATTCTCAGTTACCCTTTGTAATATCACAGAGATTTTTCTAATAAAAAGCAGAAGCGGAAAATATAAAATGTAAGTCCCCAGTCAGGCAAGGATTTTGTTCTATTTGATTTTATTCACTAACACCATTCCTACTGTTTAGGACAGTACTTGGGAGAGTGGGTACTCAATAAATACATGTAGACTGAATGAGTTAATAAATGGAAATTTCAGATTAGCAGCTTTACTATTTTTTTAAAATAGTTTGCATTCAATTTGATTGAATCCACCAATGGTTGTTGTTTCCTTTTTTATTTTCCATGGTAACTATATACTTCTGCAACAGAGAGGTAAAGGAACTCCCTAGTTACAATTTATGTTTTACAATTCTACAAATTAACTCTGTTTTCATAAAAATCTCATCTAAATTAAGCTAGTCATGTCAGAAAATCCCCTAGCTAAGGAATATATGTGACAAAAATTATATCAAGAGACCAATTTATATTTATAATCTTGCTTATTAAAATTTTTATTATTTATTTTCTTCACCTTTTTTCCCCATTCACAAAAGCACAGTCAAAATAAACAAACGAACAACGACTAAAAACTGATTTTCTGTTAAATGAACCAGGAAGCTATCAAAATCCTGGAGGAGAACACAAGCAGCAACCTTTTTGACCTCAGCCAGAGCAACTTCTTACTAGACATGTCCCCCGAGGCAAAGGAAACAAAAGCAAAAATGAGCTATTGGGACTTCATCAAGATAAAAAGTTTCTGCACAGTGAAGGAATCAATCAACAAAATTCAAAGGCAGCCTACAGAATGGAAGAAGATGTTTGCAAATTACATATTTGATAAAGGACCTATACCCAAAATCTATAAAGAATTTATTAAACTCAACACCCAAAAAATGAATAATCCAGTTAAGAAATCGGCAGCAGACATGAATAGATACTTTTCCAAAGAAGACATCTAGATGGCTAACAGACACATGGAAAGATGCTCAACATCACTTATCATCAGGGAAATACAAATCAAAAGCATGATGAGATACCACCTCAACACCCATCAGAATGGATAAAATTAACAACATGAGAAACAATGGGTTTTGGTGAGGATGTGGAGAAATGGGAACTCTCTTGCACTCTTAGTGGGTGGGAATGCAAACTGGTGCAGCCCCTGTGGAAAACAGTATGGAGGTTCCTCAAAAAGTCAAAAATAGAACTACCCTATGACCCAGCAATTGTACTATTCGGTATTTACCCAAAGGATACAAAATTACAGATTCAAAGGGATACAGGCACCCTAATGTTTATAGCAGCATCATCAACAATGGCTGAACTGGATAGTCCAAATGCCCATTGACTGATGAATAAAGAGGTGGTATATTAAGAAAATTACATATATATGTATATTATATATACACACACACATATATAGGCCATTATATTACACATATTTATATATTACCTATATTACTCAGCCATCAAAAAGAATGAAATCTTGCCATTTGCAGTGATGTGGATGAAGCTAAAGTATAATATGCTAGGTGAAATAAACTAGAGAAAGACAAATACCCTATGATCTCACTAATATATGGAATTTAAGAAACAAAACAGATGAACATATGGGAAGGGGAAAAAAGAGAGAGAAACAAAGTATATGAGTCTTAAATATCGAGAATAACTGAGGATTGTTGGAGGGAGGGAGGTGGGGATGGGCTAGATGAGTGATGGGTATTAAGGAGGGCACTTGTGATGAGCACTGGTGTTATATGTAAGTGATGAATCACTGACTTCTCTTCTTGAAACCAATATTGCACTGTATATTAACTAGAATTTAAATACAAATTAAAGAACAAAACAAACAAAAACAAAGGGAATGTCCCATACTCTTTTGCTAACTAACTCTTTCTGTTTTTTCAGCGATCTCTAGAGCAGCTGTGGAATCACCTGGACATAAAGTATCACTCATTTGTTAAGATAGTTTCTAAAAAGAAGAACAAATACCATACCCACATCTGAAAGTCTATTAGGAAGTATAAACTGGTTGAAATAGTTAATGAACACTTTTGGAACATGTATATTTGGGAAGGAGAATCAACTTAATTACCTTTGTCAATCAAAGTCTTAATTATACAGTTAATTAATGCTAGTCAATGAAATAATTATAATTAATCACATATACTTTCTATTATTTACTACTACACCTAGAGGTTTCTTTTAAACTAAACCTGCCTATAGATGCCTATAAGTGAAAATATGTAAAAAATTATCTCTAGTGTTAATTTTCAGAAATATCAAGATATATGAAATTAAACCTTTAATGTTACAAATTTAATTCTAAACTTCTCTTTCCAAATCAAGAAATTAAAGCTTTTTCTCAAATGAAAATAAGATGTGATTTTAAAAATTTCAAATCTATGGTAGAAAAACTTATAGTTTTAGGTAACAAATTCTCTTAAAATACATGAATTATTGGAGCCCCTGAGTGGCTCAGTTGGTTAAGCATCTGCCTTCTGCTCAGGTCATGATCCTAGGGTTCTGGGATCAAGCCCCACATTGGGCTTCCTGCTAGGCAGGGAGCTTCCTTCTTTCTCTCCCTCTGCCTTGCATTCCCCTGCTTGTGTTCTCTCTCTCTGTCAAATAAATAAAATCTTTAAAAAGACACATTAATTATTTAGATCACTCTTTCCTTAATTTGGCTGTGCATCAGAATCTCCTAGGGAGATTTTAAGAATATGTATCTCAGGATCTCTGCCTAGATCTATGGAACCAGAGCCTTTGGGGATAAAACTCAAGAATCTTTTTTTACAGTACTTTCCACGCCCAATGTGGAGCCCAGTGTGGAGCTTGAATTCATGACCCGGAGATCAAGACCTGAGCCAAGAAATAGAGATGGACACTTAACCAATGAACCATACAGGCATGCCAAAAAAATCCATATTAAAAAATTTATTTCGTCACATGATTCTGATGTATAACCAAATTTGAGGATAGAAGATTTTAGATAAGTATGTCTTAAACATCATGGGCTATCCTCATTAATTTTTCCACATACTCCAAAAGGCGAATCTACATAAGAATTAAGCCAGTTATAAAACTTAGACTTTGGGATCCCTGGGTGGCACAGCGGTTTAGCGCCTGCCTTTGGCCCGGGGCGTGATCCTGGAGACCCGGGATCGAATCCCACGTCGGGCTCCCGGTGCATGGAGCCTGCTTCTCCCTCTGCCTATGTCTCTGCTTCTCTCTCTCTCTCTATGTGTGACTATCATAAATAAATAAAAATTTAAAAAAAAATTTAAACTTAGACTTTAAATTGGTCTGACTTAATATTTGGTCCACAAAGGGCATACAAAAATCTGGACCACCCCGTGGGCAATCCAAACATAGTATCTTTCATCATCCATATCAATTGCAACCATGGTACCAGTTCAGAACTCTGTGGCTTCTGATCAGGACATCCATTATAGAGAAAGTAAACAGTAACATTTTAAATTTATAAGTGCAAATCACAAGGCTTGATATTTTCAGTTGCCAGCTTTGATTTGTGGTCTGTTGCTTCTCACACATCAGCAGCTCTTTTTAGTGTCCTCTGCTGTAAAAAAGATGGAGGGATTTATAAGTGATAAGGAAGTACCTTGAATGATAATGGGATTTTAGCTATAAAATGTAAAGGGAACCCAAGAAGTTATTTTGATAGCCTGGGCTCCCTCCAGAAATTAGAGTTGGAGAGGGCTTGAGTGCAGATAATTTTGGGGGGAAGTAATCCCAGGGAATAGAAATCAGGGAGTGAGACGTGGAAGGAAGAAAAGCTAGTACAAGGATGTGTTCTCAACTTGGTCACTGCTGTGGGCCCTGGAGTTAGATTATGATGGATCTTCTGAGAAGCAATATAGAACATGCCTCAAAATTGTTCACTGGAAGGAAAGAAGAGGAAAACATTTGTGCACAAGCCCCTGCTTCCAACCAGTCAAGGATTGCCTCATCAGATGTTTATTCTTTGGACACACTGGACACACTCCAGTATGTCCATGTGTGAGTGCTTCCCAGTTCCCACAAGCATCCTACACTGCAATATCAAAGACCTAGAGCACAAAACAGAAGGTGTCCAGCAAGCAAAAGCGAGGTGCTCTCAGAATACATATTTGTATGAAGCTGGTTTAGCATGATGGCTAGATTAAAAGGTGGGCCAAGAAGACCACAGACAAGGCATAAAAGTTGTCCAATACAGTCATGCATGTATCAAGGAGGCTGCTATTCTGTACTGTAGTGAGGCTGCAGTTTAGAGATGTGAGATTCCCAAGGTTGAATACTCTTACTTATGTGTTGAAATATTCCCATAGTTCTCTAAATTACCAAAAATAACATGAAGTTATGCTCCTTACATACTGTCATTGTGAGTCTGTACCATGGCAGCTCCCTTCCTCCCATACTGTCAATTTCTTATCCCCATCCAAGGCTTTTCACTTCTGTTTCTACTGAGTGACTTTTATACTTCACCTGTGACCAGTGAGAAGCTAATTAATCCCCAATTCCATGATATACATTTAGCAAATTAACAAGATATAGAAATTATAGTAGGGGTATCAGGGACCTCAATGATGATTTGGGGTATAAGTCTCCTTGATGACTAGTATCACTACACTATCAAACACCACTAGAGATAATAAAACTATCTGGTGCTCTTACACTGGGTTCCTTGGATTCCTAAGGCATACAAGTAAAGTGATGGAGTGCCAACACTATTCTGAAGGTTCAGGTCAAAGACACTTGCAGAGAATCTGCCACAACACATTTGTCTTATTTGTTACTATCTGCCATGTTTCTGGAAGATAGCCCTTGCTCCTCTTCATCTCTGCTCTCAAATATTTCTCAAAAATAAACCTACCTCACCTTACATACCATCATCACCACTATGCATTTCGAAAATCAAGTTTCCATCCCAAACCCAAGAACAATTTTCTCTTTGAATTAACCTGCATTTCTAATGCCACTGTTTAGATACTGTCTCTGATTGAAGACCACTTTTCTATGGTCACCGGCAGTGTCGGCATTTGGGGTTTTGTTTGTTTACTTGTTTTAAAGATTTATTTTTCATGAAAGATGAGAGAGAGGGGCAGAGGGAGAAGCAGGCTCCCCACGGAGCAGGGAGCCTGATGTAGGACTTGATCCCAGGACCCTGAGATCATGACCTGAGCCGAAGGCAGATGCCTAACCAACTGAGCTACCCATGTGCCCCAATGTCTGCATTTGACCTCTGAACCTGTTAGCCCTGTGCTAATCCTTTTGCTCTTTGCTTGTCTCTTTATTCTCAACAAGATGCAGGCCCAGCATCCAGACAAGATGCAGGCCCAGCATCCATATAGCTTGCTCATTTGCTGGGAGATTTGTTGTTACAGGAAACTGTGCTTTTGTGTATTCCTGTTGTGTGAAGGGATTCAATATTTCATAGAACTGAATGATTAAATTCTTTACACTTTTGAGGTATTACATATTCCTATGGAGGAACTCATCAAATTGAGTCTGATCTAAAATAATACAAAAGCAGGAATTATTCATTCTATCACCCTTTTTCTTGCAGTTCCTATGGATACCCCATCCCTAATCCCACTGTTTAATCATATCCTTTATGACTGTATTTTTTTGGCAATGAGCAGAAAGTGATACTAAGACAGGCTTAAGGGGAGGGTGCATTCTAGCTCGTATCACTGAACAATTAAGGGAGTAATTGACTTCAGTTATGGTTTCACTCAGCATTCGGTAAAAAGGAAATAGACATTTTTATCATTTCTTGGTTCTACTTCCATAACGTTCTATTCATTTTCTGCAAACCCCCCACTCCTACCCAGTGATTGTAAGATGACTACAGTAGTATCAGTCCCTGCATACTCCTATGTGGTAAAAAAAAATGAATTGGGGATATATTTGAGGATTCCCAATGAATTTTTTTATTGAGCCTCACTGAATCTTAATGGCTTATTCATTTATATTGGACTGTTACAGATTGAATTGTGTACCCTTCAAATTTATATGTTAAAGTCCTAACGCCCAGTATCTGTGAATGTTACCTTATTTGAACAGGGTCATTGCAGATGTAATTAGTTAGATTAGGTCTTATGGGAGTAGTATGAGTCTTTAATCCAATATGACTTTGTCCTTATAAAAAGGGAACGTTTAGAAACAGGCAAACAAGGAGAACACCTGTGAAAATGAAGGTAGAGACTGGGGTGATGCAGCGAAACCCAAGAAATACCATAGATTGCCTGCAAACCAGCAGAAGCTAAGAGAATGACATGGAACAGATTCTTTCATAGCTTCCAGAAGGAACTAACCCTGTTGACACCTTGATTTTGGACCTGGAAAGTAGATGTTTATCCATTCATCACTCAGTGGGCATTTGGGCTTTTCCCATTGTTTGGATATTGTTATAATGCTGCTATAAACACTGGGGTGCATGTATTCCTTCAAATCTGTATTTTTTTATTCTGTGGGTAAAAACCTAGTGGCACAATTGCTGGGTTCTAGGGTAGTTCTATTTTCAACTTTTTTAATGTTTGCATTTAATATTTATATTAGAGCATGTTAATTAGTAATCTTTGAGAGGGAATGTAGATGGTATTTTCAATTAACTCACCTATACATTCATTTCTAGCTTTTGATTTCAATTTTTAAAATTTAATTTCTAGTTAGTTAACACATAGTAAAATTGGTTTCAGGTATAGAATTTAGTGATTCATCACTTACATAGAACACCCAATGCTTATCACAAGTGCCCTCTTTAATAGCCATGGCCCATTGAACCCATCCTCCCTACCCGCCCCCATCAACCCTCAGTTTGTTCTCTATCATTGTCTCTCTTTTTTCCCTTCTCCCATGTTCATCTGCTTTGTTTCTTTTTTTACCAACATATGAGTGAAATCATATGTTGTCTTTTTCTGGCTTATTTCATTTAGCATAATTCACTCTACCTCCAACCACATCATTGTGGATGGCAAGATTTCATCCTTTTGAAGACTGGATTTTATATATATTTCCTTGACTTAATTTCTCCAAATGAAAAACCATTCTAAGTAACATTTTAATACTTTTTAGTTTCGAGTTTGTATGTAGATTCTAGTTATTTAACATACAGTATAATATTAATTTCAGGTGTAGAATTCAGTGATTCATCACTTACATACAACACCCAGTGCTCATCACAAGTGCCCTAATGCCCATCACCCATTTAGCCCATCTCCCCACCCACCTCCCTTCCAGCAAACTCACCTTGTTCTCTATAGTTAAGAGTCTGTTTTATGATTTCTTTTTTCCATTATCATTATTTTCTTTCTCTTTTTTGTTCATTCTTTTCTTAAATTCTACATATGAGTGAAATCATACAGTATTTGTCTTTCTCTGACTGACTTTGCTTAGCATAATAGTCTCTAGCTCTATCCACATTGTTGCAAATGGCAAGATTTCATTCTTTTTGAAGGTTAAGTAATATTCCAGTGTGTGTGTGTGTGTGTGTGTGTGTGTGTGTGTGTACATATCACATCTGCTTGCTTTGGGCAAGCTCAGGATTCCCACACTGGAAACTAAATATTTTAGTCTGCATTTTGTTGAGTCTTGTCCCACAACTATCTCCACACAGATGTCTGAAGAAACTCTTTAGTTATTCCTTTTCCCCATCTTAGAAATAACATCCCTCAAAACATGCTACCCATTTGAAAAACTAAAATGAAAATCCTGAAAATGCGGAAGTGAGTTATACTATAGGACTAATTAGAATCCTTTGAATTTCAATGAAAAAAGAGAAAAATGCTGTACTGAGACAGAATTATCAGAAAATGCCTGCTTTTTAAGTATATTCAAATTTGATAAGTGAAATGGCTCTCAATATGTTGTTTAGGAATCCCATAGTAGAGTATTAATGAGCTAGTCCTCATAGCTGATTACAAGTCAGTTCTAGCAAGGGATGTAATTAAAGTCTCAGATGTTTCGATTTTCACAAATAGAAGTTTGTCCTCCCTTGGTGCCTTTTATCCATGCTCAGAGTTCTTTGCAATTATTAGCTCATTAGTCCTAGTGGATTTTTTAATTTAATTGTAAATTAGTAGACCCTACAGAATTAAATATAAAACAAACAGAATGTTAATAGCCCATTTCATGAATATATATACCAATGGCTCAACCTTTATTATCTCAACATATACATTAATAATATCACCAGTGACTTCACCTCTCCTCTGAAGCAAGCACAGTTTCATGCTTCTCACATATCAGTACTACACAAAATGTGTTTCAACCTCAAAACCACTTTTCTTTTTGGTATTTTACACGCCATTTCAAAGTTTAGCTTTTTGTAGAATTTCTACTATATTCATCCTACTACTTGGTATATTTTATGTATAGCAAAATTGTCTCATACAAATGGACAAAAAATAGAACATTTTCATCAAATACATTGATTACCAGGATATCATTTGATTTACCAAGATCTTACATTAACATTACTTTCATCAACACTTTCAATATGGGAAAGAAATCAAGGGAATTTCCAGGGTTTCTAGGGGCCTGAGTAATACTTGGCCTTGTACAGAAGTTGAAGGACTGAAAGAGGACAAAAATGTATTACATGGATAAATTGAAAAGTGAACCTTGATGCTCCTAAAATTGAGAGAAGATAAAGAACTATATGGTTGACAGCTGAGTTTTTTCTAACCAGGTTCCATTCATCTTCCAGATCTCACTTAACTCCTGAAAACCCCTCCTTCCTTCAGTCTATTCCAGTGCTGTCATTCTATTCCTGGTATGGTAGGCCTGCATATGACTCAAGCCTGGCCAGTATATTGCTTTCACCTGATTACGGTGATTGTTTCATGTATTAGTTTCCTGGTACTTGCAAAGTACCACAAACTGTGTTGCTTACACAATATAAAGTTATTGTCTTACAGTTCCAAAGTACAATTGCTGGGTTATAGGTTAGTTCTATTTTTAACATTTTGATGAACCTCCATACTGTTTTCCACAGGGGCTACACCAGTTTTGCATTCCCACCAACAATGAAAGAGTGCTCCCCTTTCTCTGCATCCTCGCCAACATCCATTGTTTTCTTTTTTGGCCATCTAGATGTCTTCTTTGGAAAAGTATCTGTTCACGTCTTCTGCCCATTTCTTAACTGGATAATTTTTGGAGGTGTGTGGAGTTTCATAAGTTCCTTACAGATTTTGGATACAAGCCCTTTATCAGATATGTCATTTGCAAATTTCTTCCATTCTGTAGGCTGTCTTTGAATTTTGTTGATTGTTTCCTTCACTGTGCAGAAATCTTGGTGAAGTCCCAATAGCTCAGTTTTGTTTCCTTCACTGTGCAAAACTGTCAGTTTTTCCTCATTGAGGATATTAGCTATGGATTTTTCATATACAGCCTTCATGGTTTGAGGTGTGTTCCCTCTATCCCTTTTTGGAGGGTTTTTATCCAGAATGGATGTTCTATTTTGTCAAATGATTTTTCTGCATCTATTGAAAAGATCATGTGGTTCTTATCATTTATGTTATTAATGTTCACACATATGTATCCTAATATAATGGTGACATACTAGTTATATAAATTAAAAAAGAGTAAAATATCCTGGAAAATCATTCTTACTGGGTCATCTGGAAATAATTTCATTAGGGAGCTATCAAAGGTTTATGAATTTCATGTCATGCATTTGATTCCATGTGTAGAGTCAAGATTTGTCATTAGCTGTGTTTTATAAATACCTGAAAAATAGTAAAACTTAAGGATTTTATTTTTCTAATGCACCAGGGTGTTTGCAGGTAAGAAATCTAGGGCTGGAAAAAATAAAAGAAGACTAGGGTTGGTTTCTTGGCCCCACACGGTCATAAAATACTGAGGCTGCTTCCTCAGTCATTCTTACGTATTCACAGTCAGATGGTCTTAGGAAGGATACTCAAAGTCCAGCATCAAATTCCCATTTCAAAACAAGGAGAAAGACACCATCTGTCAGCTAATTTTGCCTATTTAAACGTTTTTTCAAAATGTCAACCAAATAACTTCTATTTATATCTCTATGTGTACAACGAAGTTATGTGGTCATGTTAACAGTAGGCAAAGTTGGAGAATGGCCTTTGCTTGGCACAGTGTCACCTCCAACAGAATTGGGTGTCATAAAAATGCATCATTTTATATACTCTTAAAAAGGGGGGGTGGAAATTCCTGCCAGTGAAACAATGACATGATTTTCTTTCCACTTAGAACACTTATTTGATAATCACTGAATACTTTTAGATTTTTCTTTACAGCTAGAGTATTATCATAGATCGTATTGTTCTGTGTCCGGGACATTGTATACACACAAGTTTTTTATTTCAGTGGCAAATTGAAGACATTGTGAAAATCAGTAAAATTCAACATGAGTGGTACCAACTACAAACATAATTCAGTTTATGTGATGACAATGTGAATAGCACCTACCAAATTCAGTTAAGATCAGATGATAACAATTATGTATTGATGCCGCTTGGCCAACAGTGATGGCAAGACACATTCAATGGCAAGAGTACAGAACAAAAACAAATTTGTCCTGGAACCAGTCAATATAGCACCTAATAATTAACTAGACTACTTTTGGAGAGTTTGTGTTATCTGCAACATGACTACTTGAATCTGTAGCAGAAACTTTCAACCTAATTCAGATTCTTTTTAAAAAGGTAGATGGTAGTGTTCTCATCTAAGCAAGTATTTAAGAATTAAATGCAAGTACTTTCAAAAGATAAGAAATCCAGAAACCAGATAAAGCATGTTAGATTTCATAAGCAGAATTGAAGGAGAAAAAGTACACTGGGTTCTTGGGAAAGAAAAGAAGGATAAACCTGAAGACAGAGTAAAAAGAGATATATGTTTGTTCAATGCAATCTTGAAAAAGATAAAGGCACTGGAAGTAAAGAACATCTAGGCATTGGAATTGCATCCCTGAACATGTTAGGGGTAAATACTTAAGCTGGAAGTGAGGAGCAAGGGTGTTGATAGGATGATAACTAACTCAGTCTTCTGTTGTAATATTGCATGCTCTTCATCAGAGTAACTAAGGTCACATAATCCATCACCTAGCAGAGTATTGGCATATAGTAGTGATCAAACTATTACATTGAATTGGAAGGTTGATTTTTTTTTTATTGGGATGGGAAGTTGAAAGATACCCCAGGATAATCATGACTTTTTTTTTTTTTTTTTTTTGGTTTAGTACATTAAATAGAAGTTCCCCTCAGGTTTTTTTGTTTTGTTTTGTTTTGATAGCGGTATTTGAATGGGACTCAGGTTACCCCACAACTCTGGAATCTAGTTGGGAACCACTAGGTAAGAACCAGAATATCCATCAAAATCAAAGAAGCTGACTTAAATGTTACATACTGAAAGGATATGCTAGTTGTCTATCCTCTTACAAGCATGGGATATACTGTCAGTAAAAAAAAATGTATTCTGAAATTATACTAGATGTCATTCAGTCACATTTATTATGCTTCTGCTCTCTCTAGATTTCTGAATTGGATACTGTGGGAGATAACAGAAGAGATTGGTAGAGTGTAAAGAGTAGCTTGGATTCAACGACTAAGTCTTCTGTGCCCCAACTCCAGATCTGCAAAATCAGCATCTCTGCAGTTTTGACTGCAGGATCTGTAATTTTAAAATCTGCTAAGGTGATTCAGATTTGCAGTTATGTTTAGGATCCTCTAGATTGGATCATTTCTAGAGTTCCTTTAGGCTCTCAAATTTCATCTTTTAAGACATTCATCATGTATTCAGCAAACCTACTGGTTTTTACTAGCATCTGGCAGTTCTTCTAGTTCTCATCTCTCCTTAAAATATAGGAGACTATGAGAACCTCATAAACCTCAGATATCCTCAGGTTTATGAAATTCCAGAGCCAACTAAATCCTCCAGAGATGGAAAGGCTGAGAAATTCCCACTAATATGGGAGAAGAGCAAGAGTGTTCCAATCTTATACTGTTAGCATTTCTATCTAATATCTCCAAGTCTTTGCCCCTATGTTCTTCTGTAACAGTAGAACTTTAATGATTACAATCACAATGGTCTCTCTTCCACAGGATGAAGGATAATTTGGAGACCACCAAACTGTTCTCATGGAAGAACAAGGCTGCTGAACCAAAGTTTGGACATAAGGGGCAGCTGGTACTTTAAGGAAGACAGAATAACCACTCAACAGTTACTACATGTGAGAAAAAGAGTAATAGGCCTAATAATATACAGAGCAACATGTTATATTAATGTACCAAATGCTACATTAATATACCAAAAATATATTAATTTTATAGTGATCTTTTGATACTGAGCCCACATGACCTGCAAGAAAATCTGCTTCAAGAAGTGTAGTGGTAGGTTTGTTCCCCATATCAGGGAACTCAACAAATAATTCAAACAGAACCACAGTTATCTATTAGTCTTCCATTTAATTGGCCTGCACCACCTTATAATAAAACAAACATGATATTGTTTCCAAATTATGAGCCTTCATCTTTGGAAGCTGTGAAACAGACTGCATGAGCACCAGACTGACGTTCACGGCTGTGGCTATGGTGAAGGCTATAATGAAAGAGGGTTATGCACATAACAGAAATTTCCCAGGAAACATAATTCTAAATATGCCACATAGATTCTTGAAGCTAATAAGACCTTTATATATCTTACAGTTCCTAAAATTTGAGTAGGAAATTGTGAGGAAGAAACAATCAAGGGATTCTGCAGATTTAAGTTTTCAGATCTATGCACAAACACAACAAGGAAACAGAAGTTGTGAAAGATAATAGTACTTTTAGTTGACAGACATAAAAATAAGCTCTTAAAGAGTGTGATGGATCAGATTTTTGCTTCTTCCTTCAGCATATTTTCCTGCAGGAGGACTTTATTTCATACTCCATTGATATTATCCTTGTCTATGTCATTTCCTTTAACCAATAAAATAAAAGCAAACATGATTGTCACTTCTGCCAAAGTTTTTTTTTTAAATCAGTGTACAGTCTACTATATACATTTTTTCTTCATTGCCTGCCTAGATTGAGTTTTCTTCAAATGGTTTCCAAAATAAAAATAATTTGGAGTGGAACTGAAGTCAACATGCAATGACATATATCATGAACAAGAAATGAATCTTTGTTACTTTCAACGAATACTCACCATTTGCTTCGATGTGGATGGAACTGTGGAAGGAGCCTCTGTGCTCATCGAAAGATGAATGGATAAAGAAGCTGTGGTCTATGTATACAATGGAATATTACTCAGCCATTAGAAACAATGAATACCCACCATTTGCTTCGACATGGATGGAACTGGAGGGTGTTATGCTGAGTGAAGTAAGTCAACTAGAGAAGGACAATCATTATATGGTTTCACTCATATGGGGAATATAAAAAATAGTGAAAGGGAATAAATGGGAAAGGAGAAAAAATGAGTGGGAAATATCAGAAAGGGAGACAGAACATGAGAGACTCCCAACTCTGGGAAACGAACAAGGGGTAGTGGAAGAGGAGGTGGGTAGGGGGATGGGGTGACTGGGTGATGGGCACTGAGGGGGGCACTTGACGGGATGAGCACTGGATGTTATACTATATGTTGGCAAATCAAACACCAATAAAAATATACATTAAAAAATCTTTGTTACTTTAAGTCATTGAGATTTGGGAGCCGTTTGTTTCTGTCGTATAGCACCACTTAAACTGACTGATACAAAATGCTTTGTATGTCAGTCTAGGAGATGGCTTTTCTCTCCTAGATACAGAAGTTTGTGAGGATTCACTGAAGGCTTTTAAACTAAGGAGCAAAATAGATGATTCTTAACTGTGAGGGATGAAATGAAAAAATAATGAAGCTGTAGATTGCAAGAAGGCACTTCTATTAGCAAACCCTGAAAAAGTATGCTTATTCAATAGATTATTTCTCGTATTGGCTTGTTTCTAAACATTCTCATCTCAAAACACAATAATTAACAAGATAGAATATATGTAAGTAAATAATACATTCTCATGCTTCACCATGTTCCCAGCAACTCCATTGCAATTACTAATAAAATATCATTCATTCCTTGTTAACTATTGTATCTGTTAGTATTAAATAATCATGATAGATTTAAAATAGTTGTTATCTTTTCTCAAAGATTTTTTTTTTTTAAATTCTGATGCCATGGGTAGCTATGTGTTCTTAAAGATTCAGGTTAAAATATCTGCTTTTATAATTAATATTGCATAGCCTGATGGCTTAGGAAAAGAAGGACTGTCTTATGCCCCATGCCATTATGTTTATTTGTCCAGATTCCTGAGGGAAAATGGGCTCAACCATTGTAATGTCTCATGTTCTCAAAAAGAATATCTGGATATGGACACTGTCAGTCATCTATCAAAGGGATTCACTGAAAAAGAAAAAAACCCAGACAGGGAAACAAAATCTTTAACAAAAATGTATATAAATGGACAGTTGTTGATTTAGGAGGATAGTAACAGAGGATACCCTGAAACAAGCTGTCCAGATGTTCCCCAAATTCTGTATATGTTTGGCAGTGATGCAGACCAAATACTTGGATTTTTGGTGGACATTTTCATTTTTTTTTGAACATTGAGACATCTTATTTGGGAAAATACATCATTCAAAAATCAGGAAGAAAGCATACTCTAACTAAAGAAAGAGCATTTTTAAGTCGTCGTCTTCTTTTTTTTTTTTTTTTTTTTTTGTATTTTAAAGTCAGGTTGATTGTCTAGTTTCATTAACTTCATCAGATGAGGTTGTAATGCCTCCTCTCACCTGGTTTAACTGGACTTAGAGGTTCAGGGAAATTTTTAGCTCAAATCAGGGCAATCTAGAAGAAAATTTCTCAAATTGCAAAATGAGTTCTTAGAAATCAAAAAACTTTTACTCCTTGGTGAATACATTCAGAAATGCAAAATCTGAACAAATTTTTCCAGTGACTATAAAGACATGTTTAAAATCTCCAGAAATAGCTTATTACGCATTTTTCCAAGCATGTCTTCTGAATAATTGTAAGATATAAAATAACACATTTCTTCTCATCTGAATGCAGATTAGTTTACCAGCTGAGAGACAACATGTCTGATTTATGTTTGTGAAAGATGACCGAATCTTGCTTCTCAAGGATAGGGATAATCCAGTGTGAGAACTGTTAGAAGCAACTAAAATTACTCAGCCAACAGAATGGATATTTCTTTTTATTCTGTTTTCAGCCTTCAGGGCACAGGACTCAAAATAATTCCCAAAGAAGAGGCTTAACATAATTTTAAGAGTTCAGGAGATAGTTACTCCTCAAATTCATTATGGAATAAAGAAATCACAAGAGGCTTGCTGATTAAAAACAAGTATGTCCAGTAGGATAAAAAGGTGGAAAAGCAGAGGCTATCTCTCAAATTTAGGCTGGAGAAATGATACCATTCCTAAACAAAGGAGTAGAGATAATTTGGCAGAGTCAAGTTATTAAGACAAAAAGCTGTGATGTGCCCAGAAAGCTCAATGGACAGATACCTTTGGTGAACAAATTAAAGTCAGTATCTTAGAAGATAATTTCAGAGATTCAAATACTTTAACATCTCTGTATTCAAAGTAACCATCCATGTATGGTTAAATCCAGAAAATACGCTCTTTGCAGCATATCTAAATCCTATCATAAGAGAGAGATATGGGTAATGTGGCAGAGAAGCTCCAGGACACATGCCATGCATTGACTGAAAAGAAGGAAATGTCTGTCTCTTTTTCTTCTTCATAAATATCTTTTTAGTTTTTAGGAATGATCCTTCTTAATTTATATTCAGTTAATTCACTTTGTTGTGTGGGACTCCATTATGTGAGTTCATAATAATTTATTATTCCACCTCCGTCAGTAAATAATTAAGATGAGGCCTATCTTAGCTGCAATAAACAAGACTTCAAAGAGCCTATATATATACCTAAATGGGGAATTAGTGAGTCATGCAGTATGCACATTTCCAACTTTATTTCCGAAAAAGATGGTTTCAATTAATATTCTCACCAATAGGGGATCCCTGGGTGGCTCAGTGGTTTAGTGCCTCCCTTCACCCAGGGCATGGTCCTGGAGTCCCAGGATTGAGTCCCACATCAGGGTCCCTGCATGGAGCCTGCTTCTCTCTGCCTATGTCTCTGCCTCTCTCTCTCTGTGTGTGTCTCATGAATAAATAAATAAAATTTTTTTAAAAATATTCTTTTATTTTTTTAAAGGTTTTATTTATTTGTTCATGAGAGATAGACAGAGGGAGAAGCAGGCTCCATGCAGGGAGCCCAATGTGGGATTGATCCTGGGTCTCCAGGATCAGGCCCTGGGCCAAAGGTGGCGCTTCTTTTTAAATAATGTTTTATTCTATAGGTCTTATTGAATTTCTAAGATATATATTAGTGTATGTGTCCATTCTACCCCTTTATTAGTTACACGCATGTAGATGGCCTCTCCCAGTGCTATGGGTTGTTAGAAGTTTTTAATAGTGGTATGTTTAAATGTATTTGTTTATCCTTTTGAATCATTTAAGAAATCCCTCCCTATTCTAGTGTCATGAAGACATTTTCTATGTTTCCATCTAAAAGTTTTAAAATTTAATCTTGCATATTTTATCATCTGGAAATTATTTTTACTTTATGAAGAGATCTTTAAAAATGTATGGATAGCCACTTTTCCAAGCATTAATTACCGAATTACTTCACTATTTTTTCCTTAAATTCATAGCTTTGGTTCCCACTCTCAGCAGGCAGTATTTCACTACACATATAACACAAGTTAAACATATCTTTATATTTCTCCCTTCACATGTGCGAAGGCACTAAAAAGGGAAAAGGAGTTGAAGGAACAAAGACAAGCTGTATTTGGACAAAAATTTTGAGTGGAGTTAATTTCCCACTGTGCACCCTGAGTCCTTACTTTTATGGAGAAAAAGTGGTAGGTGCTCACACTTCAACTGAAGCCTAGTGCTAGCAGCTTCAAGTGAGCACGGATGGAGATTTATATACGACCCCAGCAATTTGGAGGACTAGTGTATGACTCCCAGTTGAGAAATACAGAGGCTTCCTGAAGTTACCATAGTATCAGAAAGGGAGGATTCAGTTAGGAAGCAGGTGTACTCCTGCTGATATTAATCAGATCTAAGGGCCTGGTTTCATCAGACCAGACATCAATTATGAGAGTGAGCACTGCCTTATGTTTGTCTTAGAAACAGCCCCAAACTAGTTGGAGGAAAAATGAGACTTTGTATGAAAGGAAACTATATGCAGGAGGTGTCAGATATTGATGTGCTAACCAAAGACCACACACAGCACTTCAAAAAAGAAAAAGTAGTCCTTATTCTCCTGCCATCTAGAGAATTTTAAAAAAGATTTTATTTATTTATTCATGAGAGATACAGAAAGGCAGAGACACAGGCAGAGGGAGAAGCAGGCTCCCCACAGGGAGCCTGATGCAGGACTCAATCCCAGGACCCCAAGATCACAACCTGAGCCAAAGGCAGATGCTTAACCACTGAGCCACCCAGGTGCTCCTCTAGAGGATTTAATTACAGCTTAGAATAACACTAGTCAAGAGAGAAATAGTCTGTTCTTTTATATCTCCCTTGTGCATCTTCCTCTCCACATGAACCTTGGTCATGTCAGAAACCATTGTTAGCAATATGGGAGAGAAGGGATACAAAAATAAGTTAGGGAAATTGAGAAGGAGCATGACTCAAGCATGACTGCTTGCCCGACTGAAAATAGCCTTCCCAAATAAGGCCTGGCTGGAGAGGTGAAAGCAAATAAAGCAAAATTAAGAAGTTTTGAAAATATTACAATGAACATCCAAATACCTATCAATTAGATTCAACAGGTGGCTTCTAAGATTGCCCTAAGGCTTGACATTCAATCAGCCGATGGAGAAGAAGAGAAGGGAGAATATCTTGGTAGGTTTTATGGGCTAGTACTGGAAGTAGAAATAGAAGTTTTGCACACATTTCATTGATCAGAATTCATTCCCATGGCACTACCTTGAGGTAAGGAAGCCTGGGAAATATAATCCCTGGATGATTGTCTTAATTTAGCAACAATTTCATACTGAAATAGGATCATGAATGGGTGGTATTTTGGAGGCTATCTCACCACATTTGTTTTGTTGTCTTAACAGTTAGAACTCATGCATTTAAATTTGTGTGTGTATGTGTGTGTGTGTGTGTGTGTGAGAGAGAGAGAGAGAGAGAGAGAGAGAGAGAGAGAGAGATGTGAGCTAATAATCTAGAAATTCAAAGTCTTGATTATTTCCCCAGATTGGATATGTCATTGTTGAACTGACACTGGAGGATATTCTTTTTACTAAATGAGAGATAAGAAAACCTATGGAGCCAACGTGGGATTTAATCAAGGGACAAAGGCAGAATTAATCTCAGAGAGAGAATTTGGATAGGTAATAGCAAAAAGAGGAGAATTATTTTTCCTATATCTCTGATAAGTCCTACTTGTCTGTGCCTTGACATTTTAAAAACATATGTAATCCTTAATTTTACATTTAGTATGGGCCTAATCTACCCTCTAGTGATTCTGCCTTCAGAATAATTAAAAGGAACAAATCAACACACACCATCTCCACTAATTGAAAGACTTTTTAATGTGTAGTAATAAAATGCAAAGATAAAAGGCAAGATCTAATCAGATAAAAGTCATAGGTGTAGGATGAAGTGTCTTGTTTTTAATTTTGGTGTCTGGTAGTTAGATGCTCAACTCTTTGTTTCTGTGTTCCTTGAGTTAAGTGCTACTAAGACACAGCATACCAATCATAGGTGATTATTCAATCCAGTATAGTGTGGCTGTCATATTTAAGATATATCAACTCTCAAAACAGCTTGTGCCTTGAAATCTATCTGCATTATAAAACTAGCCCAATAATCTGATAACATTCAATGGCAAAAAAGTATTTATTGCCAGCATTAATTTCAAAATATTTGCTGGGCTTTATGATCCAGCTAATCCTGTAAAAGAATGTTTTCTATGCCATACTTAATAGCTACATTCACCTTTTATTATAAAATTTATAAAATGCTGACTCTGCTGAAGACAGAGGCAAGTGCATACCTGAAGTACACAGAAAAGAATTAAATTAGGTGCTTGGCTGTGATGGTTAATTTAGGTGTCAACTTGACTGGACCAGAGTACTTATATATTTGGTCAAATGTTATTCTAAAACAAAAATGTTATTCTAAGTGTTTCAGTGAGGGCGTTTTGATGGGAAAATATCAACATTTAAACTGGAAGACTGTTAAACAGATTGTGCCCCCTTACGTGGATAGATCTCATTCAATCACTTGAAAGCCTGACCAAAACATAAAGTCCAGCCTTCCTCCGACTAAGAGGAGAGCATTTCTGCCTGACTCCCTTCAAGCTGGGACTCCAACTTTTTTCTTGCCTTCAAACTCAAATTGAAAAATGGGCTGTTTGGGGGTCTTGAGCCTGTTAGCCTTTGGATGGAAATTACACCATTTGCCCTCTGGTTCTCAGACCTTCAGACTTGGACTGGAACTAAACCATTGGCTTTTCTGGGTCTTCAGCTTGTTGACTCACTTAGCAGATCTTGGAATTTGCCCATCTCTGAAATCACATGAGCCAATGCCTTATAATAAGCTTTTTAATATATATTAGAAAGAGATTTACTTGGGCACCTGGGTGGCATAGTCAGTTAAATGTCCAACTCTTGGTTTCAGCTCAGGTCATGATCTCAGGGTCATGAGATAGAGCCATATATCAGGCTTCATGCTCAGCCTGTAGTCTGCTTAAGACTCTTTCTACCTTTGCCCCTCTTCCCACTCTTTCTCCCTCACTCTCTCAAAATAAATAAATAAATCTTTAAAAATAATTTTAAAAAGAGAGAGATTTACCAAAGAAATTGTTACCAAATTTACCAAAGAAAATTGTAAAGCCTCATTTGACACAGGATGGACTCTCCCCAGTACATTCTCTGTATCTTTATCTGATTTCAGTGAAATAAGAATTATAACTTTTGCTATTATTTTTCTTGCTGTCGGGATTAACTAGTGTGAACGTTTTGATCCTCAAAGAAAAACATAGGGGAAATTGTCCTGTTAGGAGTAACCCTTCACTATATTGCTAGCACTGCATCCTACCCTTGCCCCTGTGTTCCCTTCCAGGTCCTTTCTTTCCAAATTGCCCCATTTGGCAGATGTCTGCAAGCAAGCCTGGAAGGGACCAGCACCACTCCAAAGTGACTCTTACACTGGGAAGGGGAAGATAACCATATATATCAGTGTGCCTGCAGTTCCATCAGCCAAATGTTGTGCAGAGAGAGTGCCTTGCAGTTTGGTGTAACTGAGCCCCAATAGACAAACTAAGGACAGGCACCTGATCTGACTGTTGATACCACCCAACCATAAGCCTGTGATGGCCTCAGTTAGGTCCCTTAACACCTTACCACAGGGATCAAATCCTGCCACAACAGGCAAAGTGGACTGAAGAATGAATCAGCAACCTAGAACACAGGGTAATGGAAAGCAACCAAACTGAATAGGAGAAAGAAAAAAGAATAATTTAAAAATGAGAATGGATGGAACTGGGGGGTATTATGCTGAGTGAAAAAAGTCAATCGGAGAAGGACAAACATTATATGGTCTCATTCATTTGGGGAATATAAATAATAGTGAAAGAGAATAAAGGGGAAAGGAGAAAAATAAGTGGGAAATATCAGAAAGAGAGACAGAACATGGAAGACTCCTAACTCTGGGAAACGAACTAGGGGTGGTGGAAAGGGAGGAGGGCAGGGGGTGGGAGTGACTGGGTGGCAGGCACTGAGGTGGGCACTTGAGGGGATGAGCACTGGGTGTTATTCTATATGTTGGCAAATTGAACACCAATAAAAAAAATTTATTATTAAAAAAATAAAAGAATAAAAAATAAAAAATTTAACTTGGAAAAAAAATTAAAAATATAATAAAAATGAGAATGGGTTAAGGCAATTCAGAAACATCATCAAACATAATAAGAGCCACATTATGGGGATCTCAGAAGAATAAGAGAGAGAAGGAGTAGAAAAGCTATTTTCAGTATATCTGAAAACTTCCCTAATCTGGGGAAGAAAACAGACAACCAGATTCCAGAAGTACAGAGAACTCTGCTTCCCAAATTAGCTCAAGGAGGCTGACACAACACATAATAATTAAATGGAAAAAGTAGTGATAAAGAGAGAATTTTAAAAGCAGCAAGAGAAAAGAAAATTTAGTTATATACAAGGAAACCTCATAAGGCTATCAGCTGATTTTTCAGCAAAAACTTTGCAGGCCAGAGTGAAGTGGCACGATATACTCAAAGCGATAAAAGGAAAAACAACAACAACAATAACAACAACAAATCTGGCAACCAAGAGTCTACCTGGCAAAATTACCATTCAGAATAAAAGGAGAGATTAAGCAGTTTCGCAGACAAACAAAAGTTAAGGGAGTTTATTACCACTAAATTAGACTTATAAGAAATGTTAAAGCAAATTCTTTGAGTGGAAATAAAAGGCCATAACCAGGAATATGAAAATTATGAGAGGAAAATTTTCACAGGTAATTGCAAACATATAATATATGTAGTACATTAATCACTTATAAAACCAGTTTGGAGGCTAAAGCACTAACGTAGTAAAACCAATTATATCTAAAAAATCTGTCAAGGGATTCACACACACACAAAAAGTAGAGTATGACATTATATACATAAAATGGGGGGAGTAAAAATATAGTGCTTTTAGGATGGGTTCCAACTTAAGAGACCATCAATTTAATATAGACTGCTATATACATAAGATGTTATATATATAAAACTAATGGTAACCACAAATACAAAACCTATGATATATACACAAAACATAAAGAGAATTAATCCAAGTATGCTGCGGGGTAGGTCAGAAGGAGGTGTAGGTCGGGCAGAGGGGGAGCAGACCAGGTGGGCACCACAGGCCAGGGCCTCTGCACTCGCCAGCCACACTCCCCCAGGTGGCCCCACATCTGCTCAAGCCATTTCCCTTCTCTCTCCTTTTTTTAAAATTTTTTTATTGGAGTTCGATTTGCCAACATATAGCATATCACCCAGTGCTCATCCCACCAAGTGCCCCACTCAGTGCCCATCACCAAGTCACCCCAACCCCCTGCCCACCTCCCCTTCCACCACCCTTTGTTCATTTCCCAGAGTTAGGTGTCTCTCATGTCCTGTCGCTCTCACTGATATTTCCCACTCATTTTCTCTCCTTTCCCTTTTATTCCCTTTCACTAATTTTTATATTCTCCAAATGAATGAGACCATATAATGCTTGTCCTACTCCAATTGACTTGCTTCACTCAGCATAATACCCTCCAGTTCCATCACGTTGAAGCAAATGGTGAGGATTTGTCATTTCTAATGGTTGAGTAATATTCCATTGTATACATAGGCCACAGCTTCTTGATCCATTCATCTTTCAATGGGCACCGAGGCTCCTTCCACAGTTTGGCTATTGTGGACATTGCTGCTATAAACATTGGGGTGCAGGTGTCCTGCAGTTTCACTGCATCTGTATCTTTGGGGTAAATCCCCAGTAGTGCAATTGCTGGGTCGTAAGGCCATTTCCCTTCTAACCGATGCCGCCTCTGCAGAGAACAAAGCAGTCTGCATGCGGGGCTCACCCCCAGCACCCTGGAGACCCCAAGGGCTCGGCGGGCTATTTCTCTGAAAGGGAGGGCGGGGTGCGGCACCATTCCTGTTGCCTGCCGGGTGCAGAGAAGCAGCCAGCCAGGGGCCCCAGCTCCCGAGGATCTGGGTGAAGCCCAACTGCAGTGGGACTATGGACTAGGTCTCCGATGAGAAAGTCACACTGATTCATTTGTGCCCATTGAACAGACTCGTTTCTGGTGCTGCAGACATCAGGCTTACTAAAGATGACAATGTGCTTCTTCATGAAATGCAAATTCAGCACCCAACAGCCTCCCTAATAGCCAAAGTAGCAACAGCCCAGGACGACATAACTGGTGATGGTACCACTCCCAATGTCCTAATCATTGGAGAGCTACTGAAACAGGCGGATCTCTACATTTCTGAAGGTCTTCATCCCAGAATAATAACAGAAGGATTTGAAGCTGCAAAGGAAAAGGCACCTCAGTTTTTGGAACAAGTCAAAGTAAGCAAAGAAATGATAAAGAAATGGTAGATGTGGCCAGAACATTTCTACTTACTAAAGTGCATGCTGAACTTGCTGATGTCTTAACAGAGGCTATAGTGGACTCGATTTTGACCATTAGAAAACAAGATGAACCTATCAATCTCTTCATGGTTGAGACCATGGAGATGAAACATAAATCTGAAACTGATACAAGCTTAATCAGAGGTCTTGTTTTGGACCACGGGGCAAGGCATCCTGATATGAAAAAAAGGGTAGAAGATGCATACATCCTCACATGCAATGTGTAGTTAGAGTATGAAAAAACAGAAGTGAATTCTGGATTTTTTTTACAAGAGTGAAGAAGAGAGAGAGAAACGTAAAAGCTGAAAGAAAATTCATTGAAGATAGAGTTAAAAAAATAATAGAACTGGAAAAGAAAGTCTGTGGTGATTCAGATAAAGGATTCATTGTTATTAATCAAAAGGGACTTGACCCCTTTTCCTTAGATGCTCCTGCAAAAGAAGGCTTAGTAGCTCTGCATAGAGCTACAAGGAGAAATATGGAAAGGCTGACTCTTGATTGTGGTGGAGTAGCTCTAAATTCTATCGATGACCTAAATTCTGATTGTTTGGGACATGCAGGACTTGTCTATGAGTATACATTGGGAGAAGAGAAATTCACTTTTATTGAGAAATGTAACAATCTTCGCTGCATCACATTATTGATCAAAGGACCAAATAAGCACACGCTCACTCAAATCAAAGATGCAATAAGAGATGGCTTGAGGGCTGTTAAAAATGCTATTGATGATGGCTGTGTAGTTCCCGGTGTGGGTGCAGTTGAAGTGGCAATGGCAGAAGCCTTGATTAAATATGAGCCCATTATCTGATATGTCATTTGCAAATATCTTCTCCCATTCTGTAGGTTGTCTTTGAGTTTTGTTGACTGTATCCTTTGCTGTGCAAAAGCTTCTTATCTTGATGAAGTCCCAATAGTTCATTTTTGCTTTTGTTTCTTTTGCCTTCGTGGATGTATCTTGCAAGAAGTTACTATGGCCGAGTTCAAAAAGGGTGTTGCCTGTGTTCTTCTCTAGGATTTTGATGGAATCTTGTCTCACATTTAGATCTTTCGTCCATTTTGAGTTTATCTTTGTGTATGGTGAAAGAGAGTGGTCTAGTTTCATTCTTCTGCATGTGGATGTCCAATTTTCCCAGCACCATTTATTGAAGAGACTGTCTTTCTTCCAATGGATAGTCTTTCCTCCTTTATCGAATATTAGTTGCCCATAAAGTTCAGGGTCCACTTCTGGATTCTCTATTCTGTTCCACTGATCTATGTGTCTGTTTTTGTGCCAGTACCACACTGTCTTGATGACCACAGCTTTGTAGTACAACCTGAAATCTGGCATTGTGATGCCCCCAGATATGGTTTTCTTTTTTAAAATTCCCCTGGCTATTCGGGGTCTTTTCTGATTCCACACAAATCTTAAAATAATTTGTTCTAACTCTCTGAAGAAAGTCCATGGTATTTTGATAGGGATTGCATTAAACGTGTATATTACCCTGGGTAACATTGACATTTTCACAATATTAATTCTGCCAATCCATGAGCATGGAATATTTTTCCATCTCTTTGTGTCTTCCTCAATTTCTTTCAGAAGTGTTCTATAGTTTTGAGGGTATAGATCCTTTACATCTTTGGTTAGGTTTATTCCTAGGTATCTTATGCTTTTGGGTGCAATTGTAAATGGGATTGACTCCTTAATTTCTCTTTCTTCAGTCTCATTGTTAGTGTATAGAAATGCCACTGACTTCTGGGCATTGATTTTGTATCCTGCCACGCTACCGAATTGCTGTATGAGTTCTAGCAATCTTGGGGTGGAGACTTTTGGGTTTTCTATGTAGAGTATCATGTCATTGGCAAAGAGGGAGAGTTTGACTTCTTCTTTGCCAATTTGAATGCCTTTAATGTCTTTTTGTTGTCTGATTGCTGAGGCTAGGACTTCCAGTACTATGTTGAACAGCAGTGGTGACAGTGGACATCCCTGTCTTGTTCCTGATCTTAGGGGAAAGGCTCCCAGTGCTTCCCCATTGAGAATGATATTTGCTGTGGGCTTTTCATAGATGGCTTTTAAGATGTCGAGGAATGTTCCCTCTATCCCTACACTCTGAAGAGTTTTGATCAGGAATGGATGCTGTATTTTGTCAAATGCTTTCTCTGCATCCAATGAGAGGATCATATGGTTCTTGGTTTTTCTCTTGCTGATATGATGAATCACAAATGACATATCAGATAAAGGGCTAGTTTCCAAGATCTATAAAGAACTTCTTAAACTCAACACCAAAGAAACAAAGAATCCAATCATGAAATGGGCAAAAGACATGAACAGAAATCTCACAGAAGAAGACATAGACATGGCCAACATGCACATGAGAAAATGCTCTGCATCACTTGCCATCAGGGAAATACAAATCAAAACCACAATGAGATACCACCTCACACCAGTGAGAATGGGGAAAATTAACAAGGCAGGAAACAACAAATGTTGGAGAGGATGTGGAGAAAAGGGAACCCTCATACACTGTTGGTGGGAATGTGAACTGGTGCAGCCACTCTGGAAAACTGTGTGGAGGTTCCTCAAAGAGTTAAAAATAGACCTGCCCTACGACCCAGCAATTGCACTGTTGGGGATTTACCCCAAAGATACAAATGCAATGAAATGCCGGGACACCTGCACCCCGATGTTTATAGCAGCAATGGCCACGATAGCCAAACTGTGGAAGGAGCCTCGGTGTCCATCAAAAGATGAATGGATAAAGAAGATGTGGTTTATGTATACAATGGAATATTCCTCAGCTATTAGAAATGACAAATACCCACCATTTGCTTCAACGTGGATGGAACTGGAGGGTATTATGCTGAGTGAAGTAAGCCAGTCGGAGAAGGCCAAACATTATATGTTCTCATTCATTTGGGGAATATAAATAATAGTGAAAGGGAATATAAGGGAAGGGGGAAGAAATGTGTGGGAAATATCAGAAAGGGAGACAGAACGTAAAGACTGCTAACTCTGGGAAACGAACTAGGGGTGGTGGAAGGGGAGGAGGGCGGGGGGTGGGAGTGAATGGGTGACGGGCACTGGGGGTTATTCTGTATGTTAGTAAATTGAACACCAATAAAAAATAAATTAAAAAAATAAAAAATAAAAAAAAAATAAATATGAGCCCAGAGTAAAGGGGAGGGCCCAGGAGTTCAAGCATTTGAAGGAAACGCTTAATGATGAAGGAAACAATCCAATGCATCACATTGCTCATTATTCCCAAGGTTCTTTCTCAGAACTCTGGCTTTGACCTTCATGAAACACTAGTTAAAGTTCAAGCAGAACATTTAGAATCGGGTCAACTTGTGGGTGTAGACTTGAGCACAGGTGAGCCAATGGTAGCAGCCGAAGTAGGCATATGGGATAACTACTGTGTAAAGAAACAGCTTTTTCACTCCTGCACTGTGATTACCACCAACATCCTCCTGGTTGAGGAGATCATGTGAGCTGGAATGTCTTTGACATTTGAAGTTTCCTTTGTGTCCTCTGAATCATGAAGACTACTGAGAGATCTTAAGGATATAGCAACAGAAATTTTGTCCAAGCTTCAAATAATTTTTCAAAAGCATTTGTTTTCCCATATGAAAAAAAGAGAATACTGACACTTATATTCTGAAGTTCTGAAATTAAAATTACAGTATTTTTTTAAAATTGCACTGCAGTGTACACACATTAAGTAGGCCATTTTCACCCAGTGAACCAGATGTTTTGCTTTAGCTTCAGTGATGTAAAAGTACCATGTTAGATAAATATATGTTATCTACCTTGTTATTAAATGTTCCTTGAAAAACAAAAAACAAAAAACAAAAAAAATCCAAGTATTTCATGAAAGAAAGACAGAAAACCACAAGAGAAGAGAGTAAGAAGAATGAAGGAACAGAGAAACTATAAAAACAATCATAAAAAGGTAACAAAATGACAATAGGTACATAACTATCAATAATTTCTTTGAATGTAAATGAACTAAATGTTCCAATCAAAAGACATAGTGTGACTGAAGGATAAAAAACAAGACTGATCTCTGTGCTGCCTATAAGAGACTTGCTTCAGATCTGAAGCAGACTGAAAGCAAAAGGATGGAAAATATCAATCATGCAAATGAAAGTGAAAAGAAAGCTGGGTAGCAATATTTTTATCAGACAAACTTTCAAACAAAAACTGTAACAAGAGAAAAAAGACACTACGTGATGATGATGGGAACAATCCAATAAGAGGATAGAACGATTATAAATATATATACACCCAACACAGAGCACCTAAATACATAAAAGTATTATTAACAGACATAAAGGAAGAAATTCACAGTAACCCAATAATATTAGGGAACTTTTAACACCCCTTTTAAATCAATGGATAGATTAGCCAGGTAGAAAATCAACAAGGAAACAGTGGCTTTGAGCGACACATAGGATCAGATAGACCTAATAGATATATGCAGAACATTCCATCCCAAAACAGTGGAATATACATTATTTTCAAGAGCACTGGAACATTCTCCAGAACATATCACATATTAGACCACACAACAAGTCTCAATGAATTCAAAAAGACTGAAATCCTATCATTATGTCTTTTCTGACGATAACTGTATGAGAGTAGAAATAAATCACAAGAGAAAATCTGGAAACATGAATATAGGGGCTAAGTAATATGCAACAATAAATGGATAAACTAAGAAATCAAAGGGGAAATAAAAAATATATGGAGGCAAATAAAAATGAAAACACATGGTCTAAAATCTTTGGGATGCAGCAAACACTGTTCTAAGAGGGAAGTTTAAAGTAATACAGGCCTACCTCAAGAAACAAGAAAAATCTCAACCTAACCTTACATTTAACAGACCTGGGAAACAAAGAGCAAATGAAACCAAAGGCCAGTAAAATGAAGGAAGCAATAAAGATGAGAGCAGAAATAAATACAATCGAGACAAAAAAATCTAAAGGATCAGTGAAACCTGAAGCTGGTTCTTTCAAAATATCAACAAAATTGATAAAACTTCAGCCAGACTCATCAAGAAAAAAAGAGAGATGACTCCTATAAATAAAATGAGAAATGAAGGGAGAGAAGTAACAACTGACACTAAAGACATGCAAATAAATATGAGACATTATAAAAAATTATATGCCGACAAATTGGAACACCTAGAAGAAATTGATAAATTCCTAGAAACATCTCCCCTTCCAAAACTGAATCAGGAAGAAATAGAAAATTTGGACAGACTGATTACAAGCAATGAAATTGAATCAGTAATCAAAAACTCCCAACAAAAGTCCAGGATCAGATGGCTTCACAGGTGAATTCTATTAAAAAAGACAGGTTAATATCTATTTCTCAACTATTCCAAAACATAGAAAAGGAAAGAAATCTTCCAAACTCATTCCATGAAGCCAGCATTATGCTGATACTAAAACCACATAAAGACACACACACAAAACAAAAACAAAAACCTATATGTCATTATCTCAGAGGAACATAAATGTAAAAATCCTCAACAAAATATTAGCAAACTGAATCCAACAACATGTTAAAAAATTATCCACCATGGTCAAATGGGATTTATTTAAGGGATGCAAGCACAGTTCAATATTCACAAATCAATCAAACTGATACATCACATTATCAAGGGAAAGAATAAAAAGCATGTGATTGTCTCAATAGATGCAGAAAATGCATTTGACACAGTGCAACATTTATTCATGATAAAAGTCTCAACAAAGTAGATTTGGAGGGGACATACCTCAATATAATAGAGACCATATATGTAAACCCCACAGCTAGCATACTTAAAGATGAAAAACCAAGAGCTTTCCTCTAAGATCAATACCAAGGAAAGGATGTCCATTCTTACCACTTTTATTCAGCATAGTACTGGAAGTCCTAGGCACAGCAATCAGATAACAAAAAAGAAATAAAAGGCATCCAATTTGGTAAAAAGTAAAACTTTCATCATTTGTAGATGACATGATACCATAAAGACTCCACCAAAAAAACTTCTACTACTGATAAATGAATTCAGTAAAGCTGTAGTATACAAAACTTATATACAGAAATTCATTACAGTGTATACACCAACAATGATGCAGCAGAAAGGGAAATTAAGAAAATAATCTCATTTACAATTGCACCAAAAAGAATAAAATGCCTAGGATTAAACATAAGTAAGGAGGTGAAAGGCCTAGAATCTGAAAACTATAAAATATTAATGAAAGAACTTGAAGATGACACAAACAAATGGGAAGATATTCCATGCTCATGGGTTAGAAGAACACATTGTTAAAATGTCTATACTGTCTAAAGCAATCTACAGGGATGCCTGGGTGGCGCAGTGGTTTAGCGCCTGCCTTTGGCCCAGGGCGCGATCCTGGAGACCCGGGATTGAATCCCACGTCGGGCTCCCGGTGCATGGAGCCTGCTTCTCCCTCTGCCTATGTCTCTGCCTCTCTCTCTCTCAATCTCTCTCTCTCTCTCTCTCTCTCTCTCTCTGTGACTATCATAAATAAATAAAAATTTACAAAAAAAATTTTAAAAAAAAAGCAATCTACACATTTAATCCAAGCCCTATCAGAATACCGACATTTTTCACACAACTAGAACAAATAATTCTAAAAATTTTATGGAACCATTAAAGACCCTGGATAGCCAAAGAAATCTTGAGAAAGAACAAAAAGCTGAGGGTATTATAATACCAGATTTCAAGATGTAGTACAAAGCTATAGTAATCAAAGCAATATGGTACTGGCATAAAAACAGACACACAGAACAATAGAACAGAAAACCCAGAAATGGACCCACAACTATATGGCCAATTAATCTTTGACGAAGCAGGAAAGAATATCAAATGGAAACAAGACAGTCTCTTTAACAAATGGTGTTGGTAAAACTGGATAGCAACATGCAAAAAAAAAAAAATGAAACTGGACTACTTTCTTACACCATACGCAAAAATAAATTCAAAATGGATGGCAGTCCTAAATGTGAAACAGGAAAGCATCAGATTCCTAACGGAGAACATGAGCAGCAACCTCTTTAATATCCATTGTTCAACTTCTTACTAGATTCATCTCCAGAAGCAGGGGAAACAAAGGCAAACATGAACTATTGGGACTTCATCAAGATAAAAAAACATCTGCACAGTGCAATCAACAAAACTAAAAGGCAATCTACAGAATGGGAGAAGATATTTGCAGGGAAATATCTGAGAAAGGGTTAGCATCCAAATTATATAAAGAACTTATCAAACTTAATACCTCCCTCCCTCAAAAAATAACCCACCTAAGAAATCAGCAGAAGACATGAATAGACAGTTTTCCAAAGAAGATATCTAGGTGGCTAACAGACACATGGAAAGATGTTCAACATCACTCATCATCTGGGAAATACAAATCAAAACAACGATGAGATACCACCTCACAACTGGAAGAAGAGCTAAAATTAACACAGGAAGCATCTCTTCCTTGATGCTGGCAACATCTCTTGATGTTGGCAAGATGCAGAGAAAGGGGAGCCCTGGGAATGCAAACTGGTGCAGCCACTGTGGAAAACAGTATGCAGTTTCCTCAAAAAGTCAAAAATAGAACTAACTTAAGACCCAGCAATTGCACTACTAGGTATTTACCCACAAAATACAAAAAAAAAAAAAAAAAAAATTCAAAGGGATACATGGACTCCAATGTTTATAGCCGCATTATTTACAATAGTCAAATTATGGAAAGAGCCCAAATGTCCATTGACAGATGAATGGATAAAGCACATGTGGTATATACATAGAATGGAATATCACTTAACCTTCAAAAAGAATGAAAGCTTGCCATTTGCAACAATGTGGATAGAGCTAGAGACTATTATGCTAAACAAAATAAATCAGAGAAAACAGATACCATATGATTTCCTCATATGTGGAATTTAAAAAACAAAACAAATGAACATGGGGAAAAGAGAGGCAAATCATAAAACAGACTTAACTACAGAGAACAAACGGAGGTTGCTACAAGGAAGGTGGGTGGGGGATGGGCTAAATGGGTGATGGACGTTAGGTAGGGCACTTGTGATGAGCACTGGGTGTTGTATGTAAGTGATGAACCACTAAATTCTATACTTGACACTAATATTATACTGTATGTTAATTAACTTGAATTTACATAAAAACTTTTTTAAAAGTATTAAAATATTACCTAGAATGGTTTTTCATTTGGGGAAATTAAATCAAAATATTTAAGTCATTTTTGCCTCTTAACAGTTGCCTATCTTCTCAAAAGCCAGATAATATACTTGATTAAAAGATTCCGACAGTTACAGGAACCATGTCTATTGGATTCGAAACATAAATTAATTTGGAAGCTATTAGTTTTTCCTTCACTGTATTCCTAAGAAGAAGTAGTTCTTCTAAGGGGGTATTAAGTTCTCTTTAACTAGATTACAGTATTAGAGGGTGGCCCTTTGGAGCTAAGGAGGGAAAGAATTTAGCCTCTGAGCTGAGCCATGGCAGGTTCCACTTTAGTTCTTTATGCATGTGGAGGCTGTGTTAAGTCACAGCGCAGAAGAGAATAGGTCCCTCCTGAATCCACCCCTTCGGCCTCATTGAGATACATGTTGAAAAGAGTGTAAAGCTTACTGAAAAAGAGACTATTTCAGTCCCTGTCTTCAGAGTACTGTACCATCTACCCCCTACTATGACTTAGGCTCCATATTGGAGCTTAAGGACAAAGTCCCAGGCAATAAAATCTTCTTTCTCATAGTCTTGTTATCCATTCATATATTGCTTTCTTCAAACTTTTGCTAATAGGCAGGCAGTAAAAACTTATATGTCTACTATTTCTCTGTGGCATCCTGAAAGACTCAATTTACATTTGATGTGTTTTGATGAAGAGGTAAGAATATCCATTAAATAAAGGGTAAAATGTTGAGATGCAAAGTACCAAAATAAAAACAAAGTTTTATTGTGTTTTTATGCCTCTAAGCCTTGGGACTAGGTCATCTTTGACCTGGTTCAAAGCGGGTCTTTTGAACAAGACCTATCCATGAAAAAGATCCCTTTCCTATTGCAATATCAGGTAATAGTCTTCCAATTCAGTGCCTTTTTGGCAACACCACAATCTCCCTACCAATTTGACAGTGGCTGCTTTGAACATTATCAAGAGACAAAAGTAAACTTGAACTTTGAGTTTATTAGCTTCTTGAGATGTTCGCTGGGGTTGGGAGTTTTATTTGTATTTTCAGCTTTTGAGCTCTCAACATTTTATGGAACTTAATTTTATATCTCAAATGTTGCTTGAATCATTACTACACATGCAGCATCAACATAGAAAAAAATTTCAAATGAGAGAAATCATATGCAGTAAACTAGGAAAAGGGTAAAGACAAATAGTCCAAGAAAAAACAATCGCGAGCTACCACTAGGTAGTTTTTCAAAGAGATACTAAAAGGAATTATGGAGAGGTGTCTGCGTGGTTCAGTCAGTTAAATGTTTAACTCTTGATTTCCACTCAAGTACTGATCTCAGGGTTGTGAGATCAAGCTCTGCGTCAGGCTCTCTGCTGAACATAGAGCCTGCTTAAGATTCTCTCTCTCCTCTCCCTCTGCTCCTTCCACTTCACCCTCCCCCACCCTCATCCTCTCTCTCTCTAAAAAACAAAACAAAACAAAAAAAAGGAATGTGGAATCTTGCTTTACCTTAGAGTGGTTTTGATTTCAGGACACTGCTACTGGACTTGTGAGTCAGAAAATATCCCCCAATCTTGAATAAATCCTCCTTGACACAGAGGGAAAAAAAAGTTCATACGTCTGTCTGTATTTTATTATATTATTTAGGGCGGGCTATCCGCTGAAACAATTCCAAAATATCAGTTTGTAATAAATTAGAACTTTTTTCACTCATGCAAAATCCAATAAGATGGGGGAGAAGGATGAGTGACTTCCACAGAGTTTCTCAAGGACCCAGCTCCTCCTGTCCTGTGGTCCCACTGTTCCCTAGGACCTTGGCATCCTCAGCTGAATCCTCTGTTTTTGGCAGATAGTGAAGAGAGACAAGCACACACGGAGGATCACACTGAGGCTCTTATTAGCCAGGCCTGGATTTAGCACACATCACTTTCATTCCTACTCCAAGGGTCAGACATCAGTGGCTGAAGAGGAAGCTAGAAAATGAGTCTAATTATGAGCCCAAGAGGAGAAAAAAATGGATTTTCGTGAACACTCTACCACAATTCTGCTTATTGTGGCTCAGGTGTTCATATTCGTTTCCAAGATCATGGAATAGTCACTTCAAAATTGCCAAGACTTTCAAAATGATATATTTATACCAGGATCTTTTTGCTCTTTTTGCCTCTGTCCCCAGCCAAGTTCTGTGGGACCTGTTTATGACTAAATATTGATAATAGTGTGGATTTGGGAGGACATAGATCCCAGAGTATGAATTCCAGCACAGTTCTTTTCTGGAGTTCACCAACAAAGATAAAGAAAAATGAGAATCACCAGCCTATAAAAGTTGGACCATCGCCTTGCACTGAGGTGAACAATACTAAATGTATTCTTCAAAAATCCAATTGCTAAGAAGGAAACAACACAGTGACTCTAATATCAGAATTGTTAATGAGCAAAGGGATAACTACAATCGGCAGGTAAGAAGGCTGGCAACAGAAAAGTGTTGTTTGCATTTTATAAGAAAACTATCAGAAACTCAGGAGTAAGGAAATCCACTTATAAAAGGTTTTGATCTAGTAGTGAAAACATGAGCTGTGGGAAACAGTAAGAGAAAGGAAGGAAGACATTCAAACTCCGAATACATTAGTTTTATATGCAGTCAAGGAGAAATGGATCAAATTAAGAACATCGAAGTGTTAAAATCTCAACTGGCCTTTTCAAAGCTGTATGGAGACACTAAAGTAAAAAAAAAAAAAAAAAAAGATTTCAAGAGTCAGTATAGTCCGATTTCATTCTACAGATAAAAAAATTAAAGATGCAAACAGTATTTTTGCTGCAACTAGAAAAGCTTTCTTGCGATAAGGGAATTCAAGGAAAAAAGCATTTGAGAGAGGAGTATAAGCACATGCTTGCACTGGGCCCTAAGGCACAGATTTGGAAAGTAAAACATTCCATCTCTAATTCACTAAGTTTATTCTCCAGCAGGGACAAATGTGAACTCCTGAAGAAATCTTTCCTGGTGGGGAGAATCCAAGCTATAAGGAATTCAGGAGCTGGGGGCTGGTGTTACAGCTATTTGTTAGAGAGGAATGGAAACATTAGCAAATGGCTAAGGAATAGGGTGGTTCTTTCAGAGATGGAAAACTCTAGAGAGAGAAGAATTTGGGAGAGTAGGAACTATGAGCCATAAACTGTGCTAGCCCTTGCTATAAGTCTGAGATCCTCAGCTCACCAGAGAGTGGAAATTCTAGTCCCAGTCAGAGACCACACTCAATTCAAAATTAGGATTCCTGGAACTCTGTTCTAATGAACATCAGTGGACTAACTAGGACATAAAGGAGAAAAGGTAGCATTAATAAAGGGCAATGCTCTACTATTGCCTTATATTTATTATTTTAAGAAGATAAGAATATTTTAATGAACCTCTCCTAATTTATGTATGTAGGCCAATGTTTTTTGTTATAATTTTTCTCTTTTGTTTTACTGTTCTCCTTAGAATACAAGAAACAGAGTGTGTCACAATTACCTCTGAGTGAGAGATTTCTTGCATCTGAGGGTTAAATTCGAGGCACTAGCCTCAGGAGATTGATGGACATTCTGAAGAAAACTAAATGAAGAAAACATTTTCTCTTAAGCTCATTTTTCCTCCTCAGTTCTTCTGCTAGTTATTACAAGGTCTATGAAGTTATCTATTTTGTTAACAAGATGTATCTTGTAACATCTTTTCTATTTTAGGGACATCGTTTTTACTTGGAAAATGCTTTTGTTTATGGAATATGCTTAGATTTCAGGGCTGTGAGTGTCACATGGATCCTGAGGGTGGAAAAACTGTGGGGCTGGTGCTGTGATCTTATGGCTTATGGTTCCTCTGGAACCCTACAAGAACATGTAAGAGTCTTCTAGTTCAAAGCTCATTCAGCGGGATGCCTGAGTGACTCAGTGGTTGAGGGTCTGCCTTTGGCTCAGGGCATGATCCCAGAGGCCCAGAATCGAGTCCCACATCGGGATCCTTCCATGAGCCTGCTTCTCCCACTGCCTCTCTACCTCTACCTATCTCTCTCCCTCTCTCTCTCTCATAAATAAATAATCTTTTAAAAAAAGTTCATACAGCAGTATGAACAGCTAAAAAGCTCTACTATGTCCAATGAGAGGATATAGCCCTTTATCAGGTCACTACTGATGAAGAGGTAACCCCCATTTCTCTATCAAGAAACGAGCTCTTTTTGACTGAGACTCAAATAAGAAGAAAATGCAGAAAAATGATTTTAGACATAATCTAGGGTTTTACTTTATCTTTAAAAAGGGAGATGAGATTTCATTTCAGCTATTAAATTTCCCTGTGGTAAAAAAAGGTTTATATAATAACATGAATGGTTAATATTGTTAAAATGTATAGGCTTAGTTAAAAATGTGGGGCATTTTAAATTGCTAGCCTTGTGTTATTTGGGCTCTGCTGTTAGCTGGTACATTCTTGTATAAGTGTGTCTGGTGAATAGATAGGAGAAGGAAAAATAGGGACTTGGATAATTTATCCTAATGTATAGTATGCCCTTGGGGTCACTCAATTAATTCCTGTACTGACCCATTTTAAGGCTTTTGGGGACAATATTAAAAAAGATTTTCATGATGGCCTAAGGGGATGGTCTGCAGGTTTAATTGGTCCCTGTTAGCCTATAAGTTCTGTGGAAATCAAAATTAGGAAATTTTAATTATGTTGACACACTTTAGTTATAAAAATGTGGGTTAAATCGTATTTATGGACATATGTACTTGAAAAATGCAAATACTCTGTTGAAAATTTCCTTCTCAGCAAGACAAAAAAATGGAAGGAGCAAGAATATATACATCTTGTAACCACAGGAATATAAATGAAGATGCTAGCCAGATGGAAAATGGCTTTTTGAAAGATGAAATTGTGCATGCTTTGTTTCTTGTCAATGTTGATTAAGAGGCCTTTTTCTATATTTATCAGTAATTAGTACAACAATATAAGACTTTCTGAGAAGGATGAAAGCCTGACTACACATCTTCCAAATGTAAGAGTTTAAACAATTTTGTCAAGCATGTCTGATGGGTTATATTTGTTCACTTAAATTATATATTTGCATTAAAATTTGAACTTCCTCTCTCACTTGGTAAATGATCTTGCTCATCTTGTTTTCATTAATTCATATTTATTTATTCTGTGGTGAAATCTCTTTTTAGACTGAGACAGTTTTGGTCTTCTACAGCATTATTTTTTTTCCCCCAGTCTTCCCTGACCGATTTGACCCTAGCACAGTATAAAGTCTAATTTATTCAGTTGCTCCCTGACAACAGAACCCATGTCAGTTTTACCCTCATCACTGCATTCTAATTGCCTAAGGGAGGTGCCCAGACATTCAAATGAGGTGACTGCATATTATTTGTTAAAAATCAATAATGGGGCCATATGAAGTTATAAGGAAATGATTTCTGATAATCGACTGATCTGTTTCCTAAGTGGTTCAACAATGTCTCCAGATGACTCTAATTAAGCTTAAAAAAAGGAAGTTATAAGATTAATAAAAGAATCATAAGTAAAGGGAAGTTGACCTCTGAAGACTGTTCTGGTTCCCCTCCATACCCCATTGTTATTGGTTCCCCAAGAATAAGTTAGGTTCAAGGATATACATTGGGCACCGTGCTAGAGCCATGAGATTCTGAATCTCTTGGTATCTCCTTTCCTTCCAGGAAGTTGAAGGAGTAAGAATGCCAAGTTTTCCTATCCTGAGAGCCTGAGTTAGTGACATAAGCATGGTTGACAGGGGAAGGTAGACACTCTTTGCTCCAGTAATTATGGCAAATGACTTCTAGTTGGCTTATGTTAATTTCCATCATGTATTTATTTAACCCTGGACTTTTTATCATAGAGACAAGATCCAGTATAGACAATAGGAATCATCCGAAAACATCCATCTCAACTAACCAAATATTAGAGTATGAGGAAAAATCCATATAGTAATAGTGTACAACACCACCTAAAATACCACTTTGATCAAGAACTGTTCCCTGAATCACCTGTGCAGAATTAATCGGAATTAATGCTTCCCTTGAAGCATACTGCCAAGCTGGTATCTCTATGTTAGATTTATTGTATTCAGTACACTCTTAAATCACACTTACTATATATAAGACACTGTTTTAAGAGTTTTACAAATATTAACACAGTTAATCTTAAGTTATTTATTTATTTTAAAGATTTTATTTATTCATGAGAGACACAGAGAGAGAGAGAGAGAGAGGCAGAGACACAGGAAAAGGGAGTAGCAGGCTCCATTCAGGGAGCCTGACATGGGACTCGATCCCGGGTCTCCAGAATCACACCCCAGGCTGAAGGCGGTGCTAAACTGCTGAGCCACCCAGGCTGCCAAATCCTAAATTATTTAATTCTATTATCATTCCCAATCTGAAGGTGGTAGAATTGAAGTTCAGAGACATCAAGTAATTGTTCACGGTCACAAAGCTAATCATTTGCAGGTCATGTGATTTCAGCACCTGTGTTCTTGACCAGTTGTAGTATCTACAATTACATAATTTTCCCTGAATTTTCTTATATTTTTCAAAGAAAATGTTCAAGTGATACATTCTCTCCCCACCCCCCACTGCCTCAGAAATTTGGGTTTAACTAAAATATAGGAAATTATTCTGTTATTATTAGTTATGTTGATTTCTCACTTAATGGAATAATAGAAATAATAGCAACCAAGGTGTATTAAGACTTATGACATCTTATGCCTAATATTCTAATATCTAAGAATATGTTATTTTTCATATATTACAAAGAATACAGTTATAAAAAGTGCTCTGGACACAGGAGGTGGTTTTCCCCACATCAAAAAGCAATTCTTGGACAACAGTTGAGTGTCCTACAATTCAACTTCATTCTGATACTACCTACCTAGAGATAACATCAGATCCCACAGATGAAGGGCTCAGCCCTACAAGACTGCCTTGCCTCTCTCCCCCCGACTTCAGAGGCCAGTTCCAAGTCTAGCTTGTTACCTGTACTTCCCACAGAGTTCCCATAAGAGGTTCCTACGACCCCCCTCCTTGTTTTTGAAGGATTTGCTAGAGTGTTTCACAGAACTCAGAGAAACATTTTACTTACTAGATTACTTGTTTATTACAAAAGAATATAATTCAGGAACAACAGATGGAAGAGATGCATTAGACAAAGTATGGGTAAAGGGTACAGAGATTCATGCCCTCTCCAAGCATGCAATTCTTCCCAAATCTCCATATGTTCACCAACTTGGAAGATAGGCAAACCCCTCCTTTTTGGTTTTCATGGAGGCTTCATTACTTAGGCATCGCTGATTAAATCAATGGCCATTGATAATTGAAGTCAATCTCTAGCCCTTCTCTCCTCCCAGGAGGCCAGGGGGCTGAGACAAAAAGTTTCAATCCTATAATTATGGGAACCTGATTCTCCTGGCAACCAGCCCCCATCCTTAGGAGAGTTCTAAAGAGTCACCTCACTAACATAACACAGCTCACCTTTATTGTTCTCATCACTTAGAAAATTTCAAGGTTTTTTAGAAGCTCTATGCCAGAAATGGGGATGAAGACTATATATATAAATTATGTCATGATATCATACAGTATATCTTATACTTCTCACAATAACCCTGTAAGGTTAGTATTATTACTCCTTTTTAGAGCCAAGATTTGAACCTAGCTCAGGCTCTATGATATGTATATATGGTAACCAATACACCATAGTGCTTCATGGAAGACAAACCTTAAGCAAGCCGACTACATTTATGCACTGATAATTCTCCAGCATATGAAACCTGGAGATCTGCATGGCTCTGCAACTAAAATCTCATATTTTTCTGATGTTCCATAAACCTACTATATATACCCACTCCAGCCTATACATGATGTTGCCCCTGGTGCTCCCCTATGTATCTCCCTTAGGATCTGCTACAGGGGCCCTCCTTCATCTTAGAAAATAGCTATGGGCCAGACTGTCCTCAGGGCTGCTTAGGTGTATTTTTTAACCAATAGGTCTACATCAAAACACTTTTCTCAATTTCAAAGGAGATAATACAGCTAATTTTTCATCTTTCTCTATTCACTCTTTTCTTTACTGGACAAAGAATCATCTACTTGAATATTGTACAGATTTACCCCAATTATCTTGCAAATTTAACTTTTAGAAAATAGCCCTCAAAAACTATTTAGCTTTATTGTAGGGAGGCAGTAAGATCTAGTGGTTAGAACGTGAAATCTGTAGTCAGAAATTTGGGGTTCACCACTAGCCTCCGAAAAAGCCTCATTTCTCTCCTGTGAAAAAATGGAGATAATAGGTAACAACACTCTCCTCCTTGGGTTGTTGTGAAGATAAAAAGGAGATGATCCAGTTAAAGAACTTAGCACACTTCTAAGTGCCCATTGAAATCACCTGCATAGGTCAAACAACTACTAATGCTTGGGTCCAACTACCAGGGATTCTGATTTAGTTGATTTGGGATACTCCTGGGCAACTAAGTTATTTAAAATGTTGTTCTTCCAGCCAGCTTCAGTATAATGTTTTGTACCTAGTAGGTTCATGCTCTATACATAGTCACTAAGTGAAATAATGAACATATTTTAAGATTCTAGCAGCGGAGCCCAAACACACAGCCGGGAAGGGAAGGGAATGTGGACATTTTTTAACAAGTGGCAGCTTTCAGAGGGATAGGCTAAAAACAGCAAGAGGGTGAGAGGACCTGTCTAAATTCTTATATCACCCAAATACATCCAAGCAGTCAATCAGTCAGGTCCCTCAGCAGGACCACATTCATTGTTACATGGATGAGGATCCTAAAAATGTTATTCCTGGATATGTTATTACCTAGAATAGCCATGGGTTGTGGGCAGAAGGTGGGAGACCTGGAATTCTAATGTTAGAAAACCTGGTTCCTCATTCGGGTCCCATCAGTTGCCTGTAAAATCCAGAGTCAGTCTTTAATCTTCCTTCAGGCTCAGATTCTTCATTTGCAAAAGCCGATTAATATGTTTCACATGGTTCCTGAATGATCAGATGAAATTTTCAGGTTAACTTTCTCACTGATAAAGGTAATGCATATTAAACATTTTTTCAGTATATTTTACATTTTCTGCTCCTCCAGCCTTCCATCAGTCCCTTCTCTTCTCTATAATTCCTTGTTTATGCTACTATTACAGATTTTTTTTCCCCTAGTAATACATAATAGATGCTTCCCCGCAGGTCAGGAGCAGAACTTACTAGGTTCTGTATGCCCAGAACCTAGATTATCTGGTACATAAAAGGTGTTTAATAAATGTTTAATGAAAGAACAAATGGAAATCAAGAAGCCATAATTATGAGCAAATAAATTTTTACCAAGGCCAATTCATTGGAAGGAAGTTGTCAGACTATGAAAAGCGATGTGGGAAGGAGCAACCCCAAACCTCAATTTAACCTCCTTGATGTTAACATTGACTATTGTTTCAAAATATGATTTTAGGAGCTGTTATAGCAGACTTTCAACTCATCAAGTCTCATTTATTAGGTGTGATAAAAGTGAGGATTTAAGATCCTGCTAATTAATGAAGTGTGCTTTCAATTTCAATCTGTTACCTACAAATATTTGAATTAGCATTTAATGTTTATTTTGAGCTATCACTGCTATTTCTGGGCCCTCGCAACTCAATTAAAAATGGATTTCATTTCCCTCCAGCTTAACCAAAGAGAAGCATTGACTCATCAGAGGAAAGGTATTTCGGATCAAATATTTCATAACTGGAATTAATGCCAACGCAAGTTAGTATATGACTATATGACTTGCATCCCCCAATAAACATTTACCATCCACTGCCTCTGACTTTCCATCACTACTTGTCATAGGCCAAATTATTGCATTAGTCTTTTCATATTCAAAATATGGATAAGAGGAATACTCCTCTACTGCTTTATTTCCTACTTCTTGACATCATATACTATCCAAGTTAGCTTTGTAATAATGAAGAATTGAATTATAACCCTAGACTCTATGTCATTTGGAAAGCTTTGCTTTGTTTCCAGCTATATCCTAGAGCAGCTGTTGAACTTTAAAATGCTTTCAAATAAAAAAAGTAAAAAAATAAAATAAAATGCTTTCAAATCAGGAGTTCTTATTAAAATACAGATTCTAATTCAATAGGCCTGTGATGGAATCTGAGCCTGAGCATTTCTAACATTCTGCTAGGTAATGTTGATGATGCTGGTCTACAGAGCACATTTTTAGTAGTAAGTTTCTAGATCCTTTTAATTCATTATATTTGTTTCAACTTGCTCTTCTGTAATCCTTGATTTTTTTTATCCTCTTATTACAACCATTCACTTCTCCCCTTCTTCTAGGGGAGAAGAATATATATCTTAGGTATAGACTTTGAGTCATCTACTGAACTAAAGCTCATATTCCATTTGTCTCAGCTCCCTAGTTAGCACTTGGAGCTCCCACATCTATGAGCCTTGTGAAGACCTACCAGCAAATAGAGTCCTCACAAAGAAGACAGCCATAGTGAATACTGAGATAAATCAATTAGTTTGAGTACCAGTTTCTCTATGTGCTTCCTTTTGAAGCAAGACATCTAATTTTTATAAAGTCTCTGAATTCCTGAATAAATGTTTGTGTTTTCAGACTTACTAATTATACTATTCAAATTATTTATGTGTCTCTCATTTTACTTGCATTTCCAACAAAAATGTACTGCTAAGCATATTGACATACTTAAATTTTTCATGCCTATCACTGTTTTCACTCATTTTTTAATTTAACATTTTATATATTTTTATATTTTGCTATTTGAAAATTAAAAATGAGCCACATATTTTGTGTTCATTTTTTTTTAGTGAGTATTGGAATTACTATATTTTGATATATCGTATGAAGGAATGATCTTCCTAAAAGGCTAAGATAATATCAGAGTCCGTTATCTTTGGAACAGGCAGCTTCTAAGATAAGGGACAAGGAAGATAATAGGAAATGCTGAATTATCAAGACAGAACTTAGGTAAGAGGCATAACTTCTATTGGATATCTAAGACTTGATCTCTTGAATTTGGACTTTTAATGCAAATATGCCTTAATAGTTTTTCTATGAGCTAACTACTTACATGTTACTTGCTATAATCCTTTTTTATTACTAAAATTTTACTTTTAGTAAGTCCATATTTTAAAATATAAGCTTGGTTTTAGGTATAAAATGAGGAATTAATGATGAGGAAATGGTAAAACAATAGAGGCTTGGAGCTTGGGGTTCAGGGACTATAAATGTGGTGAACCTCAAGCGCCGGGACCCTAGCTATGATTGCAGATTTCACCAGTAGGTGTAAGAACAAGGAATCTGACAAGCCTAGGATCTTAGCCAGTGATTGGTGGGCAATAGATACATATAATGAACTAGTGATGACTCATAGGACATCCACCATTCCTTAACCCTAACACTCCAGATAGTATACATGCTACCAAGGAACTTAGGTCTCCCCAGCCCCTACCATATACACACAGAAAAAGACAATTGATTCAGCTTATAGTCATGACTAAGTATCTCAGAGGCTAACTTCACTTTTCAAACTGGAACAGATAGAGTTGTAATGGGCAATTTAACTTTTTTCTTCTATGACTATGTAAGAATAGATGACAAGAGCTGAGTGAGAGCAGTTACAGAAATAAAATCTTCTTTCATCCACATCCAAAACATAGTATGTATATACCAGCTCTATTCATCTATTGATCACAATATTAAAAATTCTGGCATTGATTTTGGTGTGGCTGTCACTAACAAATACCATGTTGCAAAAATACTCTTGCTTTCCAGTCCTCAAATTATTTGAAGCCTGAGCAGCATATAAACATTTGATAATCATCTTTTCCTGCTTAGAGAAACACTCTCCACTCTTGGTTGTCATAGTACTACCTTCCTATAGTTGTTCCTTCTCAATTTCCTTTGCTGAATAATCCTGGAATTCAAATCTAAATCCACTTCTCTTATCCTTCAACCTCTTTAGAGATCAGTGGTTCTCAAATTTGAGTGCAGGTGTTAGTTACCAGTGGAGCTTTAACAATGCTTGGGAGCTTGATCCAACCCCCAGAGAGTCCAATTTAGTTGATTTGGGCAGTCTGGGCAAATACATTAAGAATTGTTAGTTGATTCTAATGTGAAACCAATAATGGGAAGCACTTATAGATTGTTTTGTATAAATTGTTTATTGATAAAGATCAATTTTTATATTTCTGCTCCAGAATGATTTCCTGAAATCCAAACTCACTCATCCAATTGCCAGAATTGTGGTGATGGCTGAATAGTTTACATTGAACTAAGGCTCTTGCCAAAAACAATTATAAAGTCTGGACAAACAAATATATATGTCTCTATATATCAACCAAAAGTGAGCAGACATTGGACCTGCTTTTTTTTACTTTCAAGAATGGAAGCACTCTGGATGAGATGCACATTTCACTGGCACTTCCCAGTTTGTTCCATGCATTGGAGGTAGAGATGAAGCAGAAAACAGAAGTCTGAGATCAGAGCTGCTAGAAATATGTGAGGATAGGTAAGTGCATGAAAGGATGAAACCACCTGCCTTAACTTAATTAATCACACCTCCCAAAATCTACATGTGAACTTTCCCAGAGTTCGGCGCACATGTGTAGAGACAGACTAATGAACTCAGCAGAAAATAGTTGAAAGGGTAAAATACTGAACAGGCATTTTGTAGCTGCCTGGTGTTGGGAAAACACAGTTTGGACTCTCAAGTCCTGCCTCATTAAAGGACTTAAATCTAGGGTTTGTCCAGAAGAGTCACATCTTCTAGTAGTAGGGACATTTCTCAGGATGAATGTCTATGTCCCCTGAGAGAAAGATTAAATTATAGCAACTCTAAGAAAACTAAAAGCAAAACCTCTGCCAGGATGCAGTGGGTCACTCAGAAATTTACTAGCTTGGGAACAAAATTAACGTTTTACTGAGAAAGGTTATAGAATCCAAAGTCTCTACAAAATGTTATTCAATGTATAATAAAATTACTAAACGTGAAGAATCGGGACATCATGACCTATTTTCAAAAGAAAAATCAGTCATTAAAAGCACACACAGACATACCCAATATTGGAATTAGCAAACAAGAAATTTAGAGTGACTTATGATAAAGAGTTAATAGGAAAAATGGATATAATCATAGGGAATTTCAGGAGACATAGGAAATTTCAGAAAATATATAGAAACTAAAAATGAACCAAATGGCTGTCCCAGAACTGAAAAATATCTGCAATTAAAATAAGAGGAGCTTTCGGAACTCTCAGTGACATTAAAGACAAATCAAAACTTCCAAACTCACACAGATAAGAAAATGAAAGAAAAACAAAAACACACACACACATACACACAAAACGCAGAGCCTCAATAACTTGTGGAATGATATCAAGAAATCTAGCATATTTGTAATGGGAGTCCCAGAGAAACAGGACACAGATAATGGAGCAGAATAAATATTTGAAGAGGTAATGGGTAAATATTACCTAAATGTGATGAAAAACAGCAACCCATAGACCCAAGAAGTTCAGCCAATTCCAAGTAGGATATATCCACAGTCAAGCAATCATTTCAATTTGGGTTACTCCAAGATCTTAAGACTACCAAGTTCAAAAATGATCTCTTGCTATTTCCTACCCTTCAACCCTGCTTGCTCATTTGCCACTATTTCTCACTTTAGTAAATGATATCACACTTGCTCCATTGCTCATAATGAAATTCTGGAAGTCATCTGTATTGGTTTTCTATGACTTCTATAACAAGTTACCACAAACTTGCCAGCATAAAAGAACACAAATTCATTTTCTTACAGTTCTAGAGGCAGAGTCTAACACGGATTTCACTGGTCCACAATCAAGGAGTCATCAAGCCTGTACTTCCTCCAGAGGCTGGAGGGGAGAATCGGTTTCCTTGCCTTTTCTAGTTTCTAGTAATTTCTGTTATTCTTTGGCTTGTGATCCTGTCCTCCATCTTCAAAGCCAGTGTATATAGCATCTTCTCCCACTGATTCTGCTTCCCCTTGCTTTGGTCACACGGTTTCCTTCTCTTCTGTGTCAGATAGCCTTCTGATAGGGACACATGTGATTCCATTTAGGTCCTACCTAGACAACCCAGAATAATCCTCCCCATCTCAAGAGCCTTAACTTAATCACACCTGCATCATCTTTTATTGCTCCTCTCTTACACCAACATGTATTTTTCATAAATAATTCTTTTTTTTTATTTGAATTGAGTATCCTCATGATTGTTGCTTTAAGTTATCCATCAGGCATTTTACTTATATCTGTTTTGCTTTGATCTCTGGCTGTGACTTTATCTTGTTCTTTAATTTGGGATGAATTCCTCCATACTGGCATTTTGTCTAAGAAAACACATCTCGAATCCATGCATTTCATCTCCACTGCCATCCCTTTAATCCAAACTACCACTAATTATTATCCAAAGAAGGCCTCTGGCTGAAACACACTTCCTTCAGATCTCCTTGCTATCATCTCCTTCTCATACTTCAGACAGTAGCTCAAATAACTTCACTTTTGAGAAGGCTTTGATAACAATATCTCAAGAACCCCATTTTACCCTTTTATCTCCTTCAAAGCACTTGACACATTTTAAAATCAACACATTGATTTGTTTCCTCTGTCAATGAGTTTCAATCAGGAAAATAGAAATCCTTTTCACACTTTTAACAGAAAGAATTCGTTACACTAATATTGTAAAGCTGAAAGAGCAAAAATGAAGAAGGGTCTTGGAAGAGGGAATGTTGCCCAGAGATTAATATATACAGAAAGCAGATACCTCCCTCATGGTTGGGAAACAAAAGAGAAGTGTTGTCACCAGAATCCAAGAGCACATTCACTTCTGGGGATGTTGTACAGCAAGTTCTGAAACCTCTGATAGAGATAACCTAGTAACATAGAAGATTAAAAAAAAAAAAAAAGCATCTTGCTCCCTCATTTTTTATTTCTCTATAGAACACTAATGCAAGCTTCCTACATTGCCAGTAAAGTGCATCTGTGTGGACCATATCCTGTGAATGAATAGAGGACTGTTTAAATGTGGTCTGGCAACATTAGGGGGTGAACTTAATTGTTCAAAAGCCCTTAATCCCCAACAGCAAGTATATTAGGGAAATCTCCCTTTAAAAGCGTTGGATGCTTTCTGTTTTTCCACTATCTTTATCCTTAACAGTTGACCCTGCTGTTCTACATGCCATTTTGAGAGTTAAAACATTTCTGAAGAACTTTAAAGACAAACGTGGGGGTTTAAGCTCCACTGTGGTGAATTTATCTTGTTTCCCAATAAATAAAAGTTACAAATGGCAAATCAACTTTGTAATACTGTAGAAAAGGATCAAAATGTATTCCTTTCCACGACCAGAAGCTGTGCTCATTACAGCAGGAACCCCATGTATGATCTCTGTTGGCATCTTGGCCCTTGGAACAAGATGTTAAATAATTAGCACTATCATAGCAATGGGAAGCGAAAATATGCTGCCTTAACAGATCCACTTCCTGCACAAAGAAAGCAGCAGGTACAAGTAGAGGGCAGGGACCTATATAATCAACATTTATGAAATACCTACTATGTTCCAGGAATTTTAAAATTATATTTATTTATTGAAAGAACATAGGATTAAGAATCAGAACACACCTGTACCTAGATCCCAACTCTGCCTTTTAAAATTATGTGACTCTGGAAAATGTGTTTAACCTCTCAACTTCAGTTTTCTTAGGTGTATAATGGGAGTGAGAATAATAGTCTCACAGAAATTGTGAGGATTATTTAATATGTTAACAGTTGTTTATAAAGCTGCTATATACATATTTCTGTTGAAAAATATAAATTGCCATTTAAATATTTCTGTTTTACGATTGTTATAAAAGAAGAATTTTTTAAATGCCAATCACTTTAGTTACTTGGCTGCACAAACAAGATGACAGTTGTTAGAAATTAAGGTGGACTTTTTTAAGATTTTATTTATTCATTCATGAGAGACATGAAGAGATCGAGAGAGAGAGAGAGGCAGAGACGTAGGCAGAGGGAGACGCAGGCTCCCTGCAGGGAACCCCATGTGGGACTTGATCCTGGGTCTCCAGGATCACGCCCTGGGCTGAAGGCGGCACCAAACCGCTGAGCCACCTGGGCTGCCCTCAAGGTGGACTTTTGAAGCTGCTTGCAAAAACGTAGGAATGCCTGAATCCTGTTTTGCAAATCACAACTCATCTCTGAAAATTCTATAGGGAGATGGACACAAGAACAAAGCCAGGGGGAAACAAATATTATTTTATTATTACTTGGGTAAGTACCAAATTACTCCTAACACAAAACGATGAAAAGCTGAGTTGGAGGACTGTATGTAGCTCTTTGTTTGCACCTACCCTAATTTCAAATCTTGGAATATCACCACCTACTGGCCAGCCACAAGGTATGAAGGACTTGACACATGACAAGGATATTCAAGTGGTTTTGTGAAAAAATAAATAATAATAATAATAATAATAATAATAATAATAATAATAAAGTTTCTCCCAAGAGCACCAAAAAGTGAAAAAGTATAGTGTTGATTTGTGATATTTACCACACAGTGTTCCCACAAGTGTGGATGAATCGATGGCTCAGAATTTGATAAGATTAGCAATTTTTTTCATGGGAACATGAGGGAAGTAAGATACATATAGAATAATAATTTAAAAAAAAACTAAAATATCCTCCCCAGCATCCCTTAGATGGCCATTCCCGGAAGCTAGCCAGCCTGTCTCTGGCCATTCATACCTACCGGGTCCTCTGGATAAATTCACAGGGAATGAGTACACACTGATGCACTCCAAAGAGGAAACTAGATTAGCCAGTGTGCCATTTATCATTGTATTGCCTCTCAGGTACAAATCTGCTTTCCACTGCATGATCTGTGAAACAGAGATGGGCTCTTTGATTATTTCTTCTTTGCCATAGGTGACAGTGTTAAGTTTTGTGAATAGAGTTCTGGAGAGACAAACAATAAAGGAGGAAGAGGATCTTTTCTCTGGTTCCAGTGTGTTCCACTCTATTAGCTCCTCCAGCACCCAGCTCCTGCAGCACGGTGGTTTCTCCAGCCACAGGATTCTGTAGCCCAGAAGGTCTCCTCCAACGACTTGCTCCTCCTGCAGTGTACAGTGGTGAGCAGCAGTGGTGACCAACACCTTCAATCTCTTCAACAGTACCTGAACTTAGCCGCAGGGGTGAGGGATGCTGGGTACTCTTTCTTGAGTGCTCTATCAGTGACTACTCCTTCTATCTGCCATTCCTATATTGTTTAGAATTCTCTTTATGTCTTACCATCTATTTCCTTATTACTCCAATTTCCTGTTATTGTTAATATTCTTTCTCTTAAACTTATTAAAAGCACTGTGTGGTCTCTATATCCTGATTGGACCCTAAGTGGTAGAGCCAGGTTGGTGCAAGCTAGGCCCTACTCCAGAGAGAGGAGGGAAATAGCATTTACTGGCCATCTGTTCTATATAAGACCCTGGGCTGGGTGTTTCATCCTCATCTCATTTAATCTTCATGGCCTCTCTTTGTTGCAAATACTAATATTGGTGTCATTTTGCCTCTAAGGACACTGAGGCTCAGAAAAAACAATTGACTTGTCAAGGTCTCTCAGCTATTAAGTCACAGGGTTTGGAATTGATTTCGTATTTTTCTGGGTGAAAGCCCATATTGTATATAGCCAAGAACTCTCCAAAATTTCTTAAGTTCTTTAGGTTTATTTCCCTAGTTAGAACTGGATAATATCCTAGATGCTTATTTATGGAATAAAAATGCATTTTCTAGTTCTTATTGAAATGGAAATTATGTTCCTTTCTGTTAAGATGAAACTGGCTTTTATTAGAGTTTAAGCATCCTTTACCACCCATCTCTACCACCCGCCCTTGGTGTGCCTGTAAGGACCCATTAGGAACAGCAAGGATTGAGTTATCAATGACTAACCTTCAAAGCCATCACTACTATGTTTCCTCTTTTTATCTTTCTCTTAACTCCAGTTGATTTTTCAAAATTTTCAGTTTCTGCTTGATTCCTGTTTTCTTGCACTCCTATCTTCCTTTATAACATCAAAGTGTATTTTATATGCTTTGGTCCAGTGGGGTGGTTTTTCAGATGAAATAGCTTGCTTTCTTTCTCTAGTTCTAAAATCATCAGAGGAACCTAGTAGCATGAAAGAGAGTTGGGCAATGTATTTGAGGATCATAAATTACTCATTGGGAAAAAAAGTCATGGATATATTTATTTATTATCTGCATATATTATGTGTTTTTTCAAGATCCAGTTCAAATGTTTTCTCCTATAAAGTTTCCTTTAAACATTCCAAACATAGGTGGTGGTCTCCAGTTTATAACTTCTTCACATGTCCATTCTCACCAACTAGTATAGGACCTTCCTTGGACACACCATCAATTATAACTTGCCAAATAAATATTAACATTTGGTTTCCCTTTATCTGAATGAAAATTATGTGGATAATGTCACAGAATTCTGGACTTGAAAAAAACCCTACATATCTTTCTTCCCATTTCATGGATAAGCAGATGAAGCAAAGGAAAAAAAGTGCTTTGCACAATGATCTACAGCTAATCAGAAGCAGGACTTCTGACTTATTTTTTTTGGTTTCTTTTCATAGCTCTGTCTGGAAACTGGAAATGACTAATTGATCTATTCCCAACGTGGCAATCAAGTTAAGTTACTTTTTTTTTTTTAAGTTACTTTTTAAAAATGTATTACACTTTCCTTGGTTACCAATATTTTTGAAGGTAATGAAAATAACATATAAGTTAGTTAGTTACAGGGCTCACAGCTGGAGATTACATGTAGGCATCATTTATAGTATTCCAATTATTTACAGAATTATTTCACTTCTGCCTCTTTAATACACAATGACTGACTGAAGCAGATTCCTTAAACTCTTTACCTCTAAGAGTAACTTTGTTAATTTTTTCCCTCCGTTTTTAAATTTGTGTTTTATACACTGTTTTTCTTCTTTGTTATTGTAATGATTCCTTCACAACAACAGGGGGTAAGAATTTTTAAAAACACGCTTATTCTTTCTCATAGGTTTACCATATAAAGACTAAATATTTCAAAGTATTTTGAATTTCTGTATTTCCCTACTTGAAATCCCCTTTTTTGTATCCCCCAGTTCTAAAAGTCCTTACAGGTTTTGTTCAGGACTCCCCCATCCCATGACCCTTGAGGACATTATGCTCAGTGAAATAAGCCAAACGCAAAAAAGATAAGGATTCTACTTATGTGAGTTACCCAAAGTAGTCAAATTAATTGAGGCAGAAAGTAGAATGGTGGTTGGCAGGTGCAGGGGAGTGGGGGGAGAGAAGGATGGGGAGTTGTTGCTTGATGGTATAGAGCTTCACTTTGCAGAATGAAAAGAGTTCTGGAGATTGGTTGCATAATATCATGAATATTCTAAATGCTATTGAACTGTATACTTAAAAATGGTTAGGATGATAAATTTCATTATGTATACGTTGCCACAATTTTTTTAAGAACGAAATTTCTCCATCCCAGAGTCTTTTCTAATGACTCTAATCCTGAATGCTTTCTCCTTTGTTTCTGGATGCTTAGGTCTTACACTCCAGATTATCACTCCATTTTAGATTGTCACGATCTCAGCTCATTTCATAAAGGATGGCAAGCCCTTGAAGACATATGTGAAAGTATTATTTTTATAGTCACCATAAGTTGGCATAGGAGTCTCAAAGGACAATTGGCTGACAGAAATAAAACTAACATAACCAAAAAGATTTACAAACTCCTTAGTGCCACAGTTGAATTCAGTAATTCCACTTTACATTTTTTATTATTATTCAGGTATAATTGATGTATAACATTATATTAACTTCAGGTGGTTTCTTTCTCCTTTTTTTTTTTAACATTTTAATTAATGTAATCTGGTTAAGTATTTATGGAAAATGGCATCAGCCAGACTAATTTGTGTTTCCTGTCTCCTGTTGTGTGTTTTATACACACACACTTTCGAGAGCATTCAGTTTGAAGTGCTGAGTTGTGTGGTTTCCATTACTCCCTAAGAAGCTGTTGTGACCTTTATGTCTATCTATATGTGTGCCTGTGACAGTCTTTAGGGAATAATGTATACTTTTTCTCATCTACTTACCAAACTACATGCAAATGATTTTCACTGGCACACTTTAAATTTGAACCAAATGGATAAAAGCCTTCTAGAAAATGAATCTTCCTTCTTCTTGTCTTCTGCTGTCATTTTTAGAAAAGGACACATTTACCAGGGTACTGGTGATGTATACTTGATAAAAGATAATTTGATCCAATTACATAGGCCAAACACAATAGATAGAATATAATTTATCCTTTGCTTTATCACATCTGTCTCTTACACAACCATATTTAACTATAGTTTTTTTTTAATATTTTTTCCCAAACACACAGGTAGATACCTTGTTATCCAGGGCTTCAGAAATATCAACTGTTTGCATAGTCATTGGTGCAGACACAAGAATCTTTGTCCCAACAGTTCTTCAAATTTCAAATCTCCCTCTCTTGTCTCCAATATTGGAGGATACCAAGAATTTTTATGACTCCCCCTCTAGTCAGTGATACATGTCCTGGAGTCTCCCAAGGCTCTAAGTGAGCCAGACATACTGGAACCTTCCTGCCAAAAGTGAGTACTTCAGGCATTCTGGCCCTTCTTGGTCCACTGGAGTGGATTCACTGATCTTCACCTAGTGGTGGAGCCACAAATGAAACTCTTCAGATTAATTCTGTAAGCACACTGGACACTGACATACCGCCTCACAGTGATCCAAATAAGCTTAATACTGCCCAAGGATAGCTGGAACCAGCTCAGTAAAAGTCTACAAACTCCACACCCAATGCTTGAGATCAAATGTCCTACTGAATCAGAGAGAATTCCTCTTCTCTCCAGTGCCGAGAAAATGCCAGTCTCTGGGAGATAGCTCCCCCTTCACGAGGCTGGACACACTGTGGTCTTGGTCATCCCATGCTGGAGATTCCCAGTCTCCTCCACAATTAGTTCTTGATATGTATTCTGCCCTAGCCCATTTCTGAAACATTTGAACCTTCCCATTCACTCCAATATTACTTCATTCAGGGCTGCAGAAACTTTGGTCCTTGACCTGTTAGTTCTTCAAATTCACCAGCTTCTCTCCTAAAAAGTTACATCCTGTGCTGCCCAAGTACTGTCTCCTACCACTAAAATTTTCAGCCGTCCCTGTTCAGGTGACAATATACCCATATTGTCTAGGGATGGCTCATGATCGACCCCATACATTTCATAGGGATTGGCCTAGAGGAAGTATAAAACCTAGTTCTGGCCAAAGAGATGTGAGAAAAGTGAGCCAGGAGATACCCAAAAACTTAACACCTGAAAAAAAAAAAAAGAGGTTCATAAGAACAAGACCACTTTACCTTTTCTTCCCTTCCAGATCTGGACTCCATCATATGAGAACACAGTGCTGGACATTCTATGTGAGTTTGTTGAATGACTGAATGAATGTTCTTTGGGAGATATCACATTGATTCCAATTGATTTGGTCAGTTTTTAAAATAATTTCCAACAATCATTGGTTGTAGATGGTCAAGAGAATATTCAATCTCAAAATAATCCCTTAGCATTCTCTGTAGAAGAAACCAATTATAACTAGATTTAGATGGAATTTAAGTTAAATTAATGTAGAAAGCATGAGGGTGGTTATTTACCTCTGTTATTTTCCATCATAAAATAGCCTAATGTGGCCTTAATTAAATCACAGTAATCTGTGACTTTTTGCTTCTTCATATTTATTTTTTTCATATTTATTTAATTTTATATTTAATTCATATTTATTTAATTTTAGAAACACTCATATTTATTTAATTTTAGAAACACTCAGGGTGCAAAAAAAGAAATACTCAGGGTGTCTGCATCTGAACTCTCTCTTGCCCTTTCTTTTTAAATATTGCCCTCGGAAAGATCTGAAAAGTGGGAGAGGAGGACAGAAGGCAGTTGTTAGAGCACAGGGAGATGCTAAAATAAAACTGTATTTCTGAATCCATCAGAGCTAAAAGTATTTGAGAAATAAAAAGATACAAATTCAGGGGTGCCTGTGTGGCACAGTCAGTTAAGCATCTGAATCTTGGTTTAGGCTCAGTTCGTGAGGATCTCACATTCATGAGACTGAACACCACATCAGGCTCCGTGCTCAGCGTGGAGTCTACTGGAGATTCTCTCTCCCTTTCCCTCTGCCCCTCCCACTCATACTTTCCCTTTCTCAAATAAATCAATTTTAAAAAAAGATACAAATTCAAAGTTTAAGAGATTTTTTTTAAAAAAAGTTAACTAGTTTCATTTTCTAATATTTTAGTCATTTAGAGCTAATAGTTGAAAAAGTCATAGAAAAAGACATCTTAAAAGACCTAGGTATTGTCTATGAGGACCTTCGACCTAACTAATTAGTTCAACTCCTGAACTTTGGGTATAGTTTCTTATTACTACCCTGCCATGACTATATGAATAAGTTCAAACAAAACAGCTTCATGAAAGTGTTGATTTAGATTTTGTTCCTATCTCAAAAGAAAATTTCACTATCATTTTCCTAAAGGATTGAGTTGAAGAGCATTTCATAGTGCCAGCCATTCTCCTGCCTCCAATTTGGGCATTTTCTGTCCAAAATCTCATGCATTTTGCAGGTGCTCTTTGTAGATCTGTTCCAAGAAAGGGAAACTGAAGAGGTCTCAGTCATGGTTAGGTTACTTGTTTGTGACTACAGAGCAATAGCCAGGGAGAGAAGCAAGGGCAGACCTCCTCCTTCTGCTATCTTTATCTGTATTTATAGCTGCATTCATGTCTTCATTCTGTAATTCCAAGGCCATGAGGTTAGGGCGTAGGAGAGAGATTGTACCAGAATGCTCTATAAAAGCAAAGCAATTATCTTATATTTTCCATATGTAGACCTTTATAGACTCCTATGACTTAAAAATAAATTCTTTATTGATTTTGCTATAATAATTTACAGCTCCAAGATAATCAAATTGGTGGATAACTGTTGTAATAGTCACAGATGTATGCAACAAGAAACAAGCACAGAAATATATTTGCATCAGTAATATCAGTATCAGAGTTCCTAAAACAGATATGCCTTTTCTTAGCAAATATCTGCAGAGATAACATTCTGTGCTAACTCCTAGACCACTAAGGAAGGATCCCTAGGAAGTGAGATGGAGAGTAATGTAGAGCTATTGCCATCTAGTGGTTTGTAATGGAAACATCAGGGTCCTTTTTTTCAGACCCAATAGGAACATAATTTTTTTTTTTTTTTACAAATGCATAAATATTTTGCAATTTTATTTCACTGCTCTGTATATATGGTTGGATTAGAACAGTTTTTGAAAGAACTCATGAATGATTATTTTTATATGAGAACAATTCAAACCTCTAGCCATACTGAAATTTTCATTCACTTATTATTTATTCAATATAGCCAGGGCATGTTCTTAACACTACGGATATGGAGATGAGCCAGACTCAGAGCCCCTGTTTCAAGTCGTGGTTCAAAAGCTATGTCTAGTTATTCTGGATTTCATGTGTGTGACCTGAGGGCATCCCTACATCATTTTTTTCTTTTTGGTTCTCTCTCTTTTTACATATATATGTACATGCAAACAACATATACATACATACAATATAGTACTCAGTACTGTGTACACCACAAACTATTTACCAAACTAGACACTGTACAAAGAATATAATAAAAATGAATTAGGAATATCTAAACATTTAAATTATATTAAACAAAAATGTATTAAGGGGCTCACTAAACTATTATTAATAACAGTTTCAGCATTGTGATGAAATAGAATCTGCTTCATCATTTAAATAAAATTTTGGCTTGGTGCCTTATGTTGCAGAAATTAAAGGTCTACTCTGTTCATTTTATTTGTTTATTTGATGACTATCGCAGCTGCAAAATATTTCTCAAAAGATCTGTGGATCCAAGAGAGGAAGTGCATAGTTGGCTGCACTTTCTAAGTCATATTAATTTCTCAGTCCCATTCACAACATTTCCTGTTCGACTGTATTGTTAAAAGTAATAAATCCCCCCTTTCCTTAATGTTAAATTTTATTTTTGGTAATGAATCAGAAGGGATTTTCTTTCTTAAAATTTTTGTCAACTGGTTTCAAAAACCACTGAAACTCTTCATTTGGAAGATCTTAAAATAGGTTAGGGAATTCTGTTTCATTTTTTTTTTTTTTTAGTGTAAAATAAGAGAAGTTTATCTCTGAGACACATCATTTTTTAAAATGATGTAAACACATACAAACATCCATTTTTCAACATTCTTTTCCCATAGCAGGATTAAAAAAGAAAAGAAAAGAAAACAAAAACAGCTACTTTCTCACTCATTGTTAGACTGTCACGTTTACCTTGAAAGGAGACAATAAGTGTCTTTATCCTTTTTGAGGATCTCTGTTAGGTGGCATCTATTGACAGCTACTTGTCATGAAAGAAAAGGTCACCAAATTTGGAGTACTTGTCTTTTAGTGAGAGAAAGCTGTTACTCTTTCAGGTTCTTTACCAAAAGATAACAAGACAACTATGTTGCACAAAACAAAACAAAAAGCAATACATAAAGTAGATTTATACGGTTACACCTAATGTCATCACAGATTTAGGCATTATAAGGAGTCTACTCTTTATGATACCAAATTCATGAACACAGACAATCGAACATATGGGAACCACAGCAGGTGCTTGAAGGGATGTGTAGGCATGTAGCTGTTGACCACTTTAAGTTATGGAATGGATATTCTCCCCTCAGGGCACACCTTATACATAAGTGACACATGGACCAAGTGGGGATACCACTGCCAATCGTATATTACATAACGTTAAAGTGTATTCCCTTTTAGCCTACTCGATACAAACGAATATAAGCAGAAGTTGTAACATTTTCTTCCTGCACATCACTTCAGAGACCTTTAGGGGGCTTTGGGCCTTTTTTAGGTTTTGATGCTCCATCCTCAGCCCAATGTTGGTGTCAGTTCCAAAGTAGAAGCTTTTTTCTCTGGGGACCTAGCTGCACTTGAGCCAGGCCTTAGTATGGCTGGACATTCCCCCAAAGACCTAGATGTATCTGTGAATCACTGTTTGGTAGTTTGTTACTCCTTGGGAGCTAGTTTCAAATCTTCTTAGCTCCTGGATATTTAATTCACAGTTGGTTCAGGGGAATACACCCCCTCCTGAGAGCAGCTCCCCTCAGAGAACAGGCAGTCCTCAGAAGTCTACTCCAGGCCTTTCTAGAGAGACACTTAAACTCCCCTCAGCTGGACTCTCCTCACCTGGAGTATCCTGATATTAGACACCTAGTCCAGAAGAAGGAGCTCTGCGGGTGCAGATTTCTGCAAGTCCCATGGAAGAGTATGAAAGACACTGGCTACTTGGGAGCACCAGAGCTACAATCCAAAAGCCTTGGAACCCTGGATGGCTGATTGTGCCTCTCAGAACACCGGCAGGGCTGGGGGGAAATGTTTGGGGCATCACAGCTGGTAGTAGGGGCAAGAACTAGATACCAGGACTTTTGTCTGAGTTTGGAAATGAAATCCAGCCCCCATACTCTAGTAAGGATCCAGGTCAGGTTTTATTTCTAATCTGGTGGACCAAAGCCAGCAAGATTATCTGGATCTAGCAGCTTTAGTGGATAGGGGACTCTAGTTAAATCTCACCTCTGTTCCTAGTAGAGCTTGTCCTGGAACTAAAGTAAGCAGAAACATTTTGTTTGGGTTTTGGTAAAAAAGGGCTATGGAATCAAATACTGAACAATGATAGTATTTATAACAAAAGATATGGATATTGATTCAAATTATTAATCTAGCTCCACAAAAGCATGAAATATTTGTGCAAAAAATGCAGAAATAGCATGGAGATAACTAAAATAGAATATATTGATTTCTGATGACTTGGTTTATATAAAAAATAAAAGTTAGAGAACCTTGGTCAAGGATAGAAAATGCATGTCGTGTACACTGCCACGTCTCCAGTAGAAGCCCATGGCCGGCCCTGCCACTGAACTACTTACTTTCCAACATGGCCAGGATGAACCCTAGTCTACGAAATAAGAATACAAAATATTCTACAGAATAAAGGTGCAAGAATTGTTACCTTATTGAGGGTAAACTTGTTTTTGTTATGTTTTATTATATTTAAAAAGTTTTTAAAAATTCTTTATTATGAAAAAAATTTTTACACAGAAAAAGAATAGTATTATGAACCACCATGTACCTATCCCTCAGTGTCAGAATTATTCACATTTGCCAAACTTACTTCAACCATCTGACTCTGCCTCACTCATATACACATATATTCTTTATTGTTTTTAAATAAAATTAAATCTGACTTCAGGTTCCCAGCTAGTAGCTGGCTAGAAAAGCAATCCTTTAAAATAATTTTTTTTTTTTACTTGAGTATAGTTGGCACACATGCTACATTAGTTTCAGGTGTACTACGTAGTGATCCAACTTTTCTATACCTTATGCTATGCTCACCACAAGTACATCTAACATCCATCATCATGCAACACTAACTACAGTATCATTGACTATAATCGCTTGCTATGTCCTTTGCTTTCATGATAGAAAAGCAATGTTCTTGAGAATCCCCTTTCTGACTCTGTCTTCATACACAGATGAGATGGGAGCTCTGCTAAAACCATATGTTCACAGAGACCTCTCCTGCCTTTGAGACATTCTGGAAGAGCTGATAAACTTATCATCTATTTATACTGAACTTCGAAGTCCTGTGGCTCTGGAGCTTTCGGCAGGCACCTGACTATTTGCCTATGTCCCAGCTCTAGTGTCCAGGGTCCAGCCTCCTGAGCTTTATCAAGCAGTCATTCCATCTGGAGGTTCCTTCCTGCCTCCAAGAATATTTCAATGGATCATACTTTGCATCTCAAATACACCACAAACTATCTAGATGTGTATTTGCTATCCCCTTTTAAATTTTATATATACCCCAACTTTTTCACTACTTTTGTCTGCTTCTTACCATGGAAGAGACTGGCTTCTCTTCCCTCCTCCTCATGATATCCTTCATGAATTTAAGCTTCCAAAAAGACCAAAAAAAGTGATTTTCTGGGGCATCTGGATGCTCAGTCAGTTAAGCATGTGCCTTTGGCTCAGGTCATGATCTTGTGGTCCTGGAATCAAGCCCCATGTCAGGCTTCCCTGTTCAGTGGAGAGTCTGCTTCTCCCTCTCCCTCTGCCTGTTGCTCCCCTCCCACTCCCGCACTGCCGCTAGTGCTGTCTCTCTCTGTCAAATAAATAAATAAAATATTTTTTAAAAAGGGATTTTCTATCATGAATTTTGTTTTGCTTAGAAATTACACCCAAGGGAAAAGAATGCAAAGTCTTGGTTGCCTTTCTGGTGTAAGGGGAGGAAAATACAAAGTATAAAACATAAATACTCCTCATTCGTTTTTTTTTATTTTTTTTATAGCTGTAAAAGCAAAACACAATTTAATATTTCAAAAAATTACCTGTCATACCAGCTTTTCATGATTAAAAACAATGCCTCTATAAATGCACTTGTGCTTTACCGCAGTGTCTGATATATGTTTTATTTCTAGCCAGCCAATAATCAGCTCTTGCTGTCATGTTGGTAACTTTTTGAAGATATCCATCATTCTGGAGGAACTAGCCAAGGAAAAGCTAGAGTGATTGCTGGCTGTATCTGCAGCACTGAGGTAGAGTAGAAATATTTACAGTTAGAAGAAAGTCCAGGCAGCTGCTAACTGTGTGACTTGGCAAACCACTTTAGAACTCTGAACCTCAGGCTCCTTATAATAATAATTATATTGATAATAATAAAAATGATAATTTAGTCCTCATTACCAAATACTATAGTATCAAATGAGTAGGTATATTAAAAAAAAACACTTAAAATCAGAATACTAATGTAATTATTTTGGCAAAATTTCATGTTGTATTTCTTTACGTAGTAAAGTACGGTAAAAATAAATCTTTTGAACTCTCAGAAATTCAGTGCAGTTTTCTGATCCTAAATAGAGTTTGTTTGTATTTCAGAATATATTAAAAGGCATTACATTTTGGTGAGCATACACAAATGGTCAGTGTACACAAATGGAGAGTGCCTGACCTGTTTGGGTGCTAGAAGTAAGGTTTAAGATTCATGCAGAGAGACCCCCGTGTGGCTCAGTAGTTGAGCACCTGCCTTCCGCCCAGGGCATGATCCTGGAGTCCCAGGATCGAGTCCCACATCGGGCTCTCTGCATGGAACCTGCTTCTCCCTCTGCCTATGTCTCTGCCTCTCTCTCTATGTCTCTCATGAATAAATAAACAAAATACTTTTTAAAAAAGGATTCATACAGAATCATACATTTATGCCTAGGACTATTATGGACTAAATGTTCATGTTCCCCAAAATTCACTGTGGAAATCTAATCCCCAGTGTGATGTATTCAGAGGTAAGGACTTTAGAAGGTGATTAGTCATGAGGGTAGAGCACTCATGAATGAGATCAGCCCTTTCATAAGAAGAGGCCAGAGAGCCAGTTCACTCTCTATCTATCATGTGAGAATACAAGAAATCAGCCATCTGTAACCTGGCAGAGATTCCTCACCAGAACCTGATCATTCTGATACACTGATCTCAGACTTCCAGCCTCCAAAGTTGTGAGAAGTAAATTTCTGTTGTTTATAAGCACCCAGTGTATGGTACTTTGTGACAGCAGCCTAAACTAAGACAGATACTTTGTCTTTGCCAAATAATGACATTAGCATATTAAGAAAGACCTTATATCATACAATTTACTACATCAAAGCACTTAATAGAAGTAAGCTTTCTTATTATGTTTTCCTGAAATTGAAGATTTGCATGTGTGGCTCTCTGTTAGATTCTAAGATTCTAAAAGTCAAAATAAGGCCTTTGAGGGTGCTGATTAAAAGCCTGGGTGGTACAGTCAGTTAAGCCTTTGACTCTTGGTTTCTGCTCAGGTCATGATCTCGGAGTCTTGGGATTGAACCTCCCCTTCCTGCCCCCACCATTGAGCTCTACCCCAGGATTCTGTGCTCAGCATGGAATCTCCTTGAGATTCTCTCTCCCTCTGCCCCTCCCATTTCTGCTCCCTGTCATTCTCTCAAAAATAAATAAATAAATCTTTAAAAGAAGAAGAAGAAGAACAAGAAGAAGAACAAGAAGAAGAAGAAGAACAAGAAGAAGAAGAAGAAGAGGAGGAGAAAGAAGAAGAAATCGGACAGACCTGGGCTCAAATTTGAGCTCTGACTCTTCTTAACTTGGGACAAGTTATTTGAATTATCTGCGTCTCAATCTGTAAAATGAAGATTATAATAGTCCCTAAATCAAGGTTGCTATAAGAATTAAATAAGAAAATATATGTAAAGCCTGACACATAGTTAATGCTCAATAAGTACAGCCATTGTTGTCTTTAGTGCATTGACCTGTACATGTTGACTTACTTGCCTTGCTCTCTAATTAGACTAAAAATTTGAAGGCAGAGGCTATGGCCTATGCTCTCTCCCATTTCATTCCGTATTTTCTTTAATGGATTAGTGTTTCTCAACATGGTGGTCTGTATCACTAGCATTCTCCATCCATCTAAATAAAGAGAACACACTTTTCCCTATCTAGATTTTGAACAATGTGAGAAATTAAACAAATAATAAAACTGGAGGCCAAAATATTACCTACTTTATCAACGAAGCTTAGTTGAAAAATGCACTTTGTGGAAGAACCTATCAAGACCAGTCCAGAACTAGAAAAATTTCTCTATCCAACTCCAGCCAACACTGATCTAGGGCAGCAGGGAAGCCTGGCCAGATAAGGTAAGAGTAAAAGGACAACTCATGCCACTTGCAGGCAGGCTCTTCCTAAGCCCAACAAAGAGAGCTGCACAGGAAGGCAAGATGTCAACCCTGTAGAAGACAAACTGGACTTGCATGTTTTAAAGGATTCCCAATCAAGAAGTGGAGAATAGACTCTCCAGAGCAAGTCTTGGGATGCCTGTCAGAACCCAGGAACTGAACAGGAAATAAACAAGTGTTTGGCCAGGAGAGACCTCTATGAGCTTCAGGGAACTGCAGATAAGAGGTTCCCTGCAAGTCTCCCAGAAACCCACAAAAGGGGCTCAACTAGAAGAAGAATGAGTACCTATATATCAGTCACTCTTCAGAGGGTACCAAAGCCACATTGCAACTGTATCCTATGGGCAAATCTTTCCTGTCCTTATCTATCTTTGTTCCCCTATTCCAACACTATAGGATTCAAAAAAAAGTATAGCAAATGGGAGAGAAGCAGCAGAAAAACAGGGACAGAAAATGGTGAAGAAACTCTTAACCTGTATGTTCTCATTGTAGAATTCACAACCTGAAGAAAGGCCAAGATGGGGAATAGAAGAACCTTTAAAGTGGATGAAATATTGAACCATTAATATTAGCCTGGATTTTTTTAATACTGAGAAATTAAACTATTTTTATTAGCTAAGAGATATGGTACATGCTTGATATTTCATCCAGGGATAAGAATTGTTTCTAGAAAAAAGGTTGAAAGGGGCAATTAACTATTGAGACAGCTTTTCCCTTAAACCATTTTCATGTGTTTATTTTTCGTGGGGATTCATAATGATGCCATGAAAGGGAAAGTCTCTCTTTTTTGAAATCTTAATAGTTAAAATTTTAAGCACAGAGTGGTTGATAGCCATTTTTTCCCTAAGAGTAAAGCCAAATTCAGGAAAGTAGAACCAAGAAATTGAAGAGAGAGAGAGAGAAGAGATTGATTTATTATTGATAGCATCATCTGAATTCTTAATTTAGCCAGGCTTAATGTGAAATCTCTTCGAGGATTTCCCAGTTTATATGAGCTAATGCATGCATTCCTTTTTCCATTTAAGCTAAGTTAGAGGCTTTTTTCTTTCAATCCATGTCAGAAAGAGTTCTGACTACTAAAGTGTAATTATTTAGAAAAGCATTAAAACCACATGTGCAGGGATGCCTGGGTGGCTCAGTGGTTTAGCGTCTACCTTTGGCCAAGGGCGTGATCCTGGAGTCCCAGGAAGAAGTCCCATGTTGGGCTCCCTGCAGGGAGCCTGCTTTACCCTCCACCTGTATCTCTGCTTCTCTCTCTCTCTCTCTCTCTCATGAATAAATGAATGGAATCTTTTTTTAAAAAAAAAAAAGTTAAAAAAAAACCACATGTGCTACATATACTATAGTTAGATAAAATGATATCTGAGTAAGTTTTCAAATTAGTGCTACTCATATATAATATTAGATAACATGTACTACGATCACTGCTATAACATCTTTACATGAAATAACTCATTTAATTGCCACAATGACCTATGAACTTGTTACTATCTAGTATGATCCTCAGTTTATCAATGCAGAAACTAAGGGGTTAAGTAAGTTGTCCATGGTCACACATCTTAGTAAGTAGTGGGGCTGGAATTCGAAACCAGGCAGTCCAGCTCCAGAACCCATTTCTGATCTCAACTCATAGTCAAAAGAAAAGAGCATAATTGGGAATATGATCAAATCATGTCTTTTTCTCAATATGCTGTGCAAAGAAATGCTTCTATGCATATAAGAATGCAGATTGTTACAAAGGCATGCAAATGAGTGAAGTGAACCATTAGACGAAACACTGCTAATACTGGAGATCATTTCCAAGATTTTAAGTAATTTACTTAAATTGTGTTTCTCATTGAAATGGGCAGAAGCAGAATCTTGAGCAGTCTGAATCTGTGATACCATACTAAAACATCACAGTTTTTCAAGTTAAGGATAAAATATTAAAGTTTCAAAAAGAAAACTAAGCCCTGTTGCAGATTGATTGCTAGAGTTTCACTCCTTCACAGTACCTGATGGCTTTTTCACCTGTGGAGAATGAAATTGTTGGTATACGTTATTGGGCATGTTTAATCAAAACCTGAAGGAGTGCTTTACAGAGATGCATGAGACATAGAATGGATAAAGACTCCTTCGCCATTATCTTTCACACTGAGACATTTGGCTTTTCAGTTTTTGAGATGATATTACAGAGTGTCACATACACATAAAGTAGTAACTGAATAAGTATACCTTTGTATACTTAAAATAGGAACTGAAAAATCTGTTTATAAATTTTAAGTGCATTTTGAATCTGAATCTCCAGAACCATTAATCAGATAATACCGAACATTGTCCATTCCCGGTGACTAAAATTGGTTAAAATGTACTGGTTTAATAGAAAAAAAGAATTTAAAAGAATTGTCCATTCCTGGTGCCTAAAATATATTAAACTGCTCTGATTTAATAGAAAAAGGGCTTTAAAATAATAGATCAATTGGATATAACCCCAATTATCAACTATAGCCATTCATTATTAAACTGGATATCGAACCATTGTTGAAAGATTTCAAATAATTTCATCTCTCTCACTGATATGAAATAATTATCATAGTTATGGATTTTATTTGTATTATTGTCTTACATTTGAAAACTCAAAAAAATCCACACAAAAATTGCTAGAACTGATACAGGAATTCAGCAAAGTTGCAAGATATAAATAACAGAAGTCAGTTGCACTTCTATACACTAACAATGAGGCAGAAGAAACAGAAATCAAGGAATCGATTCCATTCCTTGAACCAAAAACCGTAAGATTACCTAGGACTAAATCTAACCAAAAAGGTAAAGGATCTGTACTCTGAAAACTATAGAACATTTATGAAAGAAATTGAGGAAGACATCAAGAAATGGAAAAACATTCTATGCTCAAGGATTGGGAGAAAAAATATTATCAAAATGCCAGTGCTACCCAAAGCAATCTACACACAGCACAATCCTGATCAAAATGCCATTGGCATTCTTCAGAGTTGATGAATCTTTTAAAAACATCTTTCAAATTGGTGACCTAAAGTTGCCAAAAGTTTGAGAAGCACTGTTCCATGTAATTGTAGAAATTCCTATGACATTAAGTGGCATACATGATGGTGTCTCCCTGGCATTTTAGTGTAAGTTGTGGTGAAAAATCAGTAGAGATTACTTTCCTCCTTCTCAGGGACTTAATTATATAATAGATTCTTTTTATAATCAGTGGGTAAAATGTTCAGAAGTTGGATACAGACATCAGTCTGAGTGGTTTCTCAACAAAGTCCTCATTTTCTAACTCAATGTTAAGTAGCAATCAGCTATCAGCCACTCTGATTTCTCTGCGTTCTGATGAAGGCTTTCTACTTCAAGTTTCAATAGCCTCAGCAGAACTAGAGAACATGCTTCTTGATCAATCATCCAGCCCGTAGCTATCTTATGAGGAGGTACATAAGCAGAGTTCATTGGCAGTTAAGCCGCATAGACACAATTTCTGTCATTTCCTTTCTTCTATGATGTGATTTTCCTTCATTTGTACCCAATGACAACAATGACATCATTTGGGATGCAGAGGTGGCTGCTTTTTTTCTCTAATGGAGCTATTATAAAGTAGCAATCATGCAAAAACGTTCATGACATAATGAAAAATATATAAGGAAACTTACATGCTCTTTTCATTTCTTATGATCATATAAATTATCTGCATGAGATAAAACAAACTAAGCCATGCTGTGCAGTGCACTACACATAATAGTTTAATCAGGTTTGTTTGTTTTCAGATGAAGGATACATTGTCACATGGCAAATGACCAAAAAACACTTTTGACGGCCTAAAACAGGTTTCAACAAGTAATTGTGCATCATGGCACCTAAATCCCAGTGCTTACTCTATGGTCTGAAGGTTTCATGATATATATCAAACTTAATATGTCTCCAACACAAGACTTTACATACATTCTAGAGAGCTGGTAGTGATGTGCCATGTTTCATTCCTCGTATTGGTGAAATGAATCTTCTCTCCTTTCCTTTGTCAGTCTTGGTAGAAGTTTGACAATAATATTGAACTCTTCAAAGAACCAGCTCTTTGTTTTGTTAAATAGCTCTTGTTTTTCCTTTTTCAATTTCATTGATTTCTGCTGTTCTCTTTATTACTTACTCTCTTCTGCTTACTATAGGTTTATTTTGCTTTTTTTTCTAGATTCTTGAGGTGAGATCTTACATTATTGATTTCAGATATTTCCATTTTTCCAATGTGTTCTTTTACTGTTATAAAACCCCCCTCAACACTGCTTTAACTATGTCTCACAGTTTTTTATTGTGACAAAATATACCTATCATAAAAAATCACCACTTTTAGGAGTAGTTCCATGGCATTATTCACATTGTTCTACAACCATCATTGCTTTCTATGTCCAGAACTTCTCATTTTTCCAAACTGAAGCTCTATACTCATGAAGCAATAACTCCCCATTCCTCTCTCTCCCCATCCCCTGAAAAGCACCACTCTACTTCCTGTTTCCGTGAATTTGATTGTTTTAGGTACCTAATATAAGTAGAATCAGACACAATATTTGCCTTATTGTGACTGGCTTATTTAGCTTAGCATAATGTCTTTAAGGTTCATCTAAGTTGAGCGAAAGTCAAAATTTCCTTCTTCTTTAAGGCTTAATAATACTCCATTGTATGTATATACTACATGTTGTATATGCATTAGTCTGTCCATGGACACTCAAATTGCTTCTACATTTTGGCTACTGTGAATAATGCTGCTATGAACATGGGTGTATAAAAATCTGTTGGAAAAAAAAAAATCTGTTGGAGTCCTGGCTTTCACTTCTTCTAGATATATACCCAAAATAGGATTGTTGTATCATATGGTAATTCTGTTTAATCTCTTGAGGAACAACCACACCACTTTCCACAGAAGCTGTACATTTTATACTGCCCTGCCCTCAGCAATGCACAAGATTCCAATTTCTTCCCATCCTCGTCAGCACTTGTTATTTTCTGTTTGCTTAATAATAGTCATCTTACTGGGTGCAAAGCAGTGTCTCATTGTGGCTTTGATTTTCATTTCTCTAATGATGTTGATCATCTTTTCATGTGCTTGTTGGCTATTTGTATATATTCTTTGAAAATTGTCTATTTGAATCATTTGCTCATTTTTAAGTTGGGTTGTTTGGTTTGTGTGTACGTGTGTGTGTGTTGTTGTTGCTGAGTTTGTTCCACAAATTTTAATCTATCATCTATTTTAATTCTGTGTAATGTAATTTTTTATTTACCTTGAGCATACCTCTTTAACCAATGGGTTATTTAGAAATCTATTGTTTAGTTTACAACTGTTTGGAGATTCTCCTGTAATCCTTCTTTTTTTTAAAGATCTATTTATTTCTTTATTTTAGAGAAGAGTATCCAAGTTGAGGGAAAGGGCAGAAGGAGAGGGAGACAAGTGGATTCCCTGCCACGTGTGGAGCCCAACATGGGGCTTGATCCCATGACCTGAGACCACAACTTGAGCTGAAACCAAGAGTCTGACACTCAATCAACCGATTCCCTCCAGGCATCTCTCCTGTTACCTTTCTCCAATACATTTCTAGTTTGCTTCCATGTAGTCACTGAACCCATTCTGTACTTTTTATTCTTTTAAATTTGGTAAAGTTTGTTTTATGGCCAGGTTATGATGTACTTTGTATAATAAGTTCCATGGACACTTAAATGTGTACTCAGCTTTGTTGAGTGGAGTGCCCTTTAAGTGTCAATTACATACTGTTGGTTAATGTCATTATTTGGTTTTTATATATCTTTCTTGATTTTCTGTCTATATATTCTATCAATAATTGATAGAAGAATGCTGCATAATGTATCTTTTGTCCATCCTTTTATTCTCAACCCACATATATTGCTATATTTGAAGTAAGTGCTTGTAATGTGCATATAGTTGAGCATGCTGCTTAATTCACTTTGACAATCTCTGTCTTTTCATTGGTGTATTTAGACCATTTGCATTTAGTGTAACTATTGATATGTTGAGGATTAAGTCTGCCATTTTATTTTTATTTTCAGTTTCCTTGATCCCTTTTGTCCTGTCTTTTCTATGAGTTAACTGAACAATATTTGATCTGAACAATTCTGTTTTATCTGTAGTTTTTTTTAAGATTTTATTTATTTATTCATAAGAGACACAGAAAAAGAGGCAGAGATATAGGCAGAGGGAGGAGAAGCAGGGCTCCATGCAAGGAGCCCAAGGTGGGATTCCATCCTGGGAATCTGGGATCACACCCTGAGCCAAAGGCAGATACTCAACCACTGAGCCACCCAGGCATCCCTATCTGTAGGGTTTTTTTTTTTTTTTTTTTTTTTTTTAGTGTATCTCTTTGTATAGCTATTTTGGTTATTGTTCTAGATGTTACATTATTTTTGCATAACTTATAACAGTCTACTTGTATCATCATTTTACTATTCAGTGATATATAAAAACCTTACCTCCCTTAATGTGCCTTTACCCACTTCTACTGATAGCATAATTGTTTTATTTTTTTATTTTTTTTAAATAATATATTTATTTTTATTGGTGTTCAATTTGCCAACATACAGAATAACACACAGTGCTCATCCTGTCAAGTGCTCCCTCAGTGCCCGCCACCCAGTCACCACCACCCCCCGCCCTCCTCCCCTTCCACCACCCCTAGTTCATTTCCCAGAGTTAGGAGTCTTCCATGTTCTGTCTCCCTTTCTGATATTTCCTACCCATTTCTTCTCCCTTCCCCTCTATTTCCTTTCACTATTATTTATATTCCCCAAATGAATGAGACCATATAATGTTTGTCCTTCTCCAATTGACTTATTTCACTCAGCATAATACCCTCCACTTCCATCCACGTCAAAGCAAATGGTGGGTATTTGTCGTTTCTAATGGCTGAGGAATATTCCATTGTATACATAAACCACATTTTCTTTATCCATTCATCTTTCGATGGACACCGAGGCTCCTTCCACAGTTTGGTTATTGTGGACATTGCTGCTAGAAACATCGGGGTGCAGGTGTCCCGGCGTTTCATTGCATCTGTATCTTTGGGGTAAATCCCCAACAGTGCAATTGCTGGGTCCTAGGGCAGATATATTTTTAACTCTTTGAGGAACCTCCACACAGTTTTCCAGAGTGGCTGCACCAGTTCACATTCCCACCAACAGTGCAAGAGGGTTCCCCTTTTCTCCGCATCCTCTCCAAAATTTGTGGTTTCCTGCCTTGTTAATTTTCCCCATTCTCACTGGTATGAGGTGGTATCTCATTGTGGTTTTGATTTGTATTTCCCTGATGGCAAGTGATGTGGAGCATCTTCTCATGTGCTTGTTGGCCATGTCTATGTCTTCCTCTGTGAGATTTCTCTTCATGTCTTTTGCCCATTTCATGATTGGATTGTTTGTTTCTTTGGTGTTGAGTTTAAGAAGTTCTTTATAGATCTTGGAAACTAGCCCTTTATCTCATACGTCATTTGCAAATATCTTCTCCCATTCTGTAGGTTGTCTTTGAGTTTTGTTGACTGTATCCTTTGCTGTGCAAAAGCTCCTTATATTGATGAAGTCCCAATAGTTCATTTTTGCTTTTGTTTCTTTTGCCTTCGTGGATGTATCTTGCAAGAAGTTACTATGGCCGAGTTCAAAAAGGGTGTTGCCTGTGTTCTCCTCTAGGATTTTGATGGAATCTTGTCTCACATTTAGATCTTTCATCCATTTTGAGTTTATCTTTGTGTATGGTGAAAGAGAGTGGTCCAGTTTCATTCTTCTGCATGTGGATGTCCAATTTTCCCAGCACCATTTATTGAAGAGACTGTCTTTCTTCCAGTGGATAGTCTTTCCTCCTTTATCGAATATTAGTTGACCATAAAGTTCAGGGTCCACTTCTGGATTCTCTATTCTGTTCCACTGATCTATGTGTCTGTTTTTGTGCCAGTACCACACTGTCTTGATGACCACAGCTTTGTAGTACAACCTGAAATCTGGAATTGTGATGCCCCCAGATATGTTTTTTTTTAAATTCCCCTGGCTATTTGGGATCTTTTCTGATTCCACACAAATCTTAAAATAATTTGTTCTAACTCTCTGAAGAAAGTCCATGGTATTTTGATAGGGATTGCATTAAACGTGTAAATTGCCCTGGGTAACATTTTTTCACAATATTAATTCTTCCAATCCAGGAGCATGGAATATTTTTCCATCTCTTTGTGTCTTCCTCAATTTCTTTCAGAAGTGTTGTGTAGTTTTTAGGGTATAGATCCTTTACCTCTTTGGTTAGGTTTATTCCTAGGTATCTTATGCTTTTGGGTGCAATTGTAAATGGGATTGACTCTTTAATTTCTCTTTCTTCAGTCTCATTGTTAGTGTATAGAAATGCCACTGACTTCTGGGCATTGATTTTGTATTTGCCACACTGCCAAATTGCTGTATGAGTTCTAGCAATCTTCGGGTGGAGACTTTTGGGTTTTCTATGTAGAGTATCATGTCATCGGCGAAGAGGGAGAGTTTGACTTCTTCTTTGCCAATTTGAATGCCTTTAATGTCTTTTTGTTGTCTGATTGCTGAGGCTAGGACTTCCAGTACTATGTTGAACAGCAGTGGTGAGAGTGGACATCCCTGTCTTGTTCCTGATCTTAGGGGAAAGGCTCCCAGTGCTTCCCCATTGAGAATGATATTTGCTGTGGGCTTTTCATAGATGGCTTTTAAGATGTCGAGGAATGTTCCCTCTATCCTTACACTCTGAAGAGTTTTGATCAGGAATGGATGCTGTATTTTGTCAAATGCTTTCTCTGCATCCAATGAGAGGATCATATGGTTCTTGGTTTTTCTCTTGCTGATATGATGAATCACATTGATTGTTTTACGGGTGTTGAACCAGCCTTGTGTCCCAGGGATAAATCCTACTTGGTCATGGTGAATAATTTTTTTAATGTACTGTTGGATCCTATTGGCCAGTATCTTGTTGAGAATTTTTGCATCCATGTTCATCAGGGATATTGGTCTGTAATTCTCCTTTTTGGCGGGGTCTTTGTCTGGTTTTGGAATTAAGGTGATGCTGGCCTCATAGAACGAATTTGGAAGTACTCCATCTCTTTCTATCTTTCCAAACAGCTTTAGGAGAATAGGTATGGTTTCTTCTTTAAACGTTTGATAAAATTCCCCTGGGAAGTCATCTGGCCCTGGACTCTTGTGTCTTGGGAGGTTTTTGATGACTGCTTCAATTTCCTCCCTGGTTATTGGCCTGTTCAGGTTTTCTATTTCTTCCTGTTCCAGTTTTGGTAGTTTGTGGCTTTCCAGGAATGCGTCCATTTCTTCTAGATTGCCTAATTTATTGGCGTATAGCTGTTCATAATATGTTTTTAAAATGGTTTGTATTTCCTTGGTGTTGGTAGTGATCTCTCCTTTCTCATTCATGATTTTATTAATTTGAGTCTTCTCTCTCTTCTTTTTAATAAGGCTGGCTAATGGTTTATCTATCTTATTAATTCTTTCAAAGAACCAACTCCTGGTTTTGTTGATCTGTTCCACAGTTCTTCTGGTCTCGATTTCGTTGAGTTCTGCTCGAATCTTTATTAACTCCCTTCTTCTCTTGGGTGTAGGATCTATTTGCTGTTTTTTCTCTAGCTCCTTTATGTGTAAGGTTAGCTTTTGTATTTCAGTTCTTTCCAGTTTTTGAATGGATGCTTGTATTGCGATGTATTTCCCCCTTAGGACTGCTTTTGCTGCATCCCAAAGATTTTGAACGGTTGTATCTTCATTCTTATTAGTTTCCATGAATCTTTTTAATTCTTCCTTAATTTCCTGGTTGACCCTTTTATCTTTTAGCAGGATGGTCCTTAACCTCCACGTGTTTGAGGTCCTTCCAAACTTCTTGTTGTGATTTAGTTCTAATTTCAAGGCATTATGGTCAAAACTCTTCAGAGTGTAGGGATAGAGGGAACATTCCTCGACATCTTAAAAGCCATCTATGAAAAGCCCACAGCAAATATCATTCTCAATGGGGAAGCACTGGGAGCCTTTCCCCTAAGATCAGGAACAAGACAGGGATGTCCACTGTCACCACTGCTATTCAACATAGTACTGGAAGTCCTAGCCTCAGCAATCAGACAACAAAAAGACATTAAAGGCATTCACATTGGCAAAGAAGAAGTCAAACTCTCCCTCTTCGCGGATGACATGATACTCTACATAGAAAACCCAAAAGTCTCCACCCGAAGATTGCTAGAACTCATACAGCAATTCGGTAGCGTGGCAGGATACAAAATCAATGCCCAGAAGTCAGTGGCATTTCTATACACTAACAATGAGACTGAAGAAAGAGAAATTAAAGAGTCAATCCCATTTACAATTGCACCCAAAAGCATAAGATACCTAGGAATAAACCTAACCAAAGATGTAAAGGATCTATACCCTCAAAACTATAGAACACTTCTGAAAGAAATTGAGGAAGACACAAAGAGATGGAAAAATATTCCATGCTCCTGGATTGGAAGAATTAATATTGTGAAAAAATGTTACCCAGGGCAATTTACACGTTTAATGCAATCCCTATCAAAATACCATGGACTTTCTTCAGAGAGTTAGAACAAATTATTTTAAGATTTGTGTGGAATCAGAAAAGACCCCGAATAGCCAGGGGAATTTTAAAAAAGAAAACCATATCTGGGGGCATCACAATGCCAGATTTCAGGTTGTACTACAAAGCTGTGGTCATCAAGACAGTGTGGTACTGGCACAAAAACAGACACATAGATCAGTGGAACAGAATAGAGAATCCAGAAGTGGACCCTGAACTTTATGGTCAACTAATATTCGATAAAGGAGGAAAGACTATCCATTGGAAGAAAGACAGTCTCTTCAATAAATGGTGCTGGGAAAATTGGACATCCACATGCAGAAGAATGAAACTAGACCACTCTCTTTCACCAGACACAAAGATAAACTCAAAATGGATGAAAGATCTAAATGTGAGACAAGATTCCATCAAAATCCTAGAGAAGAACACAGGCAACACCCTTTTTGAACTCGGCCATAGTAACTTCTTGCAAGATACATCCACGAAGGCAAAAGAAACAAAAGCAAAAATGAACTATTGGGACTTCATCAAGATAAGAAGCTTTTGCACAGCAAAGGGTACAGTCAACAAAACTCAAAGACAACCTACAGAATGGGAGAAGATATTTGCAAATGACGTATGAGATAAAGGGCTAGTTTCCAAGATCTATAAAGAACTTCTTAAACTCAACACCAAAGAAACAAACAATCCAATCATGAAATGGGCAAAAGACATGAACAGAAATCTCACAGAGGAAGACATACATGGCCAACATGCACATGAGAAAATGCTCTGCATCACTTGCCATCAGGGAAATACAAATCAAAACCACAATGAGATACCACCTCACACCAGTGAGAATGGGGAAAATTAACAAGGCAGGAAACAACAAATGTTGGAGAGGATGCGGAGAAAAGGGAACCCTCATACACTGTTGGTGGGAACGTGAACTGGTGCAGCCACTCTGGAAAACTGTGTGAAGGTTCCTCAAACAGTTAAAAATATACCTGCCCTACGACCCAGCAATTGCACTGTTGGGGATTTACCCCAAAGATACAAATGCAATGAAACGCCGGGACACCTGCACCCCGATGTTTATAGCAGCAATGGCCACGATAGCCAAACTGTGGAAGGAGCCTCGGTGTCCAACGAAAGATGAATGGATAAAGAAGATGTGGTTTATGTATACAATGGAATATTACTCAGCTATTAGAAATGACAAATACCCACCATTTGCTTCGACGTGGATGGAACTGGAGGGTATTATGCTGAGTGAAGTAAGCCAGTCGGAGAAGGACAAACATTATATGTTCTCATTCATTTGGGGAATATAAATAATAGTGAAAGGGAATATAAGGAAAGGGGGAAGAAATGTGTGGGAAATATCAGAAAGGGAGACAGAACGTAAAGACTGCTAACTCTGGGAAACGAACTAGGGGTGGTGGAAGGGGAGGAGGGCGGGGGGTGGGAGTGAATGGGTGACGGGCACTGGGTGTTATTCTGTATGTTAGTAAATTGAACACCAATAAAAAATAAATTAAAAAATAAAAATAAATTTAAAAAAATAAAAAAAAAGTATCTCTGACTTTTTTTAGAGTACATAAAATCCTACAATCTTCAGCATTATTCACTTCAGTATTATTCTTGTTTCATTCTGTATATACATCACTTCATATAAGTGAAAAAATACACCAAGAAATAGACTACACTATTAATTGTCTCCTTCTTCTACCTGTTTGCTATATTATACTCTGAAAGTTTGTTTCTCTGAATGGATGAAAAGGAGAGGTATTGATGAAGGATAGAGGAGGGTGGCATGTGGCTCTGGCTCCATCTGTAAAGAAAGCATTCCCACAGGATAAATCTGTAGTTGTTCAGGTTGTTTTAATAGACAGTCTTTAAGTTAACTTGGAAAAAAAACTATATTTTCTACTGATTTCCTATTCTCAATCCTCACTTCTTCCCACCAGCATTCAATACATAGATTATAATTGTGTTTCTCAATCCAGTTTTATCTACTCCTTGTAGTTCATAGAAACTCTTCTGGGTCTTTTCCTGATGGTTGACACATACACTTAGTTTTCAGAATGACTTATAGGTATTGTCTTTAACTGTCTCTATGAGTATTTAAATAGAAAAGATACTTATATCTTTAAAATACAAACTGCAATTTTATTTCTGTTTAAAACTCTTATTAGGGCTCTCAAATAAAAGAAAAATTCTCACATGACCTGACCTTGCTTATTCATTATTCCTATCCTAAGTCAGGCCAACACCAGCCTCTTAATTTGCATTGCCGTATTGTTCATTTTTGATCTGTATCACCATGTCAGTCATTATGCAATAGTTCCCATGCTATTAAGTTCACAGAATAGAACAAAAGAATGACCTCATAGCCATTTCATATTTTTCTCACACTTCAAGTCTCATCTGATAGCCTTTCAAACCATATGCCCTTGACATACTTTAATATCAAGGTAAATTTTAATGAGCAATTAATCATTTTTGCTCTGTTCCCCATTCTCCCTGCATATTAATTTTATGTTGAGAATTTGTCCATCGTATCACTTAAAACCTCATCTTTCTTCACTTTTTCATTGTTTTTGGCCTTAGTGAAAATCTAAACTTAAACAATAGCCCAATATTTGAGATACGCAGTTCTAGAAAAAGAAAACACAAGCTAAAAAGCTTCAGTCAACAATTGAATACTGGGATCCCTGGGTGGCGCAGCGGTTTGGCGCCTGCCTTTGGCCCAGGGCGCGATCCTGGAGACCGGGGATCGAATCCTACGTCGGGCTCCCAGTGCATGGAGCCTGCTTCTCCCTCTGCCTGTGTCTCTGCCTCTCTCTCTCTCTGTGACTATCATAAATAAATAAAAATTAAAATTAAAAAAAGAAAACAATTGAATACTGCTAACAATAAGCTTTTTCTACTAAGTGATTTGTTCCTACCCTGTTAAAAAAATTAAAAAAAAAAACTAAGTTGACTGCTATTATAATATAGTGGAGAAAAAAATGCATTAGAGCCAGTTAGATAGGAGTTGAAATTTTGCCTCTGTTACTTTACTTAACCCTCTGTTATTTCCAAACTTTAGTTTCTTCAGGTGACATGTTATCATTGTGAGAATAAATTTAATTATGTGCGCCAAATATTTAAGATAATACTGCCTCCTTTTCCTTCACAATGCCAAGTTAATTTTAAAGTCCAATCCGATAGACGCAGAAGTGGTTAGAGTTAGGGCTAATGCTGATATCTAAAAGTATTCAGACCATCAATTAGAGTAAATAATCACTGGCCTTTGTTGTATACTTGCTAATTATGTGCCAGTCATGGTTCTAAGTATAATAGCCATTGAGCCAATAATAATTAATTAAATAACAGAAGGTTACAGCCATACTATGCTTGCTACTGATGAGTCCATTAAAAACAGGAAGCTAACTGGTGAGTTGACCCAAGAGAGGCAATTCAATACCCTAGGGAGAGTGCTAGCAAGACTACAGTAGGGTATGATGTGTTGGGTTATAGATAGGATCTGTTTTAACAGGAAAAAGGAAAACCAGGTTTGAGGAGGCAGGAGGATAGCTGAGATACAGCAAATGTAGGTTCACCCAGAAAGGTAGATAAGGAATCTGTAGCGGTAAGCTTAACTCCAGTCATCTCCATTAGAGAACTACTATTTAAAGTCCTTTTTAATTAATGAACTATTGTAAATTTGCTGTTTTTCCTGATTAACACTGAGAACTGAATAGCAGTAAGTTACCAAATGGAGCCATTCTCTTGCCAAGGAGTAGGTAAGAAAAAGAGAGTCCAACAAACTTAGGCAACAACAAAATTAATGTGGGTCAGAAATATGCAGATGTCATAATATTAAACATCAACTGTGTTAAATTTAGTCTATCACATCTTGACTAGAGGTTGGATGAACAATAAAATGCAGTATATTCCTGATTTCCCCCATATTTTTTGTATTTGTGGAGCAAACAGCATAACCACATTAGTGGATGGTAACACTGTAGTTATAATCCTTTAAATCACCTCTGATCCTTTCAGAGTGTCAGCAATAGCAAACTACTTAGCTCCTGCCTTGGAGTCACTTGAGAATGCTTTCTTAAATGTGTAAGCTCTGAAGTCCATCTTCAGAGTAATGGAATATGAATCTAAGAGGGGTCTGTAAATGTGAATTTTAAAGAAGTATTTCAGATGATTCACTTACACACTATAGTGTGAAAACCATTGTTTGACCACCTCTGTGAATCACACTATTTTCATTTTCACTGATCTTATCCAGATTTGGTCCCAAATATATATCATTTTTACAGTGTTTTAACTATAATGTAGATACACATTTACTTTTTTAATATTTTATTTATTTATTCATAGAGATGCAGAGAGAGAGAGAGGCAGAGACACAGGCAGAGGGAGAAGCAGGCTCCATGCTGAGAGCCTGACGTGGGATTCGATCCAGGGTCTCCAGGATCACGCCCTGGGCTGCAGGCGGCGCTAAACCACTGCGCCACCGGGGCTGCCCCTAGATACACATTTATAATCTGGTTAAATGATTCATAGGGATATTCTGGTTGCTACAGTCTATAATAGTCATTTTTAATGGCTATATATTATTTTATTATGATATAGAGCAAGCATATTATGTTACTCAATTAATCATTTATAATTCTTTTGTTCAGGATATTCTTCTTTATTCTGCTTTTGGATTCTTTAAGTATGACAAAGTCCCAGGAAAGAGGCTTGCTAAGTCAAAGATTTGGCCCAAATTTTTTAACAACCAAAATCAAACACAGGCACAATCTCCATAATAGCCAGCAGTTTCAATTTCATAATCGTAAAATGAAGCATAAAATCTAAAACACTTTAACTTGAAAGGCATTTAGCTAGAAGTAGAGAGGATTGAAACAGGGAGAAAATATGTGATATATATGTAATATATATAAAATATGTGATATACATATATATAAAATATGTGATATATATATCTTGAAAACTATATGATAAAAGAGTTTTTTTGTAGATGTCTATGTATGGAGAGAATAGTACTGATTTCTAGATGTAAATAGGGCTAATTTCCTTTCTCCACCAAAAGATTATCCCATATTTTTATAAACTTTTAAAATAATCTGGTTCCTGCATGATTCTAATCAGTATTCTTCCTTCTGGACCACACTGGACCACTACCCACATTGTAGTGAGGATCACCTCTTTTAATGATATGATGGTCTTTAACCATCATTCCACTAACATTTAGGTAAAACTTACACATTTTAAGGTGTCTCTACTTGGTCAGGTCAGGTCAGTTTCAAACTTCTAATATTCGTGTGAAGCTTATTAGATAGAGGCCTTTGAGTTAGATCCTTTTTTCTGCATATTTCCTCTTTAGCTTTATCAAAATATCTCTAATTTACCCATCCAATTTTACCTCAATTATTTTGGAAAAGTAAATTCTTTTTCAAGAATTATATTGCTAACTTTTCCCTCTTGTCATTTGTATTTTTAAACTAATCATATTTTTAGTGTTGAGAAGTTTTCAAATATTCAGTCAAGTATTTCAATTTTTTTCCATTGATTTACTTTTTTTGAAATTAGAAGTCATTCCTCAAGTAAAAGTACAATTCTATCTATATTTTATTTTATTCTATTAAATTTGGTTCTGTTTTTTTCACTCAATATTGTAATCTCTCTGGAACTTTTTTGACTGTATGATATGAGAAAGTGATCTAAAATGTATTACCAAATTCCTAATGAAATGTACCAGTGCATTTCTTAAATAATTTATTTCTTCATATGTCAAAATGCCACTTCTATGTCTTCCCAGGTGTTATGACAAAATTCATATTTCATTCTACATTGTTTCTGTTCACCCAGCATTTTGCAAAAACCCTCACCCAATTCATAACCAAGTTCTCTTGTTTCCACATCACTTTATCTTATCTAACACCAGTTGGCCCAAGGTGTCATCATTCCTCATTTGACAATTGTAATCTGACAGTCTGTTAAGAGACAGACCTTTCTAAAAGCATATGGCACTAGGGAATTGAAAATTTGAGTGTAGGACTTCCAAAAAAGACAAGACTTGAGAAGCAAACAACTCCAAAGAAGTAAAATACAGAGAGCCAGAAAAGTTAGCACTTTTATCTTTGAGATAATTTTCAAATTCCTTACATAAAACAATCGTCTAAGAATCTAAACAGAAACAATGTGAAACACAGACCAGAATTTTCTCTTACAATGCCAAGGATAAAGATTTGGAGTTCAGGAATTTCCAAAAAGGAGAGTCCCTGGTAAAGACCCTGGAAGTCTACACTCTAGGAGCAAGGGTAAACCAGAAGTAGAATAAGCCTTACAAAGGCTTAAGCCCCACATCAAGTGAACTCAGTCCTTTATTGGGTTGTGGTGAAACAAAATTCTAGCTCTCTATCAGTGAATAGAATGCTTTCTGGAGGAAAACAATGTCATCTACAAACTTTCTGGAAGAAAACAACATCATCTGCAAACTTTCATAGACATATATGATATTCAGTAAGAAACTAGGCATAGCAAGTACCAAGAAACAGGAAGAAAATATTAAAACACAGACATGCGTAACCCAGATAATGAAATTGCAAAACAGAATTAGATGAGATATTTACCAAATGCTACACTACAAACAACTTTCAAGATATCTGAAAGGACTGGAAGCATACTGAGTATAATTTCTAACAAAAATGTCATTAAAAAGTGAACAAAAGAAGATGATAAAGAAGAAACCAAAATATATGGAACTTAAACAGATTTCCATGGGTCAAAATGATATATAAACATGTGATGTAATAGCAAACACTTAGTATTATGAGAAATATAAATTCAAGTATATCAGCAGGTGCATTAAATATACATGGATCAGTTCTCCTATTGAAGTACAAAGATTGTCATCCTGAATGTAAAATAAAGTGCTTATAGGAGATATACACAGAAAGGTTAGAAGTTAAAGGAAGAAAAACAGGTGTATCATGTGAACACCAATCAAAAGAAAATTGAAGCATCTATAGTAATAATATAAAATAAAATTTTAAGTCAAGTGGAATTTATAAAAAACAGTTAATTAAAATGTAAGTTAGAAAATACTTTGACCTGAACTATGATAAGATGAAACTTGTAGAATGCAACTAATCATGGTTAGCACAACATGTTAGAGAACAGAGAGGTGAAAATCAAAGATCTTAGTATCTATAACCAAAAATTAGGATATGAACAATATATCAATCACCAAGAAAATAGAAAAAAGTAAAGAAGGAGAAGGACAAAAATAAGTGAAACAGAAAACAGATTTATAATAGATAAAAGCAATGCAGTCAAAAGCTGATTTTTTAAAAAAGGCTAATAAAACTGATAATTTCAGGGACACCTGGGTGGCTCAGCAGTTAAGCATCTGCATTCGACCCAGGGTGTGATCCTGGAGACCCGGGATTGAGTCCCGCATTGGGCTTCCTGCAGGAGCCTGCTTCTCTCTCTGCCTCTATGTTTCTGCCTCTCTCTGTGTCTCTCATTAATAACTAAATTCTTAAAAAAAGAAAGCTTGGTAATTCCAAACAAGACAGATGGACAAAAAAATACACACATATGTGAATATAAATTCTCAATATCAAAATAATAGTGGGAATATGACCTAAGTCATTAAAGACATCAGTAACAATTATATAAAGCTAAAGGCCAATACGTTTGACAAATTGGATGAAATGGTCAAATTCCTAGGAAAGTATCACTTGCAAAAAGTGGCAAAAGAATAAATAAAAAAATATGATTAGTATTATACCTATGAAAGAAAGTAAATCTATAATTAAAATTCTCCCAGGAGACTTCTGGGGAAGATGGAAGAATAGGAAGGCCCTCAGCTCACCCATCCCATGGATACAACTTAATAATGTTCACATGTTATTCATTCACAATAACATTCACATCAGTGAAATAACCCATAAAATGAGCCAAAAATTTGTAGAACAAATTCCATAACTAAGTGTAGGGAAGACACCACATTGAAGAGAGTGGGTAGGGTGGAGATGTGGTAAGGAGCTAAACCACCAGAGGAAGGGATCCACAGGCATGGAGAGGGGAGAGAAACAGACTATTGCACCAGGAAGCCTACAGGAAAAGGATGAACTTCCATAAAATGTGGCTTTGAAAACTAAAGGAGGTGAATTTCATGAGTTCTTACAACCAAAGGAAACTTTAAAAATCAGTGGGCTTGGTTATGTGACAGCTGGGAAAGCAATAGAGATAGAAGAAGGAGAAGGAGAAGAAGGAGGAGGAGGAGGAAGAGGAGGAGGAGAGAGAAGAGAGAGAGAGAGAGAAAAGTGGGTAGGAAATTTATTTGAAGAAATAATAGCTGAAAACATCCTGAATTTGGGAAAGGAAAGAGGAATTCAGATCTAGGAGGCACAGAGATCCCCCAATAAAAGCAACTCAAGAAGATTCACATCAAGACATATAGTAACTAAAAAGATAAAAAGCAGTGATGAAAGACTTTTAAAAGCAGCAAAACAGAAGAAAATAGCTTCAAACCAGCTACATACGAGTTCTATAAAAGCTATCAGCAGATTAGTTTTAAACAGAAACTTTGCAGGCCAGAAGAAGGGAGTGGCATGATGTATTCAAAATGCTAAAAGGGAAATAGCAGCAGCCAAGAATACTCCATACAGCAAGGCTATTATCATTCAGAATAGAAGGAGAGATAAAGCATTTCCCAGACAAACAAGGACTAAAGGAGTTCATGACCACTAAACCAGCTCTACATAAAATGTTAAAGGGGATTCACTAAGTGGAAAGGAAAGACCATAAGAGAAAAGAAGCAAAAAGCAGTTAAAATAAGTATATATGTAAAAATAAGTCAAAGGACTCACAAATAAAAGGGTGGGGAGGAGAGGAGTAAAGAATGGGTTCAAACTTAAGCTACCATCAACTTAAGATAGACTGCTATATACAGAAGATATTATATAAAAACCTAATGGTAACCACAAATTAAAAAGAAATAATATATATGCAAAAAACCAAGAGAAAGGAATCCAAGTATAGCCAACTTATGATGAGAGAAAGCAAAGGGGAGAAAGGAACAGAAAAAAGTCCTCAAAAGTAAACACAAAACAAATAACAAAATGGCAATAAAGGCATATCTATCAATAATTACTTTGAATTTAAATGGACTTTATAAATGCTCCAATCAAAAGACATAGGGTGTCAGATGGATAAAAAAAAGAAAAGATCCATCTACATGCTGCCTACAAGAGACTCATTTCAGACCTAAAAACACCTGCAGATTGAAAGTGAGGAGATGGAGAAATATTTATCAAGCAAATACATGTCAAAAGAAAGTTAGGATAGCAATAGTTACACCAGATAAAGTCGACTTTAAAAAAACGACTGGGGATCCCTGGTGGCTCAGCAGTTTAGTGCCTACCTTCGACCCAGGGTATGATCCTGGAGTCCTGGGATCAAGTCCGACATCAGGCTTCCTGCATGGAGCCTACTTCTCTCTCTGCCTGTGTCTCTGTCTCTCTCTCTGTGTCTCTCATGAATAAATAAATAAAATCTTTAAAATAAATAAATAAATAAATAAATAAATAAATAAATAAATAGACTGTAAAAAATAAATTAAAATAAAACAACGACTATAATAAGAGACAAAGATGCTATTTAATCATTAGGGGGACAATCCAACAAGAGTATGTAACAATTACAAGTACTTATGCATCCAACATGGGAGCACCCAAATACATAAAACAGTTAATAACAAATATAAAGGAATGAATCATTAGCTATATAATGATAATAAGGGACCTCAACACCCCATTTACATCAATGGAAATATCGTCTAAACAAAAAATCAACCAAAAACCAGTGGCATTGAATGGCACACTGGACTAGATAGATTTAATAGATACATTCAGAACACTCCATCCTAAAACAGCTGAATACACATTCTTTTCAGGTGCACATGGAACATTCCTCAGGATAGAACACAAATTAAGTCACAAAATAAGTCTCAACAATTCCTAAATATTGAAGTTATACCCTACATCTTTTCTGACCACAACACAATGAAATTATAAATCAACCATGAGAAAAAAAAATCTGGAAAAACCAGAAATATATGGAAGTTAAATAGTAAGCTCCTAAACAATGAATTGGTCAACCAAAAATCAAAAAGGAAATTAAAAAAATATGTGAAGGCAAATGAAAATTTAAAAAAATCCACAATAGTCCAAAATATTTGGGACTTGGCAAAAGGTGTTCTGAGTGGGAGGTTTTAGCAACACAGGCCTACCTGAAGAAGCAAGAAAAATCTCAAATAAACATACTAACTTTACACCTAACGGAGCTAGAGAAAGAAGAGCAAACAGAACCCAAAATCAGTAAAAGGAAGTAAATAATAAATATTAGAGCAGAAGTTAATGAAATAGGAACCAAACAGTAGAAGAGGTTAATGAAATCAGGAGCCAGTTCTTTGAAAAACTCAACAAAATTGATAAACCTTTAGTCAGACTGAAAGAAAGAAAGAAGAAAGAAAGAAAGAAAGAAAGAAAGAAAGAAAGAAAGAAAGAAAGAAAGAAAGAAGAAAGAAAGAAAGAAAGAAAGAACTCAAGCAAAATCAGAAATTAAAGGGGAGAAATAACAACAGACACCAAAGAAATATAAAGAATTATAAGAGAATATCGCAAACAATTATATGCCAACAAACTGAACAACCTAGAAGAAATGGATAAATCCCTAGAAATATAACCTACCAAAATTGAAGCAGGAAGAAGTAGAAAATTTGAACACACTAATAACTAGGAAAGAAATTAAATCAGTAATCAAAAAACTCCCAACAAACAAAAGTCCAGGACCAGACAGCTTCACAGATGAATCCTACCAAATATTTAAATAATACCTGAAGAATACTTATTCTTCTCAAACTATTTCAAAAAATAGAAAAGGAAGGAAAACTTCCAAATTCATTCTATGAGGCCAGCATTACTCTGATACCAAAATCAGATAAAGACACAACAAAAGAGAGATATAGGCTAATATCTGATGAACATAAATATAAAAATCCTCAATAAAATACTGGCAAAGTGAATGCAACAATACATTTTAAAAAATCACTCACCATGATCAAGTGGGATTTATTTTGGGGATGTAAGGGTGGTTCAATATTTGCATATCAATCAACATGATATATCACATCCTAAGAGAAAGAATTAAAAACATATGATCATTTCAAGAGATGCAGAAAAACATCTTCCTACTCTCACAAACTACCATATCTATTCATGATAAAAAACTATCAAGAAAATAGGTTTAAAGGGAACATACTTCAACATAGTAAAGGTAATATACGAAAAATACACTGCTATGATCATATTCACTGGTGAAACTTCAGAGCTTTTCCCCTAAGATGGGGAACAAGACAAAGATGTCCACTCTTACCCACCATTTGCTTCAACGTGGATGGAACTGGAGGGTATTATGCTGAGTGAAGTAAGTCAATCGGAGAAGGACAAACATTATATGGTGTCATTCATTTGGGGAATATAAATAATAGTGAAAGGGAATATAAGGGAAGGGAGAAGAAATGTGTGGGAAATAGCAGAAAGGGAGACAGAACATAAAGACTCCTGACTCTGGGAAACGAACTAGGGTTGGTGGAAGGGGAGGAGGTCAGGGGGTGGGGGTGAGTGGGTGATGGGCACTGAGGGGGACACTTGATGGGATGAGCACTGGGTGTTATTCTGTATGTTGGTAAATTGAACACCAATAAAAAATTAATTTATTAAAAAAAAAAGATGTCCACTCTTACCACTTTCATTCAACATAGTACTGGAAGTCCTAGCCACAACAACCAGACAACAAAAAGAAATAAAAGGCATCCAAATTGGTAAGGAAGAAATAAAGTTCCATTATTTGCAGATAACATGATACCATATATACAAAACCCTGAAGACTCTACCAAAAATTATTAGAACTGAGTGGTTTAACTTTCTTTCCTTTTTTCCCCCATGTTCACCTATTTCACTTATTAAATTCCACATATGAGTGAAATTTTATGGTATTTGTCTTTCTCTGATTGACTTATTTTACTTAGCATAATACATTCTAGCTCCATGCACAGTGTTGCAAATGTCAAGATTTCATTCTTTCTGATGGCTGGATAATATTCCATTCTGAATATATGCTACAATATCTTTATCCATTCATCAGTCAATGGACATTTGGGCTCTTTCCATAATTTGGCTATTGATAATGCTGTTATAAACATTGGGATGCATGTGTCCCTTCAAATTAGTATTTTTGTATCCATCAGGTAAATACCTAGTAGTGCAATTGCTGTATCGTAGGTAGTTCTATTTTTAACTTTTTTGAAGGATCTCCATACTGTTTTCCAGAGTGACTGCACTAGTTTGCATTCCCACCAACAGTGTAACCTTATAGCAGACTCTTAAAGAGAACAAACTGAGGGTTGCTGGAGGAGAGGTGGGCAGGGGGATGGATTAAATGGGTGATGGGTATTAATGATGACACTTGTGATGAGCCCTGGGTGTTGTATGTAAGTGAATCACTAAATTTTACTCCTGAAACTAATATTACACTTTACATTAACTAACTGGAACTTAAATAAAAACTTGAAATAAACAAAAAAGAACTGATCAATGAATTCAGTAAGGCCACAAAATACAAAATCAATGTACAGAAATCCACTGCATTTCTATACACTATAATTAACCATCAGAAATAGAAATTAAGAAAACAATCCTATTTATAATTATACCAAAACCAATAAAATACCTAAGGAATAAACATAACCAAGGAAGTTAAAGATCTTATAAAAACTATAAAACATTGATGAAAGAAATTGAAGAGGACACAAAAAAATGGAAAGACATTTCATTATCATGGATTGGAAGAAGAAATATTGTTAAAATGTCTGTACTACCCAAAGCAATCTACACATTTAATGTAATCCTTATCAAAATACCAACAGCATTTTTCACAGATCTAGAATAAACAATCCTAAAATTTGTATGGAACCACAAAAGACCCTGAATAGACAAGCCAACCTTGAAAAAGAAAAACAAAACGGAGGTATCACAATCCCTGACTTTAAAGATATTACAAAGTTGTAGTAATGAAAACAGTATGGTAATGGCACACATACAAAAAATAGACACAAAGATTAACAGAACAGAACAGAGAGCCCAGAAATAAAGCCACATTTTTTTTAATGTTTTATTTATTTATGATAGTCACACAGAGAGAGAGAGAGAGAGAGAGAGGCAGAGACACAGGCAGAGGGAGAAGCAGGCTCCATGCACCGGGAGCCCGACGTGGGATTCGATCCCAGGTCTCCAGGATCACGCCCTGGGCCAAAGGCAAGTGCTAAACTGCTGTGCCACCCAGGAATCCCTAAAGCCACAATTATATGGTCAATTAAACTTTCACAAAACAGGAAAAAATATCCAATAGGAAAAAAACTGTCTCTTCAACAAATGGTGTTGGGAAAAGTGGACAGCTACATGGAAAAGAAAAAAAAAATTGGACCCCTTTCTTACACCATAGACAAAATAAATTCAAAAGGGACTAAAGACCTAAGTGTGAGACCTGAAACCATAAAAATACTAGAAGAGAGCATAGGTAGTAATTTTTCTGGCATAGGCCATAATAATGTCTTTCTAGATATGTCTCCTGATGTAAGGAAAACAAAAGAAAAAACAAACAATTGGGACTATGTCAAAATAAAAAGCTTCTGCACAGCAAAGGAAACAACCAACAAAACTAAAAGACAATCTACTGAATGGGAGAAGATATTGGCAAATGTCATAATCTGATAAACGACTAGTATACAAAATATATAAAGAACTTATACTTCACCACCCCAAAACCAAATAATTCAATTAAAAAATGAACAGAAGACATGAAAAGACATTTCTCGAAAGATAAATAGATGTCCAGCAGACAGATGAAAAGACACTGAACATCACTCACCATCAGGGCAATGCAAACCGAAACTATAGTGAAACATCACCTCAAAACAGTCAGAATAGCTAAAATTAGAAATAGACGAAATAACAAGTGTTGGCAAAGATATGGAGAAAAAGGAACCCCTCATGCACTGTTGGTGGGAATGCAAACTGGTGCAGCCACTGCTGAAAACAGTATGAAGGTTCCTCAGAAAGTTAAAAGTAGAACCACTTTTCTACTTTTAGAATCACACTAACAAATCACACACACACACCAAATACACCAGTAGTGTATTTGGATAAATACCCAGCAATCACAGTACTGGGTATTTATCCAAAAAAGTACAAAAACACAAATTCAAAGGGATACCTGGACCTCTATATTTTTAGGAGCATTGTTTATAATAGCCAAATTACAGAAACTGCCTAAGTGTCCAAGTGTCATCGGTAGATGAATGGATAAAGAATATGTGTTATATACATGCAATGGAATATTATTCGAGCACAAAAAAAAAGAATGAAATTTTGCTATTTGCAACAACATAGATGCAGCTAGAGAGTATAATGCTAAGTGCAGTAAGCCAGTCAGAGAAAGGCACATACCATATGATTTCACTCGCATGTGGAAATTAAGAAACAAAAAAAGGAGAAAAAAAAGAGATAATCCAGAAAGCTGACTCTTAACTGTAGGGAACAAAAATCCAGAGGGCAGGAAGATGGAGAGATGGGTGAAATAGGTGAAGGTGATTAAGAATACACGTATCATGATGATCACTTAGTAATATATGAAATTGTTAAATCACTATATTGTACACCTGAAATGAATATAACACTATGTTAACTATACTGGAATTAAAATTATAAACAAATAAATAAAATTATGGGTAAAAAATTAAAATAAAGTAAATAAATAAAATTCTCCCACAAAGAAATCTCCAAGCCCAGTTAACTTTAGCTGGAAATTTTTCCAAACATGTATGGGAAAAGTAACTCCAACCTTATATAAATTCTACAAAGAAGAAGTACTCTTCTCACCCAGTTTTATAAGGCCAGTATCAACTAAATGCCAAAATTTGATAAGGTCATCACAAGAAGGAAAGATTACAGCTCACTCTCTTCATAAAGATATTCGTAAAATCTGGAAGCAAGTATTAGCCAATTAAATGCAGCAATTAAAATGCCTCGTTAATACATTACAGACATTTGGCTTTGTTTCAGGAATGCAGGTTGGTTTAACATTAGAAACTCAGTGTTAACTCACCACATCAACAAAATAAACGAGAAAAACTATATCATTACCTTAAACAGGAAGAAAAAGTATTTGATAAAATTCAACTCTCATGTGCGATAAACATAAAATCTTAGCAGACCAAGAGTGGAAGGAAACAGCTTTAATTCGATAAAGGGCATTTAAAAACCCTCACAGCAAACATCATATTTGAAAGCATTCCCCCGGATCAGGAGAGAGGTAAAAGGACCCAGTATCATGATTTCTATTCAACATTTTATGGGTTAGCTCAACTGGTACAATAAGGCAAGAAACATAAATAAATGTTATTATGATAAGAAAAGAACAAATAAAACCATCCTTATTTATACATGGCATGACTTTGTCATCTGGTTTCCAGTCATATTCTGAGACAAGAGGTTGTAATGAAGGCAGAATTTATATTTGTAAAGCTTTCCTGTGTGAGGTAGCAATTGTCTATTATTTGTAAGTGAAAAGGTATATATTTTATACCTGGGCTCCATCCCAGGACCCTGAGGTTGAAGTCAGGAGCTTAACAGGCTGAGCCCCCCCCCCCCGGGCACCCCCCAAATATCTTTTTTAAAGTAAACTTTAAAGTTCGGCTTATATACATAGTTGTTTCTTTTTTGAATTTTTACATAAAAAAATTTAAAATTTTGGACTAGTTTCTCTCCGTTATAAGTGGCTGAGGTCAGAGAACTGGGAGGTACTCTCACTCCCTTGGTCTTGCTGCACTCTGCATTCTTGTAGTGGATATAGTTGTAATTTTCCATATCCAACTTCTCTAGTGATCTTCCAAAAACAAATCAGATCATTACCCTTCTGCTTACTGCTTAAAATTTTTCAGAGGATCCAGTGCTTCCTATCCCAATGCCTGTAAAGGCCTCAGTAAGTAAACCTCCCTCATCTTTGAAGCCTTTTCTCTCTCCACTCTCCACAATCCTCAGGACCTTTCTGCATTCCAGTTACACCAAATTGAAAGCACAACAACATATTCTGCTTCGTTGTAACTTCACACCTTTGAACTTACTATTTCCTCTAATTGGAGTCCCCTCTAACCCTCTGCCTCCTTGATAAAGAGCTGCTCATCATTCAAAACATGGCACAGGTCTCATTTACTCTTCAAAGACTTTCTTATCCCCAGGTATATTTACTATGTCTCTCCTCTGTTTCCCTATAGCATTTTGAACATCGTGTTAACATTTTCAGTTTACTTTTCTCTCTCCTGCACCGGGCTGTGCATATCTTGAGGGAAGAAGGGAGTATTATTATTCTTCTTAGCACCTAACTCAGTGCTCGATATTTAGCCAGCAATAATAAAAAAAAAAAAATGACAACCAAGAAACCCAAAGGTGCCCTTCTTATGTCCAAATTATTGCAAGTGTCTATATTAGCACAGTCTAACTTAATGATGTTGAAGGTTGAGGTTAGAGTTTGGTGTCCAAAGCAAGCTGCTAACAGCTTCCTTCTACAGGATTCTCCCTAATAAATTATACACACCAAGAGAGGAGCTAAATGGAGAAAAGAAACTGTTTTATAACCACCAGCAGATGACTTTCTAGTAAAATCTGATAAGATAATGTAATGAGAAACAAAAGATACTGGCTCCCTTTCTCTGAAGTCCCAAAATCTTCCTAACCCCTCCCCTTCAAGGTTTAGCGTATTCCTGAGAGCCCATGCATCTCTCAAGAAATCCTATGATAATTAAAAGGACTGGTCAGTGTCCCTGGATTTACCTCTCTTCATCATGAACTTGTCCAAGTCAGAGAGTCCTGTTTGTGGGAGAAGTCTCCTAAATTTAATAAGACCTTTAATAAGACCTAAGACCTACAGAATAGTTGGAGGTTGGAGTTTGAGATAGGAGCTACTGAGCTTCAAGTCACAAGATTTATAAGATTATGATACTTTATTCCTCTTCACCTGAACTTTACAAACAGAAGTAATCCTTATTGTCTTAACTCTAATTTCCATAGATTTTTAAACGTTTAAATGGTAGGCCTGATTTGTTCAACACATTTTGAGTATTTTATCTTCAGAACTTCAAGAAACAGTTTTATGTATATATCTTTTCTAATTTTTACAACATCTTTTGAAATAAGAGATGATGGCATCATTATGCAGATGTTAAAACTGGGTGGGAGATAAAACTTCATGATTTATTTTTCTACCAAGTAGAGCCAACCCCCCCGGGTAGGCAAGTAAGGAGAGATTAAGGACAGCCACCTTTCTGAAGTCATGTATGTGCATTTGTCTGGAGTATCTTTTTTACTTCTTTTAGAAGAGATATATGAGGGCAGGTCTTCCATCTGCTTCCTGCTCACTGAAACACATAGCCAAAAAGCAGAATTGACTATAGAGATGGGATGATTTGATGTCCAAATTTGTCTTATCCTTTCACATCATTCAAGTTCCTTGAGGCCCCCTTTTTTCCCTTAAACTATTGATTTCTTGTATGTTTTTTTCTGGTATATAGATGCTGAAAAGTCTCTGCTGGCTTCTAATGTTCTGATTTCATTCAGTGAGGGTTTCATGTGTGTCACCTTATCTCAAGAAAGTATATTTCTATTTCTGCTCACTTGCAATGGGAAAACCTTTGGTTTGCAAAACATTTAAATCCATGAAAAAAGAATGGCAGCTTTTTCTACAGATGCTGTTACAAAGGACCTAAATTACACGTGTGTGCGTGTTTAAGATGATCTTTTTTAATTAAGTGTTTTGCCCTCCGAGCACTACTTAGCAAAGAAGAGGCCAGTTCTAGTCCTGAACTCATCCTTAAAGAGCTAAGCTTAATTACTTTATAATTGTGTGGGAAAACCCAAGCAGAGTTTATCGTTTCCTCTTGCAGAAACAGCAGGGTGATGCTAAGTCTCTGCAGGGTGCATTGCAGATCACAAATTTTCTTCAAATTGTTCAGCAAATTGTGGTAAGAGAAAGAGAGACAGACAACTATACTGTGCACTGGAGTTAAAAATGTTTTTATTTTACTTGTTTTTATACATATGCATTGTCTTCTTTTAAATTTTCTTGGGCATTTTAATAGAAATGTTAGAGCAATACAGCAAAAGACCTTAGGACTTTAGAGGTATTTGTCTCTGGGCAAAATCCCCAGGAGCTACAAGATATTGGCTTTCTCATGTAATTTGGATTTTAAAACATGGTTTATAGGGAAACTCACTAAGACAAAACATCTCATTAACAGGGCATCCAATGAGACTGAATTATGGTTTCCTATTATAGATATGAATACAGATTGATTCAATTGCCAATTTGAAGATTCATGGTATTATTATTTCTGCTGTTAAATTTAACTTGGCTCAATTAGGTCCCAAAAGTTGTATCCCAAAGAATATAAGTACAGTCAGCTATGAAACCCATATTTTTAATTCTATTTAGAAAAATATTTTATTTTTTTAATAATAAATTTATTTTTTATTGGTGTTCAATTTGCCAACATACAGAATAACACCCAGTGCTCATCCCGTCAAGTGCCCCCCTCAGTGCCCGTCACCCATTCACCCCTACTCCCCCCCTCCCCTTCCACCACCCCTAGTTCGTTTCCCAGAGTTAGGAGTCTTCATGTTCTGTCTCCCTTTCTGATATTTCCTACCCATTTCTTCTCCCTTCCCTTCTATTCCCTTTCACTATTATTTATATTCCCCAAATGAATGAGACCATATATTTTATAAAACTTTCCTATGTGCAGGAATCTGGATGTGTTCTATCAGTGGTACACATTATTTTCCCTTTCACTTATTTTAATTTATACCATCCATTACATCCCCTTGTTATCTACATCCACCTTCCATTTCTCAACCATTAATATTCAAGCAATATTTATTGAGTACATAATAAATACTAACATTTGAAGACATTCGTTTACTCACTTAATAATGACCAAGAAGCAACAAGTAATATTATCCTCATTTTATTTTATTTTTTAAAGATTAATTTATTTATTTTAGAGAGAGTGCATGGGGGGGATGAGACGGACAGAGGAAGAGGGAGAAAGAAACTCTAAGCAAACTCCATGCTGAGTGTGGAGCCCCACACAGGGCTTGATCTCACAACCCTGAGATCACAATCTGAGGCGAACCAAGAGTTGGATGCTTAACCGACTTCATCACCCTGGCGCCCTTATCCCTATTTTAAAAATGAGAACATGAGACTCAAACGCTTAAGAATATAGGATCCAAAGTAGGAAGAGGAGGGAGGCATTCTTTTTCCCAAAAATCTTCCGGTTGTCTCATATGCTCAGCTCCCTAACATTCCTCCTTAAATTGAACCATATATCTTTCTGACAAAGAATTCTTTCTCAGGTACCTTCTCCCAACACCTGAAATCTGGTTATTATTTTTAAAATTTGCCTTATCCTATCTCATTCTTTTTATATCCCTACCCATAAGGCAAAATTAAATCTATCATATTGATCCACTCAGGCACACTCTATTTTTTGTTTTTTTCTGAAGTGCATAACATTTGGGGTAGCTCTCATTAAGAAAATGTTTTATTCTTCCACAATATGTGCCATGGGGTTTACTGTGTGCATGTGTGTGTGTGTGTGTGTGCACGTGTATAATAAAGATTGCAATTTCTGTGGAAATAATATGTGGAACAGGTATATTTAATGTGAAAACAAGTTTATATTTTACATATCCCAGCAATTTCTTCTGTTGCTGTTTTCGTCTAGGTCTTCATAATACAGTACCCAGGTTACTGAAATAGTGTTCTGATTGATTCTATCACCTCCAGTGCTTCTCACTTCCAAGGCAGACCACTTGAGACTAGTTGATTAATTTTCCTGAAATACAACTCTAGTATCATACCTCTCCAGTTCAGATACTTTTTGAAGGCTCCAAACTGGTTACTGGATAAATTTCTAAATCAATATCTTGTCTTTCAATAACCTATACATTTAGGCTCCAACTTTCTTTTTAAGCCTCATTTTGTACCACTTTTCTTGATATACTATATGCTTCAATCACATTCATCTAGTTGATTTTTCCATAAGTGCAAAATAATAGTAAGCATGTTGGGGCATCTGGATGGCTCAGTCTCCTAAGCATCTACCTTTGGCTCAGGTCATGATTCCAGGGTTCTGGGATCGAGTGTCACTCACATCAGGCTCTCTCTTCTCCCTCTCCCCCTGCTTGTGAGGTTTCTCTCTCTCTCTCTCTTTCTCTCTCTCTCTCTTTCAAATAAATAAATGAAATCTTAAAAATAATATTAAAAATACTAAGTATGTTAATACCATCACATTTTAGAAATATCCTGAACACTCAGCCCTTGATAAATTTCTCACATCTTGACCACACTCATCCAGTTAAAGGAGTAAATTGTGGGTGAAGTCTACTATTCCTATCTAGAAAAGACCTTTCCCACCCTCAATATTCACAGCATGGTCTGCACCACTTATATAAAATTTGCAACTTTCTGTTCTGTGTTGTTGATATCTTATTTCCATATTACAAATAGAAGGAAAAATGCAGGTCTGAATTTTTTTTACTCCAAAGATTCTAGTAAAGTTCCATATTCTTTAATATCTATTTCCCTAAAAATTGCCATATGCAATAGGGCATTTGCCCCCTTAGATAAACAAAACAATACTGAAATTCCCAAATTATGAAATCTTTGAGGAAAGGAACTATAATCTTTTACATATACACATTCCTTGTGACAAATAATAGATGTTTGCATAACACTCTGATTCTTCTCTATACTATATCACTTATTACACTGTAATGTAATTAGTTTAATGTGTTTGTGTTTCTCCTTTTCGTTATCCCTATGAATTCTCAAAAGTAGAAACTATATATTATTTAGTTTTATATCTCCATATTCAAAAGAGAGACAGCTCCTATTTTCTGCTTAAATAAGCATTTGGATTAGAAAGTTAATAAAGAAATTATTAAAGGCACTTTGATCAAATGCAACTAGATATTCAGAAGTCATCATAAAACATTAAAACTAATTATTAATTAAAATCTCAGAGAAATTAGCTTAATCATAATGCTTAGCTTTATAAAATGTTCTCAAAAACACATCTGAAAATAACCAAAATATCAATTTTAACCTTTCCAGGCAAGTACTTATCCTAAAAATAAGATAGAGAATCAGTTTAGTGAAAAGTCATTATTTTACAGAATGCAGCAGGATATTTTCCCAGTAGAATAACCCCAATTATTACCAAAAGATTTCAAGAGCTGAAATCAGAATAGAATACTCTTGGAAAAGTGTGATACCATTTTAGGAACTAGAACAGGAGCCCTGAATTTAGAGCCAGGAGGTCTGGATTGGAGATTTCCTCTTGCAGTAGCAAGCTCTTTAGTCTTAAAAAGCCACTTCTCTTTTCTGAGACTGTTTTCTTGTCTATAAAATGAGGCAATTTACTTATGTCATATTTTTGAGTTATGCATTTCTATTATTTCAGATATCACTGTCACAATCTCTACTTTAGAAATTATATATTAACTTTCAAGTAGAGAGCTACTATAAGATGATTCTTGGAGCCAATTGACTTATTCATGAAATATCTCCTGAGGGTTAATAATTTATTCTGTTTTCTTTCATCGATTGACTATTTTTTCCCCACTCTCTATTCTGTTGGGTTTTGTGTGCTTTGTTATTTGTTTGGAATAAATATAAATGTGTATAAATAGAACAATGTAAAACTCCCTCCTGCATTTTGAGGCCCTAGTATACTTTGCATCTGAAACTATGAAAAATACATAGAAAGAAGGGAAGATTTTTGTTGCCAACCCAAGCTATTGAATTTCCTGTTTAGCAATAGCAGGTTTGATTTGTTTCTGAATAGGCAATAAACAGGTCTAACCCAATAGGCAGCTTTGGAGCAAAAAAATTGCCCATTATAAGAGTCAACTATTGAGCAAAAATTTCAAGCCCTAGTCCTCTCACTTGATTCAATCATTTACTGGGAACTCCCCAAAAGAATGTGTCCTTGACTTGAATGGTGACCATGGCTGTGGTTGAAAGCTCTACATTCAGAGGTTCAGACTCACAACTGACAACAAATTCTGTCTTTGGGGGAGATCTGGGCCATGAGCCACTAGCATTCCATAGCTGCCAAGTCAATAAGCAGAAAGGAAGGAAGCTCTCTACCCATCTGTGGGGCAAATTCAACTAGCAGAGAGAGCTCTAGCATTAGGCAAATCAGAGTACACATACTTCTAGCATACAGTTGCTGCATTATATCAGGTATGTTGCCTAGTATTTCTGAGTATTATTTTCCGTATATATAATGTGAAAATAATAGTAATTTCCTTATAATTATCTGTTAAATAAATGAGTAAGACTGTTGTATAGATTAAATGAGATAATGTCTGGAAAGGGCTTAATAGAGTGTTTTAGTATATAATGAACGTTCAGTAGACACATTGAAGTAACAAATTGCCCTAATTTTTGATTTGCAAGAGTTAAGAGACTCTAGTCTCTAGTTTTGATAGAATATCTTAAGGAATTCCTTTTTTCCTGGATATTTTATACACAAAAATGGGACCATAACAACACACATTACCCTTTCTATTTGGAAAAACTCAATTTCCTTCTTTGTAAGGAAATTGTAAGATCTATCCATTGTGATGTGTTAAATAACCAGCATAGTAAGTTGTGATGGAAAGTTCTGGCATCTTAATTCTAAGTGTACCCTTTGACCACAAGCCAATATCTTGATATTATTAGTATATCTGGAACCATTTGTATTTCTTTCTGAATAATTTCCTTGGTTAAGCGATTCTGCTGAAATCCTACTTGAATCGGCTCTCTTTTCTGGAAATTTGCCATCTAAGTACTCACTCACAATGTTTGGCAGACTCTCCTTTTTCACTGATTTACCGTTACAAAGCCATTTTGGTTCATTATTATAATTTTCATTTCAACTAAAATTGATCCTTTAGTTTAAAGCCATTAAATTCACTACAGCAATTATTTTTCATTCTTGGCACCTATTGTTCTATACTATTACTAATACTCAAAGCTATGATGATGATAATGATAACAAATTTATCATAGTTCTATATCATATATCCATATGATACTCCATATCACTTTAGTTTGGGACATATTCGTTGTTAATAACTAAGTGACTAAAGTAATCTTGAGATGTTCTTTATTTTGAATAACAAATATTTGTTGTTCTTTATTTTTTAATTATTTCTTTGGAAGTTATTCCCAGATTGAGAGTGCTGGGTCAGAAAATAACATATTCAAGGGATCCCTGGGTTGCTCAGCAGTTTAGCACCTGCCTTTGGCCCAGGGCGTGATCCTGGAGTCCCGGGATGGAGTCCCACATCAGGCTCCTTGTATGGAGCCTGCTTCTCTCTCTCTGTCTCTCATGAATAAATAAATAAAATCTTTAAAAATAAAGAAAACATATTCAAGACTGGGCATTTATTGCCAAATTAGTTTCCAAATATATTATTTTAACTGACAGTGCAAATAGCAATGAATACATGTATTTATTCCCCTGAAGTGCTGCCAATATTCTAAGGTATGGAAAGGTAAGCAGCAGCATAGCTACTGGCACCCATGTTTCTTGATTTTGTCATGTACTGTTTTCAGCACAGTGTAGCATATAAGCAAAAAGTATATATTAATAGAGTAGATACACCTGCATATTTTACCATGTGATCTAACTTCCAATAATCCTCACCCCCACACACATATATACATACAATTCGCTAGTACAAATTAGAAGTTGAATATTGATTTTCTCTTAATTTTCAGACATATATTTACATAAAATCAGTTTTGGTCCATGGTGGTTAACTGAGCATAGGCTCAGGACCTTACTCCCAGGTCTCCCATTTACTAGATGTGTGACAACACACAGATCATTTAATATCTCTCTGTGTTTCTGTTCTGAAAAAATGAAAATGACAATGATATCTACTTAATAGTATTATAAAATTTAAATGAGTTAATGTAAGAAAAATCATAGCTCCTAATATATAGTCAACTATCAACACATGTTAGCTCTATCTTTAAAGTTTAATACCTATTGTGCAGGTACATACTTAAGAGGGTTTGTCTAAAATGATTATGCCATTTATGTTTATTTTTAACAGATGTTTTACATTAGGAAGATCAGGGAAAGCAAATAGGTCTCATCAATGTGAATTGATTGGTAATAGCTTGCTGGAACATTGGGCTAAAAAGAATTTTGTGTCCATGCCTGTGACTAGATAGAAAGAGGGTCGTTCTTGATTAGTGGTGTCTGCCGAGGTACAGAAAAGACAACTGGAAGTGTTCATGTCAGATATTTGATGTATTTGCTACAGACAAAACATAAATAATCAAATATTTATATCTAAGTCATTTTATTGGTTCTGTGTAGACACAGAATGAAAATCATTTTATTGGCTCTGTATATACATAAACTATAATAATTTAGCATCTCTCAGTTATTAGAGAGAGGATCTGAAGCAGAAATTGAATTTACAGTGAAGGACCCCATCTTTCAATAAATCACTTTGATTACATAAGTTTTCTTTTAAGGAAAGGCATGTTTTCTACTATTTGCATTCAACTATAGAGAAGCAAAAAAAAAAAAGATATTCTAGTTCTCAAAGATTTAAGCTCAAAATAATGCATATGTGGCTTCTTAATAATAAATCTTTGTTTCCTACCTACTACACTATGTTATTATAGGAAGAGAAAACAGTTCCTACTGTGCTGCCATCTGTCTCCCCAGCTAGTCTAAGAGGAGTTCATACAGAAGAATCAAATCTTATTCATTTGTGTGTCTAATACTTGGTCTAGAGTCAATGTTCAGTCAATGTTTGTTGAATAAATGAGTATCTTCTAGGTCTCAGGCACATTGGTAGTAGGATTCAAGATGAATGAGAGGACCCCTGGGTGATGGCAGATGCTTCCATTGCCAGAACACAGTAGTACTCTCAGTGGTTATCATAGCTGATGGGAATTTCTCAAGCTCCACAAGCAGAAGGACATAGAAGCATAATGGTTAGACACTGCCTTAGCCCCTTTGCAAAAGTCATCTCTGGCACCTATAACCCGTGGCAAGAATTTTAAGGCAAGTTTTTTCAGAACTCATCAGTGAAATTCTTGAAATGTTCTTGCTAAGAGTTCCAAATTATTTTCAAATTTCTAATTCCAATAAGTGGTCTCTTTTCATTTATTTTTATACTCTGAGATATCCGACAGTAATCATCACTTCCTGTTATTGGAAATACTTTCTTTACTAGATTTCCATCACATCATGCTATCATAATTTTTTCTCTCTCTTTTTGCTTCTTTTCAATCTATTCCATTTATCTTTCAACTTGTTGCTATTCCCTGGGAGGTGTACTATTGGCTCTTTTCTCTTTTCCATGTATACTCTTATTTCAAATCACCTACTTATCTAAACTCAGCTATAATCTTTATGTTGGTTATTGTTTGAAGTGACATTTTATGCTCTAATTCTTGAAATTTGGACTTAAATTTGAACTCCCCTCTGGACATCTTTCTCTAGATTATCTCCAGGGCCCTCAACTTTAACCTATCTAAAACCATAATTACGATTTCCCCTGCCAAAAGTTTTCTTACCCACTTATTTCTTATGTAAAAAAAAATGATTATAAGTTTTGGTGAGTTACAAGTTCTATGAGAACGCCTATGACAAAGCTTTTCTCTTCCTCAGTCAACATATCTAATTATTTGTTAAGTTCTTTTGAGTCCAACTTTTCCAGTGTATTGTCAACCCTGTCCTTTCTATTCCCACTATCCTCGTCCTGGATGAAGTCTCCATTGTCCTCTATATTACTATAATAGCGCCCTTATTTATTTCCCTGAGTATAAAGTCTCCTCTCTATCTATACTGATACTAGAGTCGTGTGTCTTTAAAAATAAGTCAGTAACTATCATCCTCCATTCCATTTACTTTAGAGAAAAATCCACTGCCTTTGCATGGAATTTTCCAATCCCAATAATGTCTTTTGCAATATTCCAAATATATCAATGCTTTTATGGAGCAGAAATGGACTAAATGCTCCACTTAAAATAACAAAGACTGCCAAACTGAATGAAAATGCAAAACCTAGACACAAAAGGCACATCTAAAATGCAAAAATACAAAATGATTAAAAGTACAAGAAAGAAAAAGAAATACCAAACCAAACAAGACAGAACAAAAAACCAAAGAAGTTTATATTAGTGCCTGGTAAGTTGTATGAGCTCCATAAATATCGATTTTATTGAGAAACCTATCCAATGTTCTATAATGATGACAGGAACAGGATTATAACCCTGGCAACCCAAAGTCCATATGCTCTTAACTATTACACAGAGCAGCACAGGCACAGAATAAACGTTGTTAACAAGAAAGGGAATAGAAAAGAAATACAGCAAAATGCAAAATTCCTACCTATCAAAGGTACCATAAAGAAAATTAAAGGAAAGCTATACTTACAAAGAAATTATACTTTAATCTGATCTAGTCTCTAGATAGAACTATTAGTTTACAGGTATTATAAACTCAGAACATGTTCAGTGATGCCAGAGATGCAATCAGCAAAATACAAAGCTGTGGGTTTTTGGAATCCATCTCTGCCTTTACTGTAAGGCCATGATAGCCATGGGCTGTTCTCCATAAATTACTATGATAGACTTCTTCCTAGAGGAATTCTTTTATCTGTAGATTTTGTGCTAGGTATCCCCAAAAGACTTGAGGCTGATTGTCAGTCTAAGATGCTTCCACCCGATTTAGATCATGATCTAAAAGTTCTCAGTTTTCCTTCCTACTTATTTTCTCCCAATCCCCCAATTAAACACTGTTTTGGCATCTGCTTCTTGGAGGATACAGACTAACACATCTTACTTAGAAGGCCCTGTACAGCATGGCCTCTTCATCTCCACCTTGCACAACACCTCCTCCGATACTCTCTTCTTCAACACTAGTCTTCTCCTGAAATTAATTCTCTCCTATCTTTTCCTACTTAATCTACTGGTCCTTCAGCTCTCAGTTTAAGAATACCATTTGCAGGGGTGCTTTCAACATATTACATGTTATAAAAGCCTCTTGATGATAAAGCACTATTGCATTTCAAATTTTTAAAAATATTTTATTTATTTATTCATGAGAGACACACAGAGAGAGGCAGAGACACAGGCAGAGGGAGAAGCAGGCTCCATGCAGGGAGCCCAATCTGAGACTTGATCCCAGGACCCCGGGATCACATCCTGAGCCAAAGGCAGACGTTCAACCACTGAGCCACCCAGGCGCCCCTGCATTTCAAATTTTATATTTATTTTGTGACCATTATGTTCATTATTCTCTGCCTTGCAAGACTACAAGCTAAGTAAATAAATGGTTGCATGAGCAAACTATTCACTCATCACTGTATTCCCATCATATTGTAAAGTGCCTGGCATATAATAAGTGCTCAATAAATCTATGCCAAATAAAACAATGAAAATTAGCTGTATAGAAATCCCCCCTTTTATTGACAGCAAATCACACTAGAGTCCAGCAAAATATTTGGCTGCTTATATCTCGTCTTTTCCCTCACCTGCCTGGGGCTAACCTTATTTATTCTTCTGATCTCAGCACAGTTATCTTCTCCTCAGAAGAGCCTTCAATGAAGATTGCCACCACCAGATAGAAGACTCTACATTATATCCTCTAATGGTCCAGATAGTCTTCCTTCACATATTTTATCACATCTTTTAAATTTTTACATTAGTTTATATAGTTATTTAATTGCATAAAGATAAATTGATTAAATAATCTACCTTCAGTAGATTCTAAGTTCTATAAGGATATAAATATCCACAATATATATGGATATTACATATATTACATATGTACACATATTACATATACCCATATGTATTACATATATCCATATATATCCAGAAATATATGTAATATGTATATAATATATACATATTACAGTTAAATGAATTAAGAAGATTTCTCTTTGGTTAAGAAGGCAGCTTTAGGTGCTCGCTTCGGCAGCACATATACTAAAATTGGAATGATACAGAGAAGATTAGCATGGCCCCTGCGCAAGGATGACACGCAAATTCGTGAAGCGTTCCATATTTAAAAAAAAAAAAAAAGAAGGCAGCTTTAGGAAGGAATATTTGGACCAGTTTAGAATAAAGGGGACAACTGTTACCTAAGCAAATCATCTAAGCCAGTCCTGGGATAAAAATGGGGTGACAGATATGTTACACAGATCACTATTATATTCATAAAGATGAAAAGAAATAGGGACACCTAGGTGGCTCAGTCTGTTGTGTCTGTCTTTGGCTCAGGTCATGATCCCAGGGTCCTGGGATCAAGCCCCGGATCTGAGCTCCCTGCTCTATGGGGAGTCTGCTTCTTTCTCTCTCTCGCTCTGCACCTCCCCCTTGCTCATGCATTCTCTCTCTTTCTATCTCAATCAATCAATCAATCAATCAGTCAATCAATCACTTTAGAAAACAAGATGAAAAGAGAATAAAGCACATACAAAGAAATAAGTCTTGGCCAACTGATGTATAAAATGTTTGCCAGGGACACGTGGGTGGCTCAGCATTGAGCATCTACTTTTGACTCAGGTATGATCCCAGGTCCAGGGACTGAGTTCTGCATTGGGCTTCCTGTGGGGGGCCTGCTTTTCCCTCTGCCTATGTCTCTGCTTCTCTCTCTGTTTCTCTCTCTGTCTCTCATGAATAAATAAATAAAATATTTTAAAAGCAAATAAATAAAATATTTTCCAGAATTACAATGCAAATACTAGCCAAGCCCAGGAAAATAAATTTTTACATATTAGATCCATTTTATGTTAAACAGCCAGCAAAAACAAGTCCTGTTCCAGCATTTTATAGAAGACTGATTTTTGAGCATTAGAGTCTTAAGTGTGAGTTCACCTTGTTTATATATTTCTCTATTACAATATCTTAAGGAGTTATCATTTAAATTATTTACCCCAAATTATAAATAACATATACTGAATGAAACATTAATGCTGATAATAATCACCACCACTTATGGAGGACCTACCATATGTTGGAGTCCATAAAATAGGGAATTTGGATGTTCATTCACCCTTTCCCCCAAAGCTGGTACTTCCCTCACCTTTATCCAAAGGAGAGGGCCTTCATCACCTCCTGAGCTTGTGGGTATATACAGTTGCAGGGTGAGCACATAGCTTAAGTTGGAAGAAAACCAGACAAAGTCTCAGGACATAGTCAAGCATTGAATAAGTTCTGGGAGGTCTTTAGTCTAGATTCGAACTGCTAGTGAATACAAATCCACATAAAAAATTGACAGAGACAGCATCATAGACCCCGGATATAGTTTCAGCAAAGGTTGCATGGTCAGCTGTGGCAAGTTACAATTAAAGAGGGCATTTGTGATGAGCACCTGGTGTTGTATGTAAGTGATGAATCACTGAATTTTACTCCAGAAACCAATATTGCACTGTTAACTAACAAAATTTAAATTAAAAAAATAAATAAAATATTCAACAGCTATAAACTATTAGGAGCTGAAGCAATTCTGTTTCATTCCTTCTCTACCTCTATAACCATAAATATGAATCAAAATTTGTTCATTATATAGCATATAATGAAGTGCCTTACCAAAAATTATCATTAACATCTAATTTTCACCTATACCATAACACTGGAGATTATTATATAATGTATAATGCAATTTCTCTGTTTAGCAAGGCTTTATCTCACATATATCTATAAACTCTTATTCTTTGTTCACTTTAGTATGTTGTTTTTCTTCTGAACTATTATTTATAATGCTTTTCTTGTCCCTTATCATTTAAGAGGCTTTCATAGACTAAAAGCTGTACTTTGGGTACCCTTCTGAGTGAGCTGTATTGGCATTTTATAGAGGAGTACAATCCCAGAGTGAGAATACATAAAACAGATCAGAAGTCTTTGTTTATGATTCAAAGAATTAAATGATCCATCGGAGAAAGTATATAACACACACAAAAATAATTGATTGGATTTGATGGTATTTTTGTCACTTTTGCAAAATGGGACAATCTAGGTAGCCATGGGAGATATAGCTTACTACATATCCTAATGATTATTTATGGTTATTCTTGTAGAAAAAGACTGAAATTTAAGCAGAGAAAAACTGATTCAAATCCAAACTCTATCATATCTTTTTAAAGATTTTATATATTTATTTTAGAGAGACAGCAAGCATGAGTGAACATGAGCAGAGCGAGAGGCAAAGGGATAGAGAGGGAACCTCAAGCAGACTCCTCACTAAGCATGGAGCCCAATGCTGGGCTGGCCCATGACCCTGAGACCACAACCTGAGCCAAAATCATGAGTTGGGTCTCCACCAATTGATCTACCCGGGCACCTCTAAACTCTAACATTTTTAAATTTCTGAAATACATAAAATTTGGATTGACATTTTAGATATTTTTCTTCAATCATTTCTTTGGAGTATAAAATGGAATTGGAGTAAACTGGGATCCCTGGGTGGCGCAGTGGTTTGGCGCCTGCCTTTGGCCCAGGGCGCCATCCCGGAGACCCGGAATCGAGTCCCGCGTCGGGCTCCCGGTGCATGGAGCCTGCTTCTCTCTCTGCCTCTCTTCTTATCTCTTTGTGTGACTATAATAAATTAAAAAAAAAAAAAAAAGAAATTAAAACAAAGCAAAAAAAAGAATTGGAGTAAACTGCAGAAGCTTAAGTTCAGTTCAAAGAAGTAAACATTTCCCCAAAACTTGGGTATAATAAACTCTTGAATATTTCATAATTCCTCTTTAATTACCTACTGATTCCTACAACATATCACATCTCATAGTAAGTAATTATGCTGCTCTAAAGAAAGTCTGAAACAAAAAAGTTTGGGTTTTCTTTCTATAATACTATCAGATATCTGACATTTTTTGGTGGTAATTTTAAGCTTTTGATCATTGTTAACTAGTATAAGGTAAATTCCAGATGCATTTGGCCAGTCCTGGCATCCTGGCATATAATATCCTGCTTAAGTAATGCATGCCTTCACTTAATAACATCCAATAATCACATGCACAAATAAAAAAGTTTAAGCTGTGTAGATCATATTTAGCAAATAGAACAAAAATAAAATGCACTTTCAAAGAGAATAACATTTCATTCTATCTCATAATACCTCATATAAAGGGAGGCTGCCACTCATCCTCCATTCCTAAACTAAAACAGAATGCCCACTGACTCTAGATGATTGTCTCCTTGGATGAGTGAATGCATTAGTGAGAAGCCTTCCAACCAGCAGAACAAATGAGTAGAAGACTAGCCCAAGTAAATTCAAAATTCTCCAATCTATAATCACAAACTACTTCTTCCATTTTAGGCCTTCCCAGGATTAAGTTAAGGTTTCCAAAGCCATAAAAAGCTAAAAATACCATTTTTTTGTAGTCTGTATCAAAATGAATACAACAACTATAAACCACAGACTAAGAACCTTTCCACTATACAATTAATGAAATTAAAAAAAAACAATTAATGAAATTACCTGATTAGATTTCAAAATACTGGTTGCATTGGGAATGCAATCCATTAGTGAATAAGCCTTTAAATCTTTGAGAGGATGTTATTAGAAAAAAATTCAAAGTTCATTGTTGAGTCACCGATTTCTTCAACTAGTTCTTTCTGTATTGTAATTGATAATTGAAATTTATTTGATCTTTGTAGCAAAAGGACTAGTTTTCATGAATGGTTAAGCACAGAATTAAGTATGGCCGTTGAACAGTCAATAATGTACTTGCCTATCCTCAATCAAGTAAGCACTTGATCAGCAAGAGAAACTGTTATTCACCCAAGGGTAAGTATGGTGAAAACAAATTGCAGTACCTATTGGAATAGTCATCACTTAACTTATCTGGAAGAACATGTTTTTTTGTTTTGTTTTGTTTTGTTTTTTTTGTTTTTTTCATTTTGTAGACATTTGGGTGAGACTGCCTAGACTTTCTCCTTAATCACTCCACAAACTTAATAAATCACTAAGCCCTATATATTTTACCTTCTAGAATCTCTCAGAATCATACCTTTTTCTCCATCCCCACAGCCACAATCTCTGGGCCATTACCATCTATTACCAGAACTATTAAAACTGTCTTTCAACTATTTTTCTGCCAATTTCTCCTTGTCCCAGTGTATGTCTACAGTTTGTCCAAGTCTACTTTGACTATGTGACTTCTCTAATCAAAAGTCCCTATTTGTACACTGTAATCTGGATCAAGTTCAAACCTCTTTACGTGCCACACGGGGCTAAACATTATCTGGCCTCTGTCTTCTAATCTTACCTTCCTCCAATAACGAGAGGGGCAGAGATCTATGCCAATCAAAGGGTTTACTTTGCCCTGAGTATCTGTTTCATGGTGATTCTTCCTTCACAATACTCTCTCTATCCAGAATGTTCTCCCACCCCTGAAAATAGTACTCATTACTCTTTCTTGAGTCATCTCAGACAGAGATAACTTTTTTAAAAAAAGATTTTTTTTATTTATTCATGAGAGACACAGAGAGAGAGTCAAAGACATAGGCAGAGAGAGAAGCAGACTCCCTGAGGGGACCCCAATGTGGGACTCAATCCCAGGACCCCAGGATCACAACCTGAGCCAAAGGCAGACACTCAACCACTGAGTCACCCAGGCGTCCCCAGAGATAACTTCTTGAGGAAAAACTGTCCTGATGACTGCAGAAAGAACAGCTAATGAGAATATTTCCTATTATTGCCAGCATGTATAATTCATTTAGTAGCTATAATAACCCTAGGAAGGTCTATTGTTATTTTCGTTTTTCAGGTGAGAAAATGGAAATTCATAGGGATTAGAATTTTGCCCTATGTCACACAGGTAGGTAGTGAGTGTTAGTGCTAAGATAAAAACTCTGGCAGTCTGAATCCAAAACATCCACATACTTTATTGTCACACCATATCACTTTCTGATCTTCATCATAATACATAGAACAGCCTTGGAACACTACAGCTTATGAGTCTATCCCTACCAGACTCTGAATCCTTCAGGGCAGGCTAAATATCTATATTATCCTCCCTGAGCTCTCAACATCCAGTCCCCTCCCCCAAGACAGTAGATCCTTGAATAAATGAGAAAAAAAAAGACTCATGAATTGACTTTTTTCTTTTCCTCACTTTCTTTTTGTTCATTAATTGCCCTGTAAGTGTGGCCACCTAAAAGACAAGCTAAAGAATTGAATATATATGAGCTTCAATTCAGTGTTTCATGTTCTGTTAGATACAGTGTTGGGAAAAATGAAAATAACTGATTTAAGTGAAGTATCTGCATGTATTCTTGGAAGCCTCCTATTTTGTTATCAAGTATATATTTAAATTTGGCCTGTGTGTGTTTTGTCTTTCAAATTAGATCAGAAAATCCTGAGAGGAGAGACTGTGTCTATGTTCCTCTGTACCTCTTCCATTACTTAGTAATATATGCTGTGCACATGAAATGCTCAGTAAACATGTGTTGAATAAATGAGCCAATTATTTAATTACCTACAATTTGATAATACAGTGGCATGATTCTGTTAAGGTATTTATAGTATTTGAATCAGAAACTGTATTTGTGCAATTGAAATAATTGCAAGAGAAGGACTCTGGAGATATTTGTTCCTTAAATTTTAGAGATCACTCTGATGCTATAAGGGAAAAGATGATGCACCATCGACTTATCAACTTCTCTGAATTTGCTGACCTCAATTTCAACCCACTTGTGTTCCTCATTGAAAAAATCCTAGTGTCGGGGAAGGCCAGGGCACATTTACCATTGATGAACATCTCTTAATATCACCTCCAGAGACTCACACGATGGAGATCTGAAGCAATGAATGAACCACCCCACGAAAAGACCATGGAAGGGCATCAAGGCAAGGAGGAGAGCAAATATGTATACAATGGAATATTCCTCAGCCATTAGAAACGACAAATACCCACCATTTGCTTCAACGTGGATGGAACTGGAGGGTATTATGCTGAGTGAAATAAGTCAATCGGAGAAGGACAAACATTATATGGTCTCATTCATTTGGGGAATATAAAAAATAGTGAAAGGTAATAAAGGGGAAAGGAGAAAAAATAAGTGGGAAATATCAGAAAGGGAGACAGAACATGAAAGACTCCTAACTCTGGGAAGTGAACTAGGGGTGGTGGAAGGGGAGGTGGGCGGGGGGTGGGGGTGACTAGGTGGCGGGCACTGAGGTGGGCACTTGAGGGGATGAGCACTGGGTGTTATTCTGTATGTTAACAAATTGAACACCAATAAAAAATAAATTTATTTAAAAAAAAAACAAAGCTGAAAGGAAGTTGGAGTGTTTGCAGAGACTTTGGGCTGTATAGAGTCTGCATTTATTCTAAAAGCAAGGGAAAGTCCTTTGGGATTTTAAGCAAGGCAGAGATCTAATTAATAATTTTAAAATCTGGGGCACCTGGCTGGCTCAGGTGGCAGCAAATGTGATTCTTGATCTCAGAGTTTATGAGTTCAAGCCCCACTTGGGCATAGGGATTACTTTAAAAAATAAATAAATTATTAAAAAATCTTTCTACTTGTAGTGGATATGGCTATCAAACATTATTACAGATGAGAAATGAGATGGCTATCTTGCAGAAATGACCTAGTAGATATTTTTGCTTCATCCTCAACCTCCAAGTATAGTCCTGTTAACACCACTCGCGTCTGTTTTTTCAAAGCTACCTCCTTGTACTCAACCCTGCTGCCTTGTTTTCAAGTCCCGCTGGTTTGGTCCAGTGTCTCGGAATCTGTCTCATTGGTTATTCTAATAGGGTCCAAACTGGTTTACCTCCAGGGGTAAACCTATCGCTTCTTAAAGCCCTTCGTTGAATCTCTAATACTTAAAGTAACCACAAATCCGGGTTTGCCCATTCTCAGTTTATAACTTTTGTCTCAGGGTAATTAATAACACCTACTGTCACTCTCAAAAGTCTCCTAGTTTGAATAATAACTTACATAGTGACTCTAATACTTTTAGTTTTAAATCCACACTCTTGAATGGAGGGATTCATATGACCTACATTCCTCTACACTCTATCCTATATTTTCCTGCCAAGCCTAGAAATCTGCAGTATTTTTAAGCATAATGTGCTCTGCCCTCAGTGTCTCTGCCTGTGCCCTATGAACCTCTCCCACTTCTTCCCACAGCTAGCTTCTGCATGATCTTCAAATTTCAGAACATTTTCCATATCTTTCAAGAACGCTTTTTGAACTTGGCTGAGGTTATGTGCTTCTACCTATAACACCATAACTGTTTGTATTCCCAGCAACTACCACAAAGCCAGGAAATGCCTGTTGAAAGCAGCAAAAGACGAAACTAAGAGAGCAAACAGGCAGACAGGAAAGAAAGGAGAAAAAGAAAGAGGGAAGGAAAAAAAGATCACAGAAAGGAAAAATACCATGTCTCACACATCAGAAGTGTTTAATAACCTCTGGCTATCATCAACTTAAAAATTTTCCTCTAACCAAATTATCATTTCCATTATAAAAATGTTTATCAGTTTCTAGTCTAAAAAATATATTTTATGACTGCTATTTTGTCTTATTCTTAGAATCCTGTAATATAGATGAGATTGCTTCCATTAATTTTACAGATAAAGAAACTGAGACTCTCTCCCAAAGAGAGTCTAATTGCTTTTAGCAGCATTTTTTCATCATTACTGGATTAAAACCAAGGTGTACCTATAGTATGTAGCTATGGATTTATTTTTTTAATATGGATGGATGACAACTGATTACAAGCTATGGTTTCTCAATTTGCATGATCACAGATATTTCACTCATATGCTTTTAGTCGAATCTCATTTCCCAAGGATAGATTAATTTAATTCATCGGTTTGCACATTTCAAGTTAAAGGGTGGATATCTGATATTAGAGAAGAGCTACTGACTTGTAGTATGTCAAAGAGTAACTGAAATGAAAAATGGTCAAAATGAGGCTAAAGTTTTCTAGGACACTGCTGATTATTTTTCATTTCCCCTATGCTTCTCCAAGATTAATTCTCTGTCTTTCTCTGCCCTGCACTTTCCCTAGGAGGCAGACATAAATGGACTCCACCTAGTAGGCTCCACTGCCAAAAGTTTTCCAGTTGGATTTGGATACTGGAACAGAGGCAGGCGATCTGAAGGCAGGAAGACAAAAACTGCAGTATTTCTTCACTTCTTTTCTATTTCCTTGCCATGTTCCTGGTGTAGCTGTGACCCTCTGTGTCAATAAGTTTTACCACCAGGCCTTCCTCCATAGTTTTAGCTTTCAATGGGATGAGATAACTAAATTCATTTTCCTTGTCTATTCAATTTTAAGAATAACATTCAATTTTTAGAGTGATAATTGTCTATTTGATTTTCAGAGTGGTAATCATTTAATAGTGATAATTCAGAGTTATTGGGAATATAAACTGCTTCTGGTCTCTGGGTGCCATTTTTTATTTTTATTTTTTTAGCCCTATTCAGTATATGTTCACTCTTTTTGTTAAAGTCTCTTCATTTGTAACATTTGAGTTCATTTCTGTTTCCTGCTGGGACTCTGTCTGAAACAGACACAGTATCTTCATTCATGCTAATAATTAAAATTTAAAAATTGAGATTTATGAAATCTCTAACATAGAAAATATATTACACTGGATTCTATCTGACAACAAGGAATAAAACACTTGGTTTAAAAGGCTTAAATGAATTAGGGTTTATTATTTTCACGTAACAAGAAGTCTGGATGTAGATGGCTAGTGGTATTAATTCTGGACTCCACAATACAGGTTCTGACATCCTTGATTCACTTAGCTTTTATTTAAAGATCATATGAAGTCTATTGTAGCTCCATCTGTCACATATTTATTCAATTAGAAAAAAAAGGGAGAAGAGGAGAGGTAAGAGCAGCTATGTCCTTCTTAGGACTTAGTTTACTGGACACTTCTCTCAGTGGTCTTATGCTTAGCATTTGTTATGGGCCAAATTATATTCCTCAAAATTGATGTTGAAGTCCTAACCCCCAGTACTTCATAATGAGACTATATTGGAAATATAACCATTAAAGGGGCTATTAAGGTTAAATGAAATCATATAGATGGACCTAGTCTAATCCACATATGATTGGTGTCCCTATAAAGAGAGAAAGAAACACCAGGAATATGTATGCCGAGAGGAAAGACTACATGAGGACACAGTGATGTCCTTTTCACCACTCCTTTCAATATCAGTGGAAGTTCCTAGCTAATGAACTAGATAAGAAATGGAAAACTATGGGGATCCCTGGGTGGCTCAGCGGTTTAGCGCCTGCCTTCAGTCCAGGGTGTAATCCTGGAGTCCTGGGATCAAGTCCCACGTCAGGCTCCCTGCATGGAGCCTGCTTCTCCCTCTGCCTGTGTCTCTGCCTCTCTCTCTCATGAATGAATGAATAAATAAATAAATAAATAAATAAATAAATAAATAAATAAATAAAATATTTTTTAAAAGGAAACTAAAATTATACATATTGGAATGTAAGAATAAAAGTAGTTTTTTGCGGGGGGGGGGGTGTTGGTAGATTGTTTTGTTTGTTTTTGGCAAATGACATGGTGTCTATGTAGAAAATCTCAAAGAATCAACAACAAAAATCCTATAACTAATAAGCAATTATAATAAAGATGTAACATATAAGATTATATCAACAATGGAAAATTGGAATTTAAAACACAGTACAATGGCCAAAATCCAGACAACACCAAATGCTGGTGAGGATATGAAGCAAGAAGAACTCTTATTCATTACCAGTGGGAATGAAAAATGGTACAGCCACTCTGGAAGCAAACTGGTAGTTTCCTACACAACAAAACATACTCTAACAAATGACTCAGCAATCATGCTCCTTGATATTTTACCTAAGGAGTTGAAAACTTATGTTTACGTAAAAGACTGCACAAAGATGTTTATACTAGCTTGTTCATGACTGTCAAAATTAAAAGCAATGAAAATGTCCTTCAGAAAGAGAATAAATGAACTTTGATACAACCAATTAAATACTATTTGGTTCTAAAAAGAAATAAGCCATAAAAAAGCATGGAGTAAACTTAAACAAATATTATGAAGTAAAAAAAAAAAAGCCCATATGAAAAAGCTATACACAGTATGATTCCAACCATATGACATTCTCAAAAACACAAAACTTTGGAGACAGCAAAAATATCAGGGGTTGGTTGCCAGGTGTTGGTTGGTAGAGATGAATGGGCAGAGCACAGAGGATTTTTAGGGAAGTAAAACTACTCTACATGATAGTATAATAGTGGATACATGTCTTTGTGTAAACCTACAGCAGATACAACACCAGAGTGAAACTTAATGTAAACTATTGACTCTGGGTGATAATGATGTGTCAACATAGGTTCAACAACTGCAACAAATGTACCATTCTGCTACAGAATGTTGATAATGAGGAAGGTTCTGCATGTGTGAGGGTAGAGTGTATATGGGAAATCTCTGTACTTTCTGTTCAATTTTGCTGTGAACATCGAAATGCTCTAAAAAATGAATCCCATTTATATTAGCATCAAAATGAAGTACTTGGGAATGAATCTAATACATATAGGATCTATATGTGAAAGACCCAGAAGAGCCAACACAATACTGAAGTAGAAGAATAAAGTGGGAGAATTAGCACTACAGAACAGCAAGACTTACTATAAAGCCACAATGATCAAAACAGTGTGGTTTTGGTGAAAGAATAAACAAAGAGAGTGATAGAACAGCCTAAAGAGCCAGAAACAGACCCACAGAAACATAGCTAACTGATCTCTGAAAATGGAAAAAAGCTAATTAATGGATAAAGGATAGTCTTTTCAACAAATTGTGCTAGAACAAAGGGATACCCACATGCGAAAAAAAAAAATCTAAACACAATAATGAGTTTTGATGAAGCTAGAAAAAAACAATAAGTCTTTTTAATAGTGCACACAAATACTAACCTTGTGTATGAACATAGCTCCTATTTATATTATCATTATCAGCTTCAGAACTAAAGTAGATTCAGGTCTTAGAAAAATGATACGACGTACTGTAATGAAGTAGGGATTTGTGATATATTCATTGTCATTTATTAAATCTTTGGCACTGGAAAAATGATTGAATATCCCTGAGTAAGGTTTCCTTACCTATAAAATGGAAACAAAGATATTGCCTTCCCTTCCTAACATGGTTACAGAGATATTATTAAATAATGAAATAATTTAACAATATTGCAATAATGAAATAATCTCTGGAAGAGATCGTATTGGAGAGAAGCATCTTCCAGAGCTGAAAGTTAATCACAGGGTTATCAAGTCTTTATCAAACCACACCAAGTTCAAGTACCATGAGGAGAGGCAGCCACAGAGCAGCCACTTGAGAGTAAGATTGAGCATGAGAGAGAGAGAGAGAGAGAGAGAGAGAGAGAGACGAGGTCCAGAGTAACTGCTGGAAAGAATCTAATGGCAGCCACAGCTCACGTTACTATAGGCAGGTGTATATGGGTCCTGCCTGGCTTTCAGCATGGACTGGCCTTTAGCATGAAAGTATGTATATATCGACATGCTCCAAATCCATTTTATGTATTCTCTATAGATGACTCTGGCCTTGAGCCTATTTCAACCTTGATGCTGAAATGTCTCCACCCACTTTGTTTTAATTTGGGTTTCTTCTAATACACACACACACACACACACACACACACAACCATTTACTCTTACATCCTCTCTATTCCTGGGATAGTAGTCTGTGTAGTTCCTTCATAGAAGTATTTACAGCTTTGCACAAAAACTATTACATAGTTCTGAGCAAATGAGCCAGGGAAAACTAGGATTATTTTTAATATTCAAGAGCATGGAACTTTCCAAATATAGTATGAGGTTCCTAACCTCCTCTTACATTTACTTTTTACTAGTTCAATCCTTCACTGGAGTAGTTCACCAGCAAACCATTCACAGCTTCCAAAACTGTAGTTTGAACTTCCTAATTATGTTCTTTAAATTCAATGCTTTTGATAACTATTTCTATAATCTGCATACTAGTCTCCATCTTCTGATGACCTGTATATTATGAAATAAAATGTTTTCTATTTATTTTTCCATCTATCTCATTTCTGTTGTTTCAGACCCTTCTAGTTGAAAGGGAAAGAAGACTGAACCTGCAGTAAAAACATCTGAATATAGTAATTAGCTCTGCTATTATATATTTATGTGACCTTGGGAAATAACTTGAATGCTTCAATGCCTTCATTTCAGTCTCCTCGTCTCCAAAAATAAGAATATGAACATGCACCTAGCTCACAGAATTGTTGTGAAATTAAATTAGATAATATAAGTAAAAGTTCCGGGCATTGGGTACTCAATAAATATCTGTTACCACTCAGTTATGAGCTCTCATTGCCCTTGACGTTGCTTCCAAAATGTTTAGAGCCATTATGATGGTAAAATACTTACTCAGACAAGGCTGAACTAAGCTATAAATTCACTGAGGCGTTCATATTTTCTCAAGGAACAAATTCAAAACTCCTCTTCAAAACTGTAACTATCCATGTACCCATGATAACTGCTTAGGATAATGGTGAAAGTTAGACAAAATTCTTCCAAAGGACAAGTTTATTCTTACAAGGTAAAGGCAAAAGGAAAGCCCCCCCGCCCGAAAGTCATCCATCTCTCTGCTCTCTGTTCACACTTCTTCCCCATCATTCTCTCTCGTCCTCTTATCCTATTTTTTTCTATATCTGTAGCCCCTGAATTCCTATGTAGAACCCTATGAATTTTAGAATCCAACTTCTCAGCAAGTAGTACAGCATATCCTTTAGTCCCTTCCTACTCCAAGGTCCGCCCACCAATGACCAGCATTATGATCACGGTGAAGCTTGTTAGATGTGCTATCACAGACCTTACCTCAGATGTATGGAAACTTATTTGCATTTTAACAGGATTACCAGCTGATTCTTATACACCTTAAAGTTTGAGAAGCACTGGTGTAGCCAATAGTTCTCAACTCTGGCTGCACAGTAGAACTACTCGGAGAATGTTAAAAAATGTATGTGTCCAATCCCTGCCCTCAAAAAACATTCTGATATAGTTGGTGTGAGGTAGTGCCTGAGCATTACTATTTTTAAATTGTCCCAGATGATTCTAATGTATTGCCATGTTTGAGAGTCTTTTTCCTGTCTCAGTCAGGTTTTAGTACAATAATACTTTTAAAATCAGTATTTACAAACTTAAACAGCTTTAGCTACCCATTTAGCAACACTAAAAACCTATACAATGAGACATACTCAAAAACACTGTTATTAAAAAAAAAAACACTGTTATTTCTTGCAATATGATGAGAACATACAATGTCTTAAAAATTTAAACATTTAAATTAAAAAATTTTAAATAGACATACACATTTTGTTTTGTGGGCTTAACCTCAGTCCACATATCTCCTGCTGACACTTATAAAAAATAAATAAAGTTGCATTATAGGACACAGAGGATTCCAAGTGAAAAGTGAAAACTGCTCTTCTCCAATCAATCTATCTTCCCAAAGGTAGTAACTATTAGTATTTACTTTTATCATCTAGAAAAAAAAATTTAATACCACATAGATAGATAGATTTGCTTTTATTCTCACACACCAGAATCACACTATATGTTGTGCTCTTTATTGCCTTTTTTCATTTAATATATCTTAGAAATCCTTCCTTTTGTGTATACCTTATTCTTTTCAATAGCAAGTTTTTTAGTTCTCTGTTTTGATTGAAGCCCTGGTTGTATCCAGTTCTTTTTTGATGTCTTTTTATTTCTTTGTGGTTTGATTATTTTTCTATATCACAGCATTAAATGAATATCCTTATACTTGTATCCTGGCACAATCCGGTAAGGGTATCTATGAGATATATTTTAGTGGTATAATTCCTGGAACAAAAGGTACGGGCAGTTTTAATTTATATGTGTTACCAAATTGACACTAATGAGGTATATGTCTACTGTCTCTCAGCACCAGTATATGCTTCTGCATAATTTTATCCCCACCAGCTCAAGATATTATCAAATCTTATAATTTTTGTCAACATGATATATAAAAAATGAGATTTTATAGTTGTTTAATGTTGCATTTCTTTATATATGAAAAGGTCAAACATCTTCTCAGATGTTTACTGGTTGTCTTCTCTTTTTTCAACTATGTCTCTTTCTGACTTTTATATTCAGCCCGGACCAATTAAGTTCAGAAATCAGATGTTTAGGAGTGATACTTCTTTTCCTTTGCTGCTGTATTGGAAAAAAAACACTGAAAAGAACCAAAGCAGAGAAAGAGGCCATTACCTGGTATCATCCTAACATGTATGAGGAATATAGAGGATTCTATGGTTCACAAAGATAGTTCTTTTCAGCTTTCTGATAATTGGTTGATTACGAGTAGAGTCTGAAGCTGAAACTAGAGTAAGTCAGCTAGAGAAGGAAGACCCCCTTTGAACCATTGGTCTTTGATTTCCTACACCACACCAGATACCAGATAGCCTCCCATAGAAATAGGGGTCATCTTGCCTGAGAAAATGTCAAGCATGCCTAAGAAAAAGTTTGGGGGTAGAAAAGGCCTAGTTATAGGTTGAGATTCCCAAGGCAAAGCCAAAGAAATATGGCTAGCAGCAAAACTCACTTACATAGGTCTAGACTGGGAATCTTATTCATACTTCTTTATCAGTGGTTGGCAAATGGCTATCTTCATCTCTAAACAGCCTACCTGAGAAGACACATGGTGACTCTATGTGATGAACACTGGGTTTTATATGCAACTGATGAATAACTGAACTCTACATATGAACACTAATGGTGTACTGTATGCTGGTTAATTGAATTAACCTAAAAATTTTTAAAAATATTTCCATCCCATCCTCCATCCAGAACAATTACTGGATATTAGTAAGGACTCTTCAAAGAATTATAAGGACTTACTAAAGAAAAAGTAAGCAGGAAGTCTCAGTTTAAACTGAATACTATAGGGGATCCCTGGGTGGCGCAGCGGTTTGGCGCCTGCCTTTGGCTCAGGGCGTGATCCTAGAGACCTGGGATCGAATCCCACATCGGGCTCCCGGTGCATGGAGCCTGCTTCTCCCTCTGCCTGTGTCTCTGCCTCTCTCTCTCTCTCTCTCTCTCTCTCTCTCTCTCACTGTGTGCCTATCATAAATAAATAAAAATTTAAAAAATATAAAAAAATAAAAATAAACTGAATACTATACTTTATTAAAAGTATATATGCTCAGAGCAATAATTAGAAAGATAGAAAAAGCCAGGTGCAGGCAGGTTGGCTTAATAACAAAGCCATAGTCATTGAAGATATTTCAAATATAACATGTTGCCAATTCTAAATGTATTTTCTAGACCAGTTCCCACTGTACATACATCTAAATCCCATTAGAGAGCAAAAAACAAATGATGAAGGAGCTAGTTCATAAGAATCCCTGTAAAGGACTATGACATATATAGCACTATTTTATGGACCTGAAAATGTAATTTTAAGAAAGGAAAGAAAGCTTTGCTTCTGAAAAGAGAACTTCCTCGCTTACTTTTTTTTTTCTTGGCTGCAGAGTATCCAAAGCTGCTTCATCACCCAGACCTCACCACAGTAATAGAGGCCCCCAGGAAAGACCCATGGTGCAGAAGGCGGAAGAGGCACCTCCAGAAGAGGTGATATACAGTGGAAGTGACTTCATAGCCAGGAAAATGTAACCAAAAAAATAAGGTAGTACTCCTCCATCTGAGAGGAGGGAGATGATCTCCAGAGGAGAGTGAGACAAGGCAAAGTAGTATGGCTTAGTAAGCAGAGGCACTACCCCTAACCCCTGGAGTCGAGGTGAGCAAGGGAGTAAGGAAGATGCAATGTGACCAGACTTGGTCTAAGCACACCTGATATATATCCAGGAGGCTACAGAAATGATGAGGAAACAAAAAGAAAGTGGAATTATGCATTAGCAGGTGGATCATGAACCAGTGAAATAAAACCTATTACTTATTACTGTATTACCTGGGTGTGCTAAGGAAATACATGTACAGGTATTTATTTATGTATAACCAGAAAGGGTAACAATATTTTTAAAAATATGGCTCGTATGATAAAATACCATGCAGCCATTTTAAATGCTCTGCATCACTGGCCATCAGGGAAATACAAATCAAAACCACAATGAGATACCACCTCACACCAGAAAGAATCGGGAAAATTAACAGGAACCACAAATGTTGGAGAGGATGCGGAGAAAGGGGAACCCTCCTGCACTGTTGGTGGGAATGTGAACTGGTGCAGCCACTCTGGAAAACTCTGTGGAGGTTCCTCAAAGAGTTAAAAATAGACCTGCCCTATGACCCAGCAACTGCACTGCTGGGGATTTACCCCAAAGATACAGATGCAGTGAAACGCCGGGACACCTGCACCCCGATGTTTCTAGCAGCAATGGCCACAATAGCCAAACTGTGGAAGGAGCCTCGGTGTCCATCGAAAGATAAATGGATAAAGAAGATGTGGTCTATGTATACAATGGAATATTCCTCAGCCATTAGAAACGACAAATACCCACCATTTGCTTAGACGTGGATGGAACTGGAGGGTATTATGCTGAGTGAAGTAAGTCAATCGGAGAAGGACAAACATTATATGGTCTCATTCATTTGGGGAATATAAAAATTAGTGAAAGGAAATAAAGGGAAAGGAGAGAAAATGAGTGAAAATATCAGTGAGGGTGACAAAACATGAGAGACACCTAACTCTGGGAAATGAACAAGGGGTAGTGGAAGGGGAAATGGGTGGGGGGATGAGGTGACTGGGTGATGGGCACTGAGGGGGCACTTGGCGGAATGAGCACTGGGTGTTATGCTATATGTTGGCAAATTGAACTCCAATAAAAAAATAAAATATAAATAAATAAATAAAAAATAATAAATAAATAAATGTTTTAAAATAAATATTTAAAGAGTTACGGGTAAAGTTATACCATAAGAAGGAAAAAAAAGAAAATTAAATTGTATATATAATATGACCCAAATATTTATTAAAGAAAAACATAGGTAGAGATTAGAAAAAAATATCAAAATATCAATGCTTACTATTTTATCATAGTAGAATTATGTTGTTTTCTATCATGTTTATCATTTTTAAATAGTATAGTGAAACTAAAAGCCTACATGTAGAAGTCTAGACAGGTAGGCGTAAACAGTGCTGTGATTAATATCTCACACATTCCTTGTTGCTCATTGGTTCATAATTACTTTATGTAAAATGATACAAAGTTAAAGCAAAAAACAGCGGCAGAGCTATATGATACATACTTTAAAAGCGACTTGAATTTTATTAAGAAAGGTGCTAATATTTTTTTAAGATTTTATTTATTTATTTGAGATAGAGAGAGAGAAGACCAGCATGGGGAGGGGGCAGAGGGAGAAGAAGAATGAGAAGCGACTCCCCATTGAGCAGGGAACCTGACTCAATCCCAAGACCCTGAGATCATAACCTGAGCCAAAGACAGATGTTTAACCAACTGAGCTACCCAGGCATCCCTCAGAAAGCTGTTAATTAAGCTTATCTCCAGATGAAAGTATTACAGGAAATTAAAAATTTTCTCTAATTTTTCTTTTCTTCTTTCTTTCTCTTCCTCTTCTTCCTTCTCCATTTTCCCTTCCTCCTCCACCTCTTCCTTCTCCTCTTTTTTCTCTTCCTCCCTTTTCTCTAATTAATCAGGAAAATACATGTTATTAATCTCTTCAAATGTATCGTTTACTTCATGGATTTTTCTGCCTGCTGTCTTTCTTTGGTATTTTGGAAAGCAAAAATACCATATTTTTGAAAGCAAATTTGAATCTTATGCGTTCCATAAAGTGTCCCAGGTGACTACTCTTTCCTCCACCTCACACAAGACCCTGGGAAGGATTTCATATGTAGAACATGTTGTGTAGTATCCTACACTGACACTAGCACATTAGCCCTGAGAAGGCAAAGTTCTTCACTCAATGTCCTCAATTTATGGAATATAATAGCTGTCTTCTATTAGATAGGCAATTAATATTATTGGATGCTTAATAGCTTTGGTAACCCCAGGTTAACCATTTTAATACCAGATTAATTAATTAAGAGACAATCATACATTTTCCTCCCATTGATTCAAGCTTAGTATTTTTTGAAACTTATCACATTATTTTTCAATTAGAAAATATTAAGAAGACAATAAACAAGACTTGTGCCTATCAAATTCCAAGGACTCCTTCTCCAAATCCCACATGCTTACAGCTCATATTAAATCTGCAAGTTGACTCTGAGTAAATAAATGCACACAAAATCAATACTTGATCTACAGAAATACTTCACTGCCAAATGTTTGAATAAAATATCCATTCCCTGTAAGCATGCAGGATTTGGAAAGAAAACTAAGGTGGATGTGACTGATGTTCTTGGAATCCAGAAATACTTCCCTCTCCTCCGAGGCACAAACATGGCAAGAACCATGGAGAAGGGGTCCTTGGAATTTGATATGCACAAGTCCATGGTTCTCATTGTTGTTAGCCCAAATTGTCATAAAAGTTTGTCAGATCTCAATTACATTACTACATCTTTGACTAAATGTCATAATGTGATCAGGATGGCAAAAGGGTTTTCAAATATGCAAATCTGTTCTCTTCACTTTGATCCTCTAAAATTCTTCAGTACTTTGTTCACAGAGTAAAACTTAAACTTATTTTACCAAATAAGACTTTCTCTTTTTCCCAAAATTGTATTTAAATTCTGGTTAGTTAACATATAGTGCAATATTGGTTTCAGGAGGAGAATTCAGTGATTCATCACGTACATACAACACCCAGTGCTCATCATAACAAGTACCCATACCCCATCTAGCCCATCTCTCATCCACCTCCCTCTATCACCCCTCAATTTGTTCTCGATCCCTAAGAGTCTCTTATGGTTTGTTTCCCTCTCTACTTTTTTCCTCCTTTTTCCTCCCTTCCCATGTGTTCATCTGTTTTGTTTCTTAAATTCCACATATGAGTGAAGTCATATGGTATTTGTATTTTTCTGACTTATTTTGCTTAGCATTATATATTGTAGCTCCAACTCTGTCATTGCAAAAGACATCTTTTGATGGCTGAGTAATATTCCAGTGTGTGTGTGTGTGTGTGTGTGTGTGTGTGTGTGTATCACCTCTTTTTTATGCATTCATCAGTTGATGGGCATTTGGACTTTTTCCATAGTTTAACTATTATTGATAATTCTGCTATAAACATCAAGGTGCATATACCCCTTCAAATCTATATTTTGGTATCCTTTGGGTAAATACCTAGTAGTGCAATTGCTGGGTTGTAGGGTAGTTCCATTTTTAACTTTTTTGAGGAACTTCCATACTGTTTTCCACATTGGCTGCACCAGGTTGCATTCTCACCAACAGCACAAGAGGGTTTCCCTTTCCCCATATCCTTGCCAACACTTATTTTCCTGTGTTAATTTTAGCTATTCTGAGAGGTATGAGGTGGTATCTATCATGGTTTTGATTTGTTTTTGTATTTAATTTGTATTTTCCTGATGATGAATGATTTTTCCATGTTCTGTTAGCCATCTGAATGTCTTCCTTGGAAAAGTGTCTATTCATGCCCTCTGCCCATTTCTTAACTGGATTATTTTTTTTTTGGGGTGTTGAGTTTGAGAATTTTTTTGTAGGTTTTGGATACTAACCCTTCATCAGATATGTCATTTGCAAATATCTTCTCCCTTTCTTTTTTTTTTTTTAATTTTTATTTATTTATGATAGTCACACAGAGAGAGAGAGAGGCAGAGACACAGGCAGAGGGAGAAGCAGGCTCCATGCACTGGGAGCCTGATGTGGGATTCGATCCCGGGTCTCCAGAATCGCGCCCTGGGCCAAAGGCGGGCGCCAAACCGCTGTGCCACCCAGGGATCCCATCTTCTCCCTTTCTATATGCAGCCTTTGAGTTTTGTTGATTGTATCCTCTGCTGTACAGAAGCTTTTTATCTTGATGAAGTCCCAATAGTTCTTTTTTGCTTTTATTTACCTTGCCTCTGGTGATATGTACAGTAAGAAGTTGCAGCCAAGGTCAAAGAGGTTGCTACCTGGGTTCTCCTCTAGGATTTTGGTTTCCTGTTTCATGTTGAGGTCTTTCATCCATTTTGAATTTACTTTTGTGTATGTGTAAGAAAATGATCCAGTTTCATTCTTCTGCATGTTGCTGTCCAGTTTTCCCAATACCATTGTTAAAGAGACTATTTTCCATTGAATACTCTTTCCTACTTTGTCAAAGATTAGTTGACCATATAGTTGTGGGTCCATTTCTGGGTTTTCTATTTTGTTCCATTGGTCTGTGTCTATTTTTGTGTCAGTACCATATGATTTTGATGACTACAGCTTTGTAATATAGCTTAAAGTCTGGAATTGTGATGTCTCCAGCTTTGCTTTTCTTTTTCAGGTTTGTTTTGGGTATTCAAGGTATTCTGTGGTTACACACAAATTTTAGGATTGTTTGTTCTAGCTCTGTGAAAAACACTGGTGGTATTTTGATAGAGATTACTTTAAATGTGTAGATTTCTTTGGGTAGTATAGACATTTTAACAATATTTGTTCTTCCAATCCATGAGCATGGAATGTCTTTCCATTTCTTTGAGTCCTCTTCAATCTTTTTCATGAGTGTTCTATGGTTAGGAACAAGACAGAATGTCCACTCTCACCACTACTATCTGCTATTTAACATAGTACTGGAGGTCTTAGCCTCAGAAATCAGATGACAGAAAAAAAAATAAAGGGCATCCAAATAGGCAATGAAGAAGTCAAACTTTCCCTATTTGCAGATGACATGATACTTTATGTAGAAAACCCAAAAGACTCCACAAAAATATTGGTAGAACTAATATATGAATTGAGCAAAGTTGCAGGATTTAAAATCAAGATACAGAAATCTGTTACTGATAATGAATCAAGAGAAGAAGAAATCAAGGAATTGAACCCATTTACAATTGCACCAAAACCACAGGATATCTAGGAATAAACCTAGCCAAAGAGATAAAAGATCTGTACTGAAAACTACAAAGAAGACTTTTACAATCTTTCCCTTTCCACCTTTTGCATCCTTTCACATGACTGTTCCTCTGGGTATACTTAATTACTCTATATGGTATTCATTTAATATATCCAGAAATATTTAAAGTGATATATTTAAGTACTTTTGGTTGTCCCAGTTTCATGACCTTGAACCTTTTTACTTGCTCACTTCTGATTAAAATATGCTCTTACAGACGTTCCCAAGTTAATGTAGCTATATAGTCATTTTTTACAACTTAGCCTAAGCATAATTTGCTATAAGAAGTTCTTTACTTCAATTTGAGTTAAAGCTCCCAATTCCTACTGTCACCTTCTACCTGTGCATGTCTCTATCTTAAGGCCCTCTATTGTATTTTCCTCATTGCTTGTGCATCTCTACAATTCAAATGCAAGTAAATTAAAGACAATTACAATTGTTTGATTCATCCTTTTATTGCCAACAGGAATTACTTAGTGGATTATCCTTAGTAGGGTCTTTAAAAAGGATTTACTGAATTAACACACACGTAACCAATATCGAAGTATTAAAAAAAAAACCTCATTGCTAGATGTTCTAATAAAATGTCCATTTTCTATAGTTCATACAGGAGAAAGGAAAACTGAAGTGATGCCATACTCTTAAAATCCAGAGCCTTATCACTATAGCCTGGCACATCAGGTGACAAAAACTATGGACTACCTATTCTTAGACTTCGATTTGTATCAGAACCATCTAGTTTCTCCCTAAGAAAGTCTGATTCATTAGGGTTAGCATCTAGTTTGAGCACCTGCATTTTAAAAGATGATCCTGATTCACATAGAAATCTGAGAACTAGAGATATGGAGGGTGCCTTGAATATTTTCTATTTGTTTTACAATGTTTAAGAGGTCTTAAAGAAAAATAAAATGCTCCATTTTTACTAGGACATTTATTCTATCCTTTGGGACTATCATCTTGTCTACTTTATTTGTCTTTGAAATCAATAAATTCTTGCTTGATGCTCTTAAAAATCTCCCGCCTTAATATCTTCCTCCATCCATCTTAATTAAAGCACAGATCCATAGCTGGGGGCATCACAATGCCAGATTTCAGGTTGTACTACAAAGCTGTGGTCATCAAGACAGTGTGGTACTGGCACAAAAACAGACACATAGATCAATGGAACAGAATAGAGAATCCAGAAGTGGACCCTCAACTTTATGGCCAACTAATATTCAACAAAGGAGGAAAGATTATCCACTGGAAGAAAGACAGTCTCTTCGATAAATGGTGCTGGGAAAATTGGACATCCACGTGCAGAAGAATGAAACTAGACCACTCTCTTGCACCAGACACAAAGATAAACTCAAAATGGATGAAAGATCTAAATGTGAGACAAGATTCCATCAAAATCCTAGAGGAGAACACAGGCAACACCCTTTTTGAATTCGGCCACAGTAACTTCTTGCAAGATACATCCACGAAGGCAAAAGAAACAAAAGCAAAAATGAATTATTGGGACTTCATCAAGATAAGGAGCTTTTGCACAGCAAAGGATACAGTCAACAAAACTCAAAGACAACCTACAGAATGGGAGAAGATATTTGCAAATGACGTATCAGATAAACGGCTAGTTTCCAAGATCTATAAAGAACTTATTAAACTCAACACCAAAGAAACAAACAATCCAATCATGAAATGGGCAGAAGACATGAAGAGAAATCTCACAGAGGAAGACATAGACATGGCCAACAAGCACATGAGAAGATGCTCCACATCACTTGCCATCAGGGAAATACAAATCAAAACCACAATGAGATACCACCTCACACCAGTGAGAATGGGGAAAATTAACAAGGGAGGAAACCACAAATGTTGGAGAGGATGCGGAGAAAAGGGAACCCTCTTGCACTGTTGGTGGGAATGTGAACTGGTGCAGCCACTCTGGAAAACTCTGTGGAGGTTCCTCAAAGAGTTAAAAACAGACCTGCCCTACGACCCAGCAATTGCACTGCTGGGGATTTACCCCAAAGATACAGATGCAATGAAACGCCGGGACACCTGCACCCCGATGTTTCTAGCAGCAATGGCCACAATAACCAAACTGTGGAAGGAGCCTCGGTGTCCATCGAAAGATGAATGGATAAAGAAGATGTGGTCTATACATACAATGGAATATTCCTCAGCCATTAGAAATGACAAATACTCACCATTTGCTTTGACATGGATGGAACTGGAGGGTATTATGCTGAGTGAAATAAGTCAATTGGAGAAGGACAAACATTATATGGTCTCATTCATTTGGGGAATATAAATAATAGTGAAAGGGAATAGCGGGGAAGGGAGAAGAAATGGGTAGGAAATATCAGAAAGGGAGACAGAACATGAAGACTCCTAACTCTGGAAAATGAACTAAGGGTGGTGGAAGGGGAGGAGGGCGGGGGGTGGGAGTGACTGGGTGGCGGGCACTGAGGGGGCACTTGACGGGATGAGCACTGGGTGTTATTCTGTATGTTGACAAATTGAACACCAATAAAAAATAAATTTATTATTAAAAAAATAAAAATAAAGCACAGATCCTAGGTCTTTGAAGACTGCTCATGTCTTATATTAGACTGAGCCATCCCTGCAGTGACATCAGCTATGGATCAAAACATCTCTCAGTTACCCTCTGGGGCTCTGCTGTTTACTCGCAGAGACAACAGCATATATGGCATTCTTCAAGCAGCTTTCAAAATAACTTGAGGGTTTAAAGAATTTAAATGGAAAATAACCTATGAATTTTGGAGGTTTTCTGTCCAATATACAATATATTAAATGGCATGTTTCCCCCCAAGCAAGATCTTCATTAAGTTATAAAATTCACACACTGTAATAAAAAGGAGTTCTTGGTCTGATACAACAACATAGTGCCCTAAGGGTAAGTACTACAGAAATAAAAATCAACAGTATTATAATTTGACTATCTTTGTAGACTTAAAAGATGATTAAAAGAAACTTCAATAGGTTTTTGTAGTTTAACTTTTGTGACAGTGAATGATTTGGAATTTTACTAACACTCTTATTACAGTCCTTCAGAATACTTACAAATCTGTTATGCAGAAAAGTAGTTCTCATGTTTCACTCAGAAGCAGTGATGCTTTTTCTTTACCACAGGAGGGAAAAAATGGATGGGGAAAAAGGAATGAAAAGTTAACTACTCTTATCGTCAAGAAACATTCAAATGAGATCCATATTTTGCTATGAATTTGTGCACTGTGTGTTTGTTAATATACAAATGCCAAGTATTAGTACCAATTATTAACCATAATACAGATGGTTTCTTAAAGCCAATAATAGTTCATATCATATTTGCATTAACATGAACTTCAGATTGAAGTCTACATGATACTTTATAAGAAAAAGGAAACCTGTAATCCAGCCTGAACAAGATTAAGAAGACTGTCTGCTTTCTGATAATTCTGTGATAAATGAGAAAAGATTTGTGTTTGAAAAACATCATTCCCTTGATGAGAACAGTAGATACCTTTTCTCCTCAGATAGCTACCTAGTATCCTTCAGTATTCTGTTATTTTATTTAGATGAACCACTGAAGGGGAGCAATAGGAACTGTTGTGAAAATCTGATACAATAATATGTGTAAAAGATAAATTATAGTTCCTGTACACAGAAGGTATTTGGTAAATTCCACTGTATGCCACACTAATGCTTCGTTATTTAACTATAGAGAAAAAGCTAAAACTGATGGTTAACAGAGGGGAAGTGGGGGGAGATAAGGAAATAGAGGATGGAGAATAAAGAGTACACATAATGAAAAAGATAAAATGAAATGAAAAAAAATTACAAAAAAAAGGAGGGGGTACAACATATACCAGCCCTGCGACAGATGCTGGGGATATATCTGAAAACAAAAGTAACACAGTTCTTCCACTCTCGGAGCTCACATTCTACTGGAGAGGAGAGATAATAGGCAATTAAGTAAGTGTTTATAAAATATCAAATTGTAAGATATTCTATTTAAAAATAGAGCTAATAGGGAACCATAAAAGTGAAAAAAAAAAAAAAACATTCTAGCCTCTTGGAATCCCTTCCCTCTCTTAGATTTAGCCCTTTCCCCAATCTGTCGCTTTAGACCAGGACCTTTACCTATACCTCTGCTCCTTCTCCTCAAGCTGTCTCTCTCTGTCTCCTAAAAGCTTCCAAAAACATGCCTTATATTAATTCACTCAGTTGATTTTAATAGAATTGAAGTCATTTTCAAGAAATTAAACACTATCATCTTGGCAACAATTCACAAAAGACAGGAATTTGATTTGTGAAACATCGCGGTACAATCACTGGACCTCCAAGCTTGTAATGCTCTAAAAATTCACATGCACAATTCCATCTGGATAGAGAACCATCAGCCAAACAGGGCCAGATTCACACACTCTTTTTAGAACTGATACTGAAGAAGTCATTTCAAACATTTAAACTTAGCATTACTTTTTAAAACTTGAAGAAGTGGGCAAGTATAATTGAAGTGCACTAATGACTCTAGTGTAGTTTTAACCTACATTAATCAGAAGTGTTCTCATTGTTTGCAGATGGACTTTATAGAAATGGCTTTGCAAGGTTTTGCTTACCCATTCTGGCAGTTGGAAGCAGCATAATTTATTTGCAAAGCATCCTTTATGCAAACTATATCCATTCCCCAAATGTTCCCCTGAATTAAATAAGGCAAGAGTGTAGACAGAATAAATTAAAGAAAATCATAGCATGCAAATATTATAGAAGGAATTAATTAAAACCCACATGGCGTTTGGCCAGAAAAAAAAGAGGAGAAACTAATAAGTATATTCAAGTACAGGAAAATAACTTTAGATGATATTTGGAGGAAATGGAATGTTGAAAGTGATAGAGAAAAGCTGACACTGGCATTATTATAAAGAGTGCAAGAGACTCTTTTACCAAAACAGGAATAAACAGAATTTCAAATTATATGTGACTTCAATATTAGATAAGTCTACAATTAAATATAGGAAGAGGATTTTCTTCTAAGAAACTACTACAAATTGCATTCAACTAAGATGCAGTTGTATTATATCTTCCAGGAATAATTTTAATAAAGTATGTTTTAGTTATCCTATGATATATTCAATTTCATTTCAGAAGTGTAATCACAATAATGAAATAAGAAAATTAAAAAAAAATAATTCGCTGTATTTACTTGAAGAATTCTACCTCAACATTTCTGGATAAAGTCAAATGGTTATGTATTCTTCTAAAATAATGTCACAATTTCTACTGCTAGGATAACTAACGAATTGGGTCTATGGAATTATTAGATCTTCTGGTTAACCAGGTTTGAGATAATCCTTTACACATCAAGCCTATGTCAAAATTCCTTTTGAATGTAAGTACCAAATAAATTCATGATCTGGTGGTGGAGATGTTCAAATAAATAGCTAATTATAGTACAATGTGATAAGACATACAAAAGAGTTTTGCAAGTTGTTGGAGAGCAGAGGAGGAATTACCAACCTAGGCTGGGAGGAATCAGGGAAGATTGCACAGCTGGTATGATACTTGCAATGGGTCTTAAAACCAAGAATATAAAGTTGACAAGTACATTTTAGACCTAAGTAAAGAGAGAGCATGTCCAAAGACACAGAGGTGTGAAGGTCTCTGCCCAACTGTTTCCCAATACTTGGCAATGTCTGTGGTGAATTGCGGAAAGAGCAAAAATGAAACTGGAAGGTGTGTAGTGGCCAGATGTGGAGTGGCGTTGGTTCAGGGAGACAGGACAAGTTCTATGGGCCAATCAAGAGCTTAGGGTGAAGCAGGCTGGGTGGGGTCTATGGTAAACTGGATAGCATGGATTCTTTCCCAAAGGAGGCATCCCCTAACTAGCTCCAGATGTATACTGCTTTGTGTGAATAATATTTTGTATAAAATATTGCTGTGTTTAAATGAGGAAGTTAATTTGAACTTATAGAAATTAGAGTATAGGTCAAAACAAACACTTCCATGGACAAATTCCAGTGGAGTAGGCTTCCACTTTATAGCCACTGCTATAATATATATAAGCATAATATATACATTTAATTAATCCTAAACCATATTGTATACAATCTTCTAGATCTAGAAGCTGGACTGTAATTCTATATACATGTTATCAATATATTGTCTTAGAATTTCTCTTTTCTTAAAGAAATGTTTGGGTTATATGAGAGTTCTAATTAATCATTGTAACTATTTTTTTTAAATTGTATCCTATAGGACAAGGCTACCCACATTTATATATCTACAGACTATGGTACAATGTGACCACAAAGTGATGTGATTACAAACTAATCAGAATCTTGCAAAATGTTAAACATTTAGATTGCTGGCACTGACTCAAACCAATAATATCAGAATCCCAGGACCCAGGAATCCGCCTTTCAGGAAGCAATCTAGATGTTTCTGATATAATGGCCTCATGACCACACATGGACAATCCCTATGTAGAGAATGCTCAGTGCAAGTAAAAAGATCCATTCTTATTCCACTGCAAATATGGAACATGACCTGAAGCAGAAGTTAATCAAAGTCTAGGAAGCTGAGATCATCAGACTAAAATGATAACCTACTTGATGGAGGACCTAATTCTGTCTCACTGAGTCTCCTTCTTTAGACTGGAAGTCACTCACTGAGAGGAAACTGATAAGCAAAAGGGCCGCAGAGCTTCCCTCAGAGCCTGGTAAACTTACAGAACCAGGAGATTGGTCCTTGATGTTTTTGTCCCTTTAGAAAAAAAAAAAAACAGCTTTATTGAGATATAACTGATATACAAGAGACTGTACATATTCAAAGTATACAACTTGATGGGCTTTGACATACATATATATCCATGGAACTATCACCACAATCCAGACAACAACTATATCTGTCACCTCCAAAGGTTTCATCCCTTTCAGTACCAAAAATTTAAATTTGTAAGTGTGCCAAGGGTTACCTGTTAAGGACTGGTTCATAACAACCAAATTCTCAAGAGATAGATGGTAAAGCAGACACTAACAGATTTGTTAATTTATTATAGAAGTCTAAATGCTTCCAACAAACTGAGAGTGCACTTTCTCCAGTATGAGGAACAAGATATATTCGTAGTTTGGAAACAGTACGTCATCAGAAGTTTGTTCAGTAACAAAGAATGAGAGCAAAGGAATTAGATGCTCTTGAGGGATATTTCTACAAAGATATAAAAAAGCGAATGGTCTCTCTCTGTTCCCCAATTCTCTTCACTTTTCTACTGGTCAGACTCTGTGCCTTTTAGGTTAAAGTGTTTCTATTTCTGACAAAAGTTCGCCTTTTCTAGACTCAAGCAGATAAAACCTCTCCTTTGTCTATAGGGATGTGCATACTGCAGATGATTCAGTGACAACTTTCTTTTGTTGCAGCTTTGTCACTAAGACACTGTCCATAATACAGCCATTTATCTTTGCACTTGTTTGTAAACTCAATGGTTATGTCTGCATAGGATTAAACTCCAGGATATTGTGTGCTGAGCCCTATGAGATATGCTCACAGAGGATGATTTTATCAACCTATGCACATTGAAGTCATCTTGCCATGGCTCCTATGGAAATGGCAACACCAATACTTACTGGGCCACTAAGACGCTAAAACATTTTCATTTTACACTGCAACAGGACTAGCAACCTTGATCTGTGATATGACTTCATAGTGAATGCTGCAGTCATTTCTCAAGGATATGTGATGTTATGGGTAGCCTTCTCTTCACTTTTGGTAGATGATTTACAGAAATATTTAAATGTGTTTCAGCAGTTAAACATGTCAGCACATGTCAAAACACTTAAATTATAATGAGAATCTATGACCTTACCACAAACATGATGTCAATATCAAAAGACCTCTTGCTGTAATGAATGTCCTCCATGAATTGAGTCTCTTTGAAATGACTTTTTACCAAGCTCTTAAGTTAACTACTGCACATATTTCCTAATTGAAATATTCCTAGTATGAATTTTTATGGAAACAAAAAATTTTAAAGGCTAGAAACTACTTGATCATTTTCATAGTGGGAAGAATTTTGTTTCTAATAAGAACTTAATGAAAAGATCTCTTTGTCTCTTTTAACAGATAACTAAATAGAGAATTTAATTTTTCTATCAACATGGTAAGAAAAATTATTATTTTTGAATACTGAATCAGTTCAGAGAAGAAAGTTGCATCATAAGTCTGGATATTTGGTACATAGTAGTAACTCAAGTAATAGTAACTGAGAGCTTTAACATCATGTGTAAAGTTTTGATTATAAAATAATTTTTATGGTTTTTGACTTGAGATTACTTTTTGGACATTTACCCTTCAATTTCAAACTAATAAATGGTTATTAAGCACTGTTTAAGGAAGTAAACACCATGCATTAATCAGGAGCACTGTAGTAGGCATCATGTTAAACTAATAAGAAGTGAGAGTGACAGCGCATTTCAAACTATTCCAGAATATACAATCTTCCACACTTGTTGATTTACAAATTTGAAAATTTAATTTGATTTGATTTTGTAGACCATACTTCAATTATGTTTGTCAATTTCTAAATTATTTACTCTTGAAAATAATAAAATAAATAATAAAAAATATCTGGTCTTGTGGTCTCCTGTGACTTGCCTAAAGATAATTTGTCAAATAAATTGTTGATCTTTTAAACAGTATTTAACAGAACCTCCAATTCCAAAACTATTGGGTTAACTGTGTTTAGTCAGTTTTGTCATATAGTCAGTGAATGTGTATTTATGCTGCACTCAATGCTGAGAACAGTATAAGCAAAACAAAAGAGCTGCCATTTTGATTCTGTGTGATTCCTCCAAGGCTTGGGTTCTATCTTGTATTAGTATGTGGACCTCCATTTTTGGCTGGGTCCTACTACGAGAGCCCCTATTACTATTTTTAGGGATAGAATTTGCCTAGCATTTCTCCACCCAGCTCTTCCTTTGTGTCCTCTTACGACATGGGTGTCACACTAACTCTATTGACAGAACGCCTAAAATATATGGTGTTCTCTGCAGAAGCATAATTGATCTGGCATACAAATTGGGAAGAATTTTTCTGCAGAAATAGGATTCTATTTCATGAATAAATTATATAATTATAATCAGGAATACATTGTTTCATATATTAAAAAGATATTCAATAAAGCAAAATTGAGAGCTTTAAAAATAGGCTTAAGCCAGTGAAGGAAGAGTTAAGTGTTTAAATAATGTTATTTGAGAATGCTGATGAATTGGAGAATTAATGAGTATATTAAGGTTAATAGAGGACATTTAAGAGTTGTCCTTTATTTGAGAAGAGGACACTAATCATGATAATCACACTCAGCAGATATGAGGTGTTCTCCAGGTGTTCTGGCCACACTTACTTGCTTGACCCAAAAACATGACCAACAGAATGGTCAAAGAGGATTTAAAAAAGAGACGGTGGCAAGAGTACAATTTCCCCCACAAGCTGGCATGACATCCCCATCAACCACATGCAGAGTTTCTGACACTTGTCCTGGATTTGGCACTGGTCTAACTATGGCTACTTAGGTTGTTTTTCACACTGCTATAATACACATATGTGTGTTCAAGTTGTTGAGTTCAATTATAAGGGATGATTCTTTTGAAGACAGAGGTCATGCCTTATCCAGCTCAAAGCTCTGTGTGCTCAAAACTGAGTCTTCACATGGAAAGTATTCTTCAAAAATTTGTTGAATGTATGAATGAACAAAATGTTTTTCTAACTATACATAATGTAAATAATGCATTTTGTGAAGACAAATCTAATTCAACACCAAAAGTCCAGTTACAATACAACCATGGTTAGACTCGGGTGCTCACTAGAGCAAAGTCACTCACTAACATCCTGCTTTGTTTTGTTTTGTTTAAAGATTTTATTCATTTATTTGAGAGAGAGAAAGAGCAAAGCAGGGGAAGCAGCAGGCAGAGGGAGAAGCAGACTCTCCACTGAGCAGGATGCAGGGCTGGATCCCAGGACCCTGGGATCATGACCTGAGCAAAGGCAGACACGCAATGGACTGAGCCACCCAGGGACCCTCACATCCTGTTATTGAGTGTTCTTCCTCATGGTCAGTTTGCCTGCTATAGGCCACATAATAGGCCACATAATAGGCCTTAATGGGCTTCACCTTGAAGAGCAAACAAATACAGAATAGCATTACACATCTCCTATGAAGTAAGCAAAGGTCTTAGAATATCTGCTATAGAAACTTGGCTATTACAACTTAAAGAGGTACTGTGTTGTCATTTTTTATTTAAAACATGAAATATGGGAATGGCTGGGTGGCTCAGTGGTTGAACGCCTGCCTTTGGTCCAGTGCATGATCCTGGAGACCTGGGATCGAGTCTCACATCAGGTTCCCTGCATGGAGCCTGCTTCTCTCTCTGCCTGTTTCTCTGCCTCTCTCTCTCTCTCTCTGTCTCTCATGAGTAAATAAATACAATCTTTTAAAAAAAACATGAAATATGAGTGCTAATATTTTGATAAATTACAAGCTTCTCCTATTTTTTCCTACTTCCATGCTCTCCTATTTTTCACTGATTCACATTTGCCAGTCATGTATGAGATCAAAGCTCAACATCACTGTGTGAAAAAATAATAATGAAGAAGAGAGGACAGAAGAAAGGAAGAAGGGGAACAGGAAATTTATCATTGCTTTGTAGCAATCTAAAAATAGATACTATGGTACATTTTATACATTCTATAGAGGGGTCATGTAGGCCATCTCATGAAATTTAACAGCCCCCTCCTTCAAAGTAAATCAACCAGAAAATACCTATAACATCCTCTTGGGAAATAGTTTTAAACTCTTCTGTTGTTAACTGAATTGCGTTCCCTAAATATTCATGTGTTGAAGTCCTAACCTCCTGGTCCTCAGAATGGGACCTTATTTGGAAATAGGGTCATTACAGATGTAATTAGTTAAGATAAGGTCATACAGGAGCAGGGTGCGTCCCTAATGCAATATGACTGATGTCCTTATAAAAAGGGAAAATCTGATGGGATTCACCTGCAGCAGAAATAGATTGGAATGTCCAGAATGCATTTGCTCAAATGTCTGGTTCTTTCCACTCGGAGGCTCCAGCAGAACAGTCAGACCTCTTCCATAGTGGTTAAGGGCTCCAACAGCAAGTTTCCAAGAGCAGGGAAGTGGAAGCTGATATGTTTTTTAAAGGCCTGGGCTCAAAAACTGGCATAGTACCACATCTTTAATATTTTATCAGTCAGAGCAAGCACATAACCTGCCCAGAACTCAAAGGGAAACAATGCTTCGACGAGAGAAGTGTCTAAGAATCTTCAGCCTAACTTAATATACTACATGCCTCTTATCAGATATCATTTCCAGGGACACCTGGGTGGCTCAGTCAGTTAAGCATCTGCCTTCAGCTCAGGTCACAATCCTAGGGTCCTGAGATTGAGCCCTGCATAGGGCTCCTTGCTCACCAGAGCATCTGTTTCTTCCCCTCCCCCCCCACCGCCCCTTCCCAACTCGTGCTTGCTCGTTCTCTCTCAAATATATAAAAGTCTTTTAAAAAATCATTTCCATATGTACTTTGAAAGATCATTGCATTAATTACAATTAACTAATCATTTTGATTTTTCAAAATCTTTTTTTTCCAGGCAAGGATTCATTACTTAAGAAATTCAACATCTTTCAGGGCCCTTGCCTTGTCCCCTTCAGTGAGCATTTTTGTGTCCCTTTATATCCAATGTGTGTATTTATTTTTTATGATTATATTCATAAATGAATTCATAATGCCTCAAAAATCCTTAAAGCACCTTGTCTTCTACATCTTTTATAATTTCTCTCAGAGAGGAAAAAAAAAGGGAAAACTTGGATACAGAAATGGACACAGGAAGGAGGCCATGCTAAAATCAAGGCAGAGATTGAGGTGATGCTTCTACAGGCCAAGGAATGTCAAAGATTGCCACAAACCATCAGAAGGTAGGTAAGAGATTCTCTTACAGCCCTCACAAGGAATCAAGCCTGCCAATACCTCAGTCTTAGCCTTGCAGCCTCCAGAACTGTGAGATAATACATTTCTGTTGTTTAAGCCACCCAGTTTGTGATACTTTGTTATAGCAGCCCTAGCAAACATCCTCTTTAAAGTCATTGATTAGAAACAATAGTGTCTGTCTTGTCAAGACAGGCCATTACCACACTCCCACCCTCAATGAAACCATACTCTATAGGACAGTAGAACCTTGTGTGCTACTTTGGCTGAAGCTTGAAAAATCACTTAACTTTGAAACCAACACTGTATCTTGCTCCCTTGTGGTTACACAAAGCAAAAGCAGGAGTAGCAGTAGAGCACAGGTGCTCCTCATAGAGCTTTCCTATTGTTTACCCTAAGCAATGGTGAGGCAAGAGAGCTGTTGACTGATACACTACATAGATTAATGTAAGAGATATTAATGAGTTCAAGGGCGGGAATGAATCGTTTTCCTTATTTCTATTCCCCATAGCCTCTAGCTCAATGCTGAGCACAGAACTATTATTTAGTACTTAATCTTTGATAAATGATACTATCAACTCTCCTCAACAGTTTATTTTTATTTTGAAACCTTATGAATAAAAAATATAAGTAAAACAACTTGTTTTCACTGCATGTAGATATCAATAAGTACAAAAAATAGTGAATTTGTTTTGTTTTGGAGAGATTTTCAGTAGGGTGGTCTCAAAGACAGACAAGCTAGTCTCTGTCGCCATCTAGGGAAAATAGAGGATAATAACATAAAGAGCTGAAATTTAAACTTCCTTCTGAAAGAATAGTTAAAACTATACTTGAAGATTTTGTTTTTCAGCCCTCTGATAGGCCAAACATGTCAGATGGATTTATAAATATGCTATGATAGGCTCAGAATGAATCATTTATTGGCTGCCTCCTCATTTGTGACAACTCAAGTGCTATGCTTTTAGGAACTGCTTTTTTTTCTTGCAGATTTTTTTCTTCCCCAGTGGTTTCATGTTAGTATTTTTTTCTATTCCAATACTTGTCTAAAATAATCATAATCTACTAATATTTATAAGTAAGCAACACAAATCAAACTATTTTATACCTTAAAGACTTATATGAATCTTTAAATTCAAGGAAATGGACATAATCTGCACATGTTAACCTTTTCAAAATCAGTTTTATATATCAAGGTAAATTATAGTAAGACAAGCATAAGGGTTTCACTTATTTGAACAATGAAGTGAAAGTAGTTACTCCTACACATCAATTATTAGTAGACAATTATTGTGGACAAAATGTTCTATCTCTATTGCTTTACATGCTTGTCACATCCCAAAATGTTATACTCTAAGGCCTTACATTGCTTCTTGATTATAGAATTCAACCCCTTGGGTAATATACAATGGTTTGCCTAGAATATCAAGATAAACAAGGTGATTCTTCCTGGATATTGATTTACAGAATAATAAATATTATTTTATGCTAAACAACAACAACAACAAAACTATACTTGAAGAAATGCTGGAATATAGAGTTCACACATAGAGCTGCTTCCTGCATCTATGTTGGGTAGGCTAGTGTATACTTTCACTCTTTGTTACTTTGTGCCAGTTTGCAGGAATATGCACCTCTGTGATTAACTCTTTCTTCATTTAACAAATCTCTATATAGACTATTATAGTATATAATATTATATATAATAGTCTATTATAGACTATTATATTCTAATATTATAGACTATTACATATAATAGTCTATTATAGACTATTATATTCCAAGCACTGTAATGATAATCAAAAGTGGTATAGAACACCTTACTCACAAAATAGTCCATCATGTGATATAAGGGAGTCTGACCTAAATTTCTGTTTCAATTAATCCATTTTGCCCTTGCTATGCTATCCAAAATTCTAAAAATCCCACCTATTTGTGGTTACTCTGTTGACTCATAGTCCTCTCTCTCCCTCCATTCAGATCCATTATTGCTTGCTTTCATCACCCTGGGCTTCCTAACCACTTGGCTTTGCCCCCATGTTCCTGGTTCAGGCTGAAAGCTACCTTTTGCTTGAGGATTTTTTTTTTTTGCCTCATTTTTTTTACTTTGCTCCTCAGAAATTTTTATTTTTTCTTTAATATTTTAGTTACTGATTTAAAGAGAGAGAGAGAAAGATAAAAGGAGTGCATAAGTAGGGTGAGGGGCAGAGGGAGAAGGAGAGAGAGAATCTTAAGCAGACTCCATGCCGAGCAGGGAGCTCAATCTCACAACCCTAAGATCATGACCTCAGCCAAAATCAAGAATCAGATACTTAACTGACTGAGCCACCAGGTGCCCCTCAGAGATTTTACTTAAATATTATTTTTTTTAATTCTAGCTTCTATGCCAGCCTTAGAGAATCTTACTGAACCAAAAATTATACTGGGAAGCAAAAATGGCACCCATCAAAAGCCTTGGGCCTTGAGGACATTATCTACATTACATAGATTAATGCCTTCTTTACTCTTGGTTTAGGAAATGCAGTACAAACCAATGTGCACCCAGCTGTTAACAGTGACCCCTATACCTGCCTGAAGTATCTACTTTGCTGGAGTCCCACTTCAAGAAAGGTGCCAGACAGCTATCAGGTAGGTGTGCTCCCTGACACCAAAAAAGAAAACTCACCACTACTTGGAGCAGATCAGTATGGATTTTGGTGGGCAGTTTACTTCAAAGGACCCCAGATATTCCCTGAATCCATGCACAAGCTTTAATAGGCCCTGAATATATTCCTGAAGAATTGTAAAATTGCCAGGTGCCAAGCAACCATTCATTTTGTTATGGACTGAATTATGCCTTCCCAAATTGTTAGGCTGATGTCCTAACCTCCAGTACCTCAGAATGGGACCATATTTGGAGATAGGGTTTTTTTTTAAAAAGTTTTTATTTATTTATTTATGAGAGACACACAGAGAGAGGCAGAGACACAGGCAGAGAGAGAAGCAGGCTTCCTGCATGGAGCCCAATGCAGGACTAGATACCGAGACTGGGATCACACCCTGAGCTGAAGGCAGATGCTCAATCACTGAGCCACCCTGGTGTCCCATGGAGATAGGATTCTTAAAGAGATAATCAAATTAAAGTGAGTTCATTAAGGTGAGCTCTGATCCAGTATAACTACTGTCCTTATAAAGAGAAGAAGTTTGGACACACAGAGAGACACTGGACATGTGCATTCAGAGAGTCAACCACATGAACACACACAAGGGAAAGGAAAGCCATCTGCAAACCAAGGAGAAAGGCCTCAGGGGAGGCCTCCTCAGGGTAGAAACCAATTCTACCAACACCTTGATCTTGGACTTGCAGTCTCTGGCACTGGGAAAGAGTAAATTTCTGTTGGTTAAGCCACCAGGTCTTGTGATATTTTGTTATGGAAGCATACCAAATTAATTCATTCTCCTATGCAATAACCCCAATCTTGGTTCACTGCTCTCTCCTCTCCAGAAAATTTGGCTCCATAGAGCCTTCAACTTGAGTAACTGCTCTACTCTTAGAAGATGAGGTTATCTTTCCCTTGATCTTAACCCTTCTTTGGGGAGGCATAAAGATTTTTCAGTCAGACTTAGGTCCAGTCAGGAATAAATGATTGCTTTCTTTAGGAAAGATCAGTAAAGTATCAAAGAAATTCCCTCAGCCCCAAATATTTGTCACATCATAATTTAACCATGCACACAGGTCCTCCTGAGATCACAGAAAGAGGCTAACCAGTCCTCCCAGTGCCCTTTATTAACACATCTTTCTTGTTGCTCCAGGAACTTTTAGAATAAGTCAAAATAAGACTTTTATTAAGCACCTGTAAGGACACATTACGACCTCAGCTGAGAGCTCATGTTACCCTTCTCTCAATTTTCTCAAATTATGTTCAACTATGATGTTCTAACTCCCTGAATCAAGATATTCTGTAAAGTGAACACCAGATGATGTTATATTTCAGGACTCAAACTTGTCTCACTCATTTTCATTGTCAGACCTTTAGTTTATTTCAGCTTTGTTTCAAATTCCTTCTCCCCAATATCACCAAAGTGATTTTTTTAAATTAAAGACATATTCTCTATTTTTAATTTATTTTTATTTTTTAAAGGTTTTTTATTTATTCATGAGAGACACAGAGAGAGAGAGAGAGAGAGAGGCAGAGATATAGACAGAGGGAGAAGCAGTCTCCCTGTGGGGAGCCTAATGTGGGACTCAATCCCAGGACCCCGAGATCGAGACCTTAGCGAAAGGCAGATGTTCAACCACTGAGCCACCCAGGAGCCCTAAAGACATATTCTTATTGCTTTTCTCCCAGTAAAAAAAATCTTTCTGCAGTACCTAAAACATGGACTATGAAGCTCCTAAATTAGTATGGACTACCTCTTGTGACAATTCCAATTTTATCCCCCGCAACTCCTTTTGCATTTAATGATCAAATCACACCAATTTACTTACCTTTTCCTGAAGGCAAAATGACATTGTACAAGTCCAAGTTCAAATATATGTCATTCTCCTTGCCTGGAAGGCCTTTCTCTCACAAATGCATCTGGCCACCCGTAATAAGCATCCAAATTCAGCTCTAGTATCAACTCTTCCAGTAAGTCCTTTGTAAACCATTCCCAGACCACAGCAAAGGTTACTCACTCACTCCTATACCTCACAATTACTCTATCCTTATATTCCATTTCCCTAATTAGACTGAGGAGATGCTAAGAGAAGGACTTAGTCCTTTATGATCTTCTGATCATCAGCACCTAACACAGTAATTAAAAATCGGTGTTAATTACATGATTTATTCAAGATCAAAACAGAGCAGGAGAAAAGCATGCTCTATAGGTGTTTGCTTGTTTGCTTGCTTGTTTTTTGAGGGGGAGGGTAGTTAGATATGGGAGTAATAAAAATACTGTTTTTGCAATACCTGGATCATCTAGGTAGCAGGAGCTTCTCAGTCCATACTCTCGCATCCAAGTGTTGGGGAGGATGCAGAGAAGTTGGAACCCTTGTACACTATTGGTGAGAATGTAAAATGGTGCAGCCATTAAGGAAAATATTATGAAGATTCCTCAAAAATTAAAATAGAACTATGATATGATCCAGCAATCCCACTGCTGGGTATAGATCTAAAAGAATTTAAAGCAGGATCTCAAAGCAATATCTGAATATTCATGTTTCACACAGCACTATTCACAACAGCCAGGAGAAGGAAACAACCCAAATATTCATCAACTGAAAGTATAAAGGACAGTGGTATATACATACAAGGGAATATTATACAGCATTAAAAGAAAAGGAATTTCTGTCACATGCCACAACATTAATGAACCTCAAGGATATTATGCTAAGTGAAATAAGCCAGTCACAAAAAAGACAAATACTGTATGATTTTCATTTATATGAAGAAGGCAAAATCATAAAAATAGAACATAGTTGGTTGCTAAGGGGTGGTGGTGGTAAGGGGGATTAGTGTATAATCAGTACAGAGTTCCAGTTTTACAAAATGAAAAAGTTCCAAGGATCTAGTACATGATAATGTGAATATACATAACACAACTGAACTATAGCTTAAAATGGTCAAGATGATAAATTTAACCAATTTTTTCCATGATTAAAAATAAAAAGATGATCTACATCAATCCTCTCCACCTAGAGACAAGAAAAAAAAAGAGGCTGAATATGGGGGATATATCTGAGGCAAAACAGCAGTATAAAATCAGTTAAAAGATTGAATGTTCTCCTGAGATCAAGATCAAGGTAAGAATGTCCACTACCATCACTTCCATATAACATTGTATTGGGTGTCATGGGCAGTGTAACGAGGCAAGAAAAATAAATAAAAGACCTTATAAATAGGAAGAAGGAAACTGCCTTTATTCAGAGATTGTGTATGTAAACAGCTACAAAAAAAAAAAATCCAAGGAATCCACAAACTAACCAATAAAATACTATGAGAATTTACCTAAGCTATCAGAATGTGTCAGATTACACAAACTAGTTGCATTTCTATTTACTAATAATTAACAGCTGGAAAATACATTTTAAACATAATCTGTAATAGATTAAAAATAAAAATAACAGAAAATTAATAGAAGATGTATAAGACTTTTACACTGAAAGCTACAAAGCACTGAGAAACAGATTAAGGAAGACCTATTATAGAGATACTTTTGTCATGAATTAAAAGAGTCAATATTCAGTTACCAGCTCTACCCAAATTGATTTATGGATTAATGCCATTCTATTCAAAATTTAGGCAGAGATTTTAGAGAAATTGTCAAGATGATTCTAAAACTGATATGGAAGTGAAAAGACCTAGAATAGCTCAAATTTTTAAAAGAATAAAGTTGGAAGATTATACTACCTTCTTATTAAATCTATAATAATCAAGTCACTTGGTATTGACATAAAGTAAGACAAATCAATGGAACAGGACAGAGGTCTACAGAAAGAAACCCACATATACATGATCAACGGATTTTCAACAAAGTTGCTGAGATAATTCAATGGAGGAAAGAATAGTTTTTCCACAAATAATGCTCCACATCTCACACCATATACAATAATGGATTTGAAATAGATCATAGACCTAAAGATAAACATTCAGTCTATAAAACTGCCCAAGAGACACAGAATATCATTTTTACCACGGAGAAGGAAAAGGTTTATTAGATAGAATCCAAAAATATCACCATCTAAAAGAAACATTCAAACTCTTCTTTGATTATGTTTGATGTTAGCTGAAGTCTTCTACAGATGTCCTTTATTATGTTTTGAAAGTACCCTATTATTGTTGTTGTTAGGTGCTATTTTTAATTTTTTCCCAGCTTTATATAGGTACAATTGACAAGTAAAATGTATGTATTTATGGTGTACAATGTAATGTTTTGAAATGCATATACATTGTGAAATGATTACCACAATCATGCTAATTAACATATCCAACACCTCATTTAGTTACTTTCTGGGTACCTATGCAGAGTGAACATTTAAGATCAACTCTCTTAGCCAATTTCAAGTATAAAATATGGTATTATTAACTATCCTCACCATACTGTACATTAGATCTCTAGAACTTACTCTAGAGATAACTATTTATCTGAATATCTGAAACTGCATAACTGGAACTTTGAACCATTTGGCCAACATTTCCTTATCTTCTCTAACCTGGAGCCCCTGCTTGGCACTATTCCATTCTATGATTCCATGAATTCAACTTTTTTAGATTCCACATATAAGTGAGACAATCTAGTATTTGACTTTCTGTGCCTGGCTTATTTCACTTTCACTTAGTATAATGTCCTTGAGATTCCCCCTAATTGTAGCACTTGACAAGGTTTCTTTTTCTTTTAAAGCTGAATAATGTTCAATTGTATGAATATACCATAATTTCTTTATCTATTCATCTGTTGATAGACACTTAGGTGGATTACATATCTTTACTATTTTCAATAATGCTATAAATAACATGGGAGTGGAGCTATCTCTTTGAGATACTGATTTTATTTCCTTTGGATATATATCCAGGAGTGGGATTGCTGGATCATAAGGTGGTACTATTTTTAGTTTTTTGAGGAACCTCCATACTATTTTCCATAATGGCTGTATTAATTTGCATTCCCACTAACAGTGCCTAGCATTCTTTTTCTGCACATCCTCACCAATACTTATCTTTTATCTTTTTTTATAATAGCCATTCTAACAGATAAAGGTGATAGCTTAATGTAGGTTTCTAAAAGTTTTTATTTAGGGGTGCCTGGATGACTCAGCTGGTTAAGCATCTGCCTTCAGCTCAGATCATGATCCCAGGGTCCTGGGATTGAGACCCACACAGGGCTCGCTGCTCAGTGGGAAGTCTGCTTCTCCCTCTTCCTCTGCTTTCCTCCCCTGCTTGTGCTTGTGCATGCTCATGCACTCTCTCTTTATGTCAAATAAATAAATAAAATCTTTGTTAAAAATAAAGTAAAAGTTTTTAGTTAAATTCCAGTTATTTAACATATGTTGTAATATTAGTTTCAGTTGTACAATTTAGTGATCCAACACTTCCATACAATACCTGGTGCTCATCACTACAAGTGCATTCCTTAATCCCCATCACTTATTTAACTTACCCCCACCACTTGCCTCCCCTCTGGTAGCCGTAAGTTTGTTCTCTATAATAACGGTATACATTTGTGAGCATTTTGTCATATACATGTTGGCTATTTGTATGTCTTCCTTGGAAAATATGTTTATTCGGTCCTTTGCCCATTTTTAAAATTGGGTATTTGTTTCCTGAGTTGTTGTAGTCCCTAGTATATTTTGAAAATTAACTCCTTGTTATTTGTATGGTTTGCAAATATTTTCTCCCATTCCATAGGTTGACTCTTCACTCTCTTGATCGTTCTTTACTATGCAGAAACTTTTAGTTTGATGCAATCCTATTTTTCCATTTTGCTTTTGTTGCTGGTGCTTTCGGAGTCATAATCAAAAGACCAATCTTAAAAAGCTTTCTCCCTATGTTTCCTACAAATAGTTTTACCATTTCAAGTCTTTTATTTAAGTCTTTAATCCCTTTTGAGGTGATTTAAGTATACAGTCTGAGGTACGAGTCCAATTGCATTCTTCTACATATGGAGATCCAATTTTCTGAACACCTTTTATTGAAGAGACTATCCCTTCCCCATTGTATAATCTTGGCACCTTTTTAAAGATCAATTAACTCTAAGTGCATGAATTTCTGGTTTCTCTATTCTGTTCCCAGTGAGCTATAGGTCTGCTTTTATGCCAGTACTATGCTGTTTTAATTGCTACAGCTTTGTAGTATATTTTGAATTTAGGAAATGTGATGCTTCCAGCTTTGTTCTTTCTCAAGATTGGTTTGGCTATTTAAGATCGTTGTGGTTCCATAGAAATTATAGGATTTTTTTTTCTATTTTTGTGAAAATGCCATTGGAATTTTAATAGGGATTTCATTGAATCTGTAGATTGCTTTGGGTGGTATGGACATTTTAACGATATTAATTCTTCCAATCCATGAGTGTGGGTATCTTTCCATTTATTTGCATCTTTTTCAATTTCTCTAATCAATCTCTTTAATTTTTAGTGTACATATATTTCACCTCCTTGGTTAAATTTGTTACTAAGTATTTTATTATTTTTAATGCTATTACAAATGGGATTGTTTTCTTAATATCTCTTTCTGATTAGTTTATTGTTATGTATAGAAATGCAACAGATTTTTGTACATTGATTTTATATCCTGCAACTTTACTGAATGTGTTTATTAGTTCTGTTTTTTGGTGGAGTCTTAAGGGTTTTCTATATATGAGAAGATGTCATCTGCAAGCACAGACAATTTTCATTCTTCCTTTCCAGATGCCTTTTTCTTATCTAATTGGTCTTGCTATGACCTGCAGTACTATACTGAATAGAAATGGCAGGAGTGGGCACCTTTGTCTTGTTCCTGGTCAGAGAGGAAAAGCTTTTAGCTTTTCACTATTGAATATGAAGTTAGCTGTGACTTGTCACATATGGCCTTTATTGTATTGACGTACATTCTTTATAATTTATTGAGATTTTTATCATGAACAGTGTTGAATTTTATCACATATTTTTTCTGCATCTATTGTGATAATCAGCAGGGCTGCAGCTGCCTGCCTGACACTGGGGTAGACATGGAAGGGAGGTCCAAAGGGCAGGCATCCTGCCTGGGGCCTCGGGTCTTGACCTAGCACAATGGTGGCCAGGACTCTTGTTCTGGGGGAGTGAGCTTGGAGCCTGAGAACACAAGTGCCAGCCTGGGTGCCCAGATTCACTGGTGTGGGCCCTGTGCTGGTGTTCACAGTAAAGTTGGATACTGCTTCACCCTTCCTCTTCCTAGGTATATTGATGCATTTCACTGCTCAGGCTTGAGGAAAGGATAACATGGGTAACGTAAACGTGTTGTTCTTACCTTCTTCAATGTATCTTTTCTTATTTCTGTGCTGGGTTTCAGTAGAGATCTGGAAGTATTTACCAATCCATAATCTCTCACCTAAAATCCTTAGCTCTTGTAAAGATATTTTCATTTGTGGACAGCTATTCAAACTTATGTTTCTGTGAGAGTACAAACTCTGAAACTACTATTCCACCATTTTGCTGATGTCTCTGTGGAAGTATCCTTTATTGCTAGTTTGCTGAGAATATTTTATTGTATCATAAATAGGGTTTGAATTTTTCCATGGAGGTTCAGAATATCTCTTCTTTTCAGTGTGTTGTGAGGTGTCTCCAAAGCAGGACTGTGGTTTGGTGCTATATACATAGTGGGGGAGTCAGATCAGCAAGCTTCCTCAGTCTTAGTCACTACTTCCATCTAAATCTGTGTGAGGAAGCCCTAAAATACAGTTCTCTTCTAGGCACAATGAGCCCAGCCTGAATTATTTACTTTATAAGCTATGGCCTACAGAAATCGAACAAGTAAGTTGGGAATGGTATTGGATAAAGGAATTCAAAGGGAAATGGGACTCTGGGGCCTCTTTTGCTTCAACCATTTGTATTACGGCTGCAGTGAATCTTGTCTAAATGGGGGGGGGAGGCAAGAATATTGCTGTAGTCAAACGAGAGGAAACAGTGAGAAGAGGAAGTAAATACAAGAAAGGAAGAGGATGCAAGAAACAAACAATACTGTAGAAGAGAAAAAAATCTAAAATCTGTAGGTACTTACTATATATAAGGTACTATATAAGTTGCTTTACATAAAATATCTCTACTCCTCCAAACAACCCTGATAAAGAAATATTATCATTGCTCTTTTATAAATAAGCTGAATCTCCAACTTGCCTTAGGTGGCAAAATGGAAGTGGCAAAGTGGGAAGTATTTGTAGCACCAAAGCCTAAGCCTTTCCTGTGCACCAAGCTGTCCTTTAGTTAAAGAAGTGAATCATCCCAGGACTTTGAAGGTTATATCCCTATGGGAGGAGAGTAAATAGAAGACCTCAAGGCTACATTCTATTTGTAATAAACCAAACGGTGAGGAGGGGATTTCTGGTTTTCTGGTTGTTGGTTTTGTTTGTTTTTTTTTTTTTAATCTTGGCAATAGTTCAAATTTATAATCTTTTCTGAGAATGAGAACATATTCAATGTGATATAAATAATTTAGTAATAGCAATGATTACAATCTGTTACTAAAAAACAAGGCAACTAATCAGAGTTGCACAGTGATGAAAATGACAGCATGTTTTCTCCAAACCACCATGCACTATTCACCATTAGTCTCTCACTTGGAAAACAGAAAATTGTGAATAGAGCTTATAAAAATAACAAATAAATAGAGCACTCATTGGATTTCTGAAGGGTCAAGATGTTTATATGGTGATCTTATCTTCTTAAAATGGTTCTACCTTGAAATAAGTGTTCTTTAAGCAAATTGGCCTTTTGTGTCCCATGAAGAATATTTACTTTCATCTTACCTTTGAGCTATGATGAGCAATGGAAGAGTTACTTAAGCTCTCTTTCTTCCATGTTTGGTGGGCTCCACATTAAGTATAACTTCTTGTCGTACATAATATGAAATCTTCTTTAAATCTACAGGAAAATCTGCCAACATTATTCATTCCTCTTAACTTTATTTAAATTAGCCAGTTTGACTGATTTTATAACACAAGCAGAAGTAGAGCAAAGTTCCACTTCCCAAAGACAGTGTAGACAGGAACATATTTATTTCTTGTTTGAATAACACTGCAATTAGAACAGACAAGCTACTGACTATAATTGGATCTATGGGACATTATCCCTGGAGTTTCAGGATTTTAATACTGCACAAATAGATTTCTAACTTTAATTTGCTGTATGAATTGGAAACTTCTCATGAGCAACAAAAAAACCTAAATTGCCTTATAGTGCCAATAGCTGATCCTTTGGAGGATGTTTCTGGAGCCAGATGCCATGGCAACTCTGGCTATATGAAAGAAATTTCTCTATATGTCTACTACTGTGAAAATATCTGTCATCGTCTTCCAGGGTTTGAGATGGAAAGTGTGGATCTATGTTGAAATGTTCAAGGCTTTCAGTTAATTAATCTGTGACTGCAGAAATTTAGAACTGGTTTGTTTCTCACTGAATCTCCAAAATTATTTTGGACAGAACTGTAGGAGTGACAGAAGAAATGATGAGCTTGGAAAGCAGAACAATTCCTAAGGAAGAAGACTATTACCAAACTAGGGGAAGAAAATCATTCCAATGGTTCAGGTAAATGGGTGACTTATCCATAGATCAGTTACAAATGCAGTTTCAGGAAAAGAAAGAATGCATAAGATTATTTCTTTCCTCAATCTCTCATGATGTTTATGAAATAAGCTTTCCCCTCACCAACATTGCCAAAAAAAAATCTTGAATCAAAAATAACAGCTTGAAGATTTATCTGTTGGCTTCCTGCTTGAAATTTTCCTAATTAATAACAAATTCCCTCAAACATATATTACTAATACTATCACCAAGCTAGAGAAGCAATTAACTACATAGACTACAAGTCTATAGCATAGACTACAAGTTCATATGAAGAAAAAAATACCAGAATATATAAAGGGAGACGATCTTATGTTTTATATACAATATGTGATATTAATCCGTCTATGCATATATACAAATGAATATGACATAATAAAATGTTCCAGGCAAATTTGACATATGTAACACATTTTTTCCTCCTGGGGTTTTCCCACTACCCCAAAGTTGAGGTCATCGTATTTGTGCTGTGCTTGCTGATGTATCTGATCACCCTGCTGGGTAATATAATTCTGATCTCCATCACCATCCTGGATTCCCACCTACACAAACCCATGTACTTCTTCCTCAGCAACCTCTCCTTTTTAGACATCTGGTACACCTCTTCTGCTTTCACTCCAATGCTGGCAAATTTTGTTTCAGGGGAATACACCATCTCATTCTTAGGGTGTGCTGCTCAGATGTACTTTTCTCTTGCCATGGGTTCCACTGAGTGTGTGCTCCTGTCCATGATGGCATATGACCGGTATGTGGCCATATGCAACCCCTTGAGATACCCCATCATCATGAACAAGAGGGTTTGTGTGCAGATTGCAGCTGGCTCCTGGGTGACAGGCTGCCTCACCACCCTGGTGGAAACAGTATATGTGCTGCAGCTCTCTCTGTGTGGTAATAATACAATCAATCATTTTGCTTGTGAAATTCTGGCTGTCTTGAAACTGGTTTGTGTGGACACCTCCATGGTGGAATTAATCATGCTGGTGATCACCATATTTCTCCTCCCTATGCCAATGCTTCTAATTTGTATATCTTATGCGTTCATTCTCTCCAACATCCTAAGAATCAGCTCTGTGGATGGTCGAAGCAAAGCCTTTTCAACATGTGCAGCCCACCTGACTGTGGTGGTTTTGTTCTATGGGACAGCTCTCTCCATGTACCTGAAGCCCTCAGCTGTAGATTCACAGGAAATAGATAAATTTATAGCTTTGGTATATGGTGGATTAACCCCTATGTTGAATCCTATCATCTATAGTCTACGAAACAAAGAGGTGAAAGCAGCCGTGAAAAAATTGCTGATTAGAAATCCTTTTGGTACTGTGTTAATTTCTGCCCTCAATAATATTGGAGCAAGCACACTCCCCTGAATAATCTCAAACATTATCCAGAAAGCTGCAAAATAGTTGGTATAAAACAAACCCTGGAAAATACTCAATTTTGATAGTCCAACATTAAGTTCAATATCTTGATTTATCTTGTAAATAAATAAAACTCCTGAAATTAATGAATTATTCAGATAGAATGAATTATTTCCAGAAAAGTATTTAACACTTATTGAATATTAATATAACTTTAAAAAATACACAATTTCTTATTGTTTCCTATTGACTTGCTACATATCTAAGAGTCAACTCTAGCATCACCCTGGCAATAACTAATACACCAAGAGTGTAAAATTTTAAGCTTAGTAAATTTTTTTAAGCCTAGAAAATTTTGAAATAATTTCTCCTTATATGATTTGCAATTATATCTGAATATATAAATAAATAGGTATTTTTACATAAGTGTCAATATAATCCAAGGTATAATATGTCATAATTCATAAACCAAGACACTATCAATTTTAGAACTTTTCCTAGTTTCTAAATGCTAAAATATGGAAAATATGGTTTTAGATTTGATGAACTATGGCATGAGTGATTTTGTTTATTCGGGATGTGTATGTGGGGGATGAATAAATATCTATGTTTGTTCAAAGATACCATAACAAGGAATTGTAATCTTGCATTGCATATGAAATTGAGTAAAGAAATATATGAAATGCATATGAAATTGAGTAAAGAAATATCTTTTGGGACATCTTGAAATATCTATGGTAATAAGGTCAGAATACTCTCATTAAACTTTGAATGTCTTATCAACACATACACATACCATGTTACTATTTAAAGCATGCTAAATTGACCCTTTCAGGCTGAGAAAGAAAAGATTCCTACTCTGTAGAGATTACATTGCAAAAGAAATGATTTATGAATGTACACACATATTGCAGGAAACCATTCATGGATATGTTAAATATATGTGAACAAAATCGCATAAATATAATTTTATTAATATTACATATTGATGAGCTTTTCTTTGTCTTTTCCACCTTCGCTAGAGCTGGGGAATAATGAAGCCAACCTGTACACATAACTTCCTTTCCTCTATCAGTGAGGTATTTTTGGATATGCATGGCTATGACTTTATTATATGGAACAAGTGACTCTTGCTAGCATAGATATAAATCTTCCTGAGTTTTAGATTTAAAGAAGGTGGAACAATTATAGGTACTTATTGCAGAAGGCCCCACTCTGAACAAGTCAGAGTTTGCAAGGAATTATTCAGTTTAGGTCATGTGAATGGGTTGATGAGAGAAACTTGAGGAAAAAAATTCAGAGCAGCAACTGTGCTAGTGTCCCTAATCCAAGTACCCTTAGTATATATGAGTCTACGTAACTTCTTTCTCAGATAACAGATGTCTAGTCCTATTAATTCAGAAAATCTTCAAAGGTAGGAACTGGGAATTTGTATCATAAATAAAAGCAACATAGTTATTCCGATTTTCATCCTTACTTAAGCATTTCACTACCAGACAATGACTACCATGTGATGCTGTTATTTGGTAGAAGAGGAGGAAGGAATGTTAACCCTATTACCTACCCAATCTCTATAATCATTTACAACAAAAACTGATTTCAAGTAATCATGAACATTGAGCCTATACATATTCATCTTCTTCATTTATATGGGTGAAGAGAAAAATCTATAAATAAGGTATTGAAATTAAAGTCCTCTGCCTCATTAGTTCCAGGAGTATATATCTTCTTCCGTAACTTTTGTCTGATGCTCTTTCTGAGGATGTGGATGAGCTAATTACTGCCTGTGAAGTAAGCCAACCAGCTGTCTATATGCAATACAATACCCAATAAAATTGTCTTATCCCACCTGCTTGGATCACCGTAGGCCTAGGGAAGTTCCTCAGAGGTCAGGACCTTTTCCAAGAGTCATCTTATCTAAACAACTAGATCCAAGATTGAGTAAACTTCTGCATGGTTCAGTATGTTTTGTTTGTTGCCTTTCAAAACTGGAACTATATATGTTTTTTGTTTTGTTTTGTTTTTTTGGTTTTTTTTTCAGATACCTATTTTAACTTTTTTTTTTAAATAATAAATTTATTGTTTATTGGTGTTCAATTTGCCAACATACAGAATAACACCCAGTGCTCATCCCGTCAAGTGCTATATATGTAATCTTGAATTGTATTTTAATTACTTCTTCATTACTCCATATTCCGTGATGAGCAGTCTCCACTGCTACAACATTCTTCGTCAAGAGGGAAAGAGTTCATTAGAATGAAGCTTACAAATTGCATCATATTCCCGTCCTGCTTCTCTGAGGTAACATGCAGTTCACACTTTGCAGTATTCATATTCAGTGTTCTTGGATGTTTCACTCACAGAGGTGCTTAATTTCAATGGATGAGTAACTTCAGCTCTTTGTGGAAAATTTACTGTTTCAACTTTCAGAGAGCGACCTTGATTCCAAGTTCTTAGGAGCATCTCACTGTGACCCACACCCAAGTACTACTTTTAAATATATTCATGTGAGCTCAGAGGAAACACTTGCCTTTGCAATCATCCAGTAAATGGGAACTTACCCATGACACTAGATTTCTAAATGTCTGTCTGATCAAAGGTTTTGTTTTTTTATTTTCAGGTTAATAAGATTTTACATGATTTCTAATGTGGTCTTTTATTTTTCAATTCAGTAATTTCCCACAACCAAAGAACATACTAATACCTGTGCTACTTTACTTGTTTTAAATTATCCTGAAGCTTAAATATCAAGATCATCTGGAATGTTTGCCTAAAATATCATGTTCATGCTCAATCTAGAATTTCTAGGGGATATATCTCTATAAGAGACTCCTAACTATAGAGAACAAACTGAGGATGGCTGGAGGAGAGGTGGGTAAGGGGATGGGCTAAAGAGGTTATGGGCATTAAGGAGGGCACTTGTAATGAGTACTGGGTGTTAAATGCAAGTGATGAATTACTAAGTTCTACCCCTGAAACTAATATTACACTACATGTTAACTAGCTTGAATTTAAATAAACTCTGGTAAGAAAAAAAGAAAAAGAAAAGCATTTCCAGGGGAGAGATCTGCCAATCTGTATGTTTTATTAGACTCAGTCATTCTTATTATGTGAGAATGATGAGAATTCTGATTCAGAGCAATGAAATGGAAGAGATTGAACCTTATTATTCAATGCTTTTAGAATCGGGCAGGGAGGGGAGAGATGTGTTAAGTGCTGAGGACATAGAATATCCCATATTGGAACTGATCAGAATTTAGGGAAAATGTCCTTTGTCTGCCAGAGCTCAGAGCTTCATTGTAAACTACCAAGGAAGAATCCATTTAGTGATGTGAAAAGCTTGAGTGCAAAACCCTTGGAACTCTGTTCAAAGAAAAGCTGTTTAAATGCAAGGTTCATTCTGTTTTGTTTACTGCAGCTTTCATTTATATGGAGAAAAAAGTAAAAAACAAATTCATCAATTAAATTTGAAAAATATACTCTTTTTTTTTAAGATTTTATTTTAAAGTAATCTTATACCCAACATGGGGCTCAAACTTACACCACCAAGATCAAGAGTTGCATGCTCTACTGACTGAACCAGCCAGGCACCCCTGAAGAATATATTCTAAATATAGTAGAGGGATGAAATATTTTAAAGGCTATTAAAATATGTTTACTTAAAAAAAAAACAAAACATTATCACTTTAGCAAGACTTCACATCAGCAATGGACAATCCATCACAGCAGAATGATCCTAGAAGGTCATCAGAAAAGTGGAGTTTGTTTGAGACAGTTCTCTCCTTTAAGATGTGAATCATGTTCATATACCACAGTATTATTAAAAGTTCTCTTAAAATGTCATCTGCATGTTGTGATAAGATCAGTCTGTAGGGGATAATTTTAAAGTCAGGAAGAGTTTGGAAACCAGGGATCCCTGGGTGGCTCAGCGGTTTAGTGCCTGCCTTTGGCCCAGGGCGTGATCCTGGAGTCTCAGGATCGAGTCCCACATCAGGTTCCCTGCATGGAGGCTGCTTCTCCCTCTGCCTGTGTCTCTGCCTCTCTCTATCTCTTTCTCTCTCCCTCTCTCTCTCTCTCTCTCTCATGAATAAATAAATAAAATCTTTAAAAAAGGAAGAATTTGGAAACCTAGTGTAGTAATTTTGGCCCAGGCCAGAATGACAGTTATAGAGAAAAGGAGCGATAGTCAGATTCTGGATACATTGAGAAGGCAGAGCCAACAGGTTTTCCTGAAGGATTATATATGGGTGACAGAAGAGAAGCAACAAAGATGACTGCAAGGTTTTCAGACTGAAAGTGGAAAAGGATAGAGGTGGAACTCACTGAAAGAAGAAAGGCTGTAGTTGGAGTGGACCTGCAGCAGAATACCAGGCATTCATTGTAGACAGTAGGTTCAAAGTGTCTTAAATATGACAACAATGCTGAAGAATGAATGTACAAGCCTTGTGTTTAGAGCAGAAGTGTGGGATAGGAATATCAATATGGGAGTCATCAGCATATGAATGGTACTTAAAATCAAGAGACTGGATAAGATCACCGAGGTAGTGAGTATAGATAATAAGACAAGAGGTTGAGCCCTGGGGCATCATATCAGCAACAGTCTGTATTGAAGATCTTTACCTGTCATCATGCAGGGCTGACAGATGATAATGTGACCTCTCCACTCTCTGTGTCTAATTCTAAATCTGGCCCACAACTGTATACCCCGTCACACAGTTGTCACTGTGTATCTAATTATCATTTTATAGCTATATATTTATTCATATGAATTAAAAATATATATCCTAATCATTCCTCTATTCAAGAGTGTTTCTAATCAGTGTCTATAATCACTAATGCTGAAATAAATACCTTCCTATGTTTGATTTTCCCTTCTTTTTGATTATATCTTAGAGTAAATTCCCAGGAGTGGCTTTACTTCATCAAAGGCAATGAACAATTTTATTGCTCTCAATAGCAAAGTTTTATAATTTTTTATATATATCCCCAAATTACTTTCAAAAGGGGCTATGCCAGTTTACTTTACATGCTACAACTCTATTAAAATAGGTAATATAACTAAATGAAACTGCAACACTAATTTAACCAAAATCAAATTGTCTAAAACTACTTTTTCATAATATAATCTGTCTACAACTGTTTTGTTTTTTGTTTCACTTCTCACAATTAATATATGTCTTCATTTTTCTTATTAAATGATATCTTGTGTAATGGTGGTAGTGGGCATTCAGATGGAGTGAATTTGAGAATTCAAATGCAGAGGAATCTGGGAAAAATTGGGCCTACCTTCAGAACTTGAAAATATGTATATATAGGACATAGAATAATAGCTACAGGTTTAGTGACTCATATGCCTGACTTAAAACTCACAGTTTGTGCACTTTGGCTACCTCACAAAGCTGTATGTTGGCATCTGTCCATATGGAGTATGTCAGCAGTAATATTTTGAGAAGCTGAGGCCTTAGAAGTAGGATAATTCTGGTTAATGATGAAATATGAGGATTGGCCATGAAAGTCAACTTCTAATATGGAGTCAAAGGAAAGGTCATTGAAGCTGACAAGATTAAGGTCTGGAAACTAGATGACAACAAAGGAAGATTTTCCAGCTAGATCCAAAACAGGGTATCTCTTAGCACTCCAGGATTGGATAGTTCCACTCCTCTATTTAGGAAGAGTCATTATGTGTGATAAACAGAAAATTATCTCTTGTGGGTTCAGTTTTTTTTTATTTATTTATCTCATCTATCCTATTTATCCATTTAAAGTTCTAAAACCCAACAAGGTCAAAATTTCCTTTGACCTTAGTGAAAACAATTTTATGGGCCCTGCAAACCTTATGTTTGATCTTGTCTCCATCTCTTAATTTACCTGTAGGATGCTCAAGAAAAGATTGTGACAAATTTTCTGAATATGTGAAAGAATTTGTTATACATGTTGGTTTTCAAACTTTACACTACTAATTTACTTTCACCTCAACTTTTAAATATATTTTGTCCTATTATACAGGCTGCATGTATGTTAGGTATTATTTCTTCTATGCACTGATGTATTTGAATGAATTTAAAAATAAAATTAAAAGTGCTATTAGTTTCAGAGACACCTAAGTGGCTGTCTGTTAAGTGTCTGACTCTTGATTTCAGCTCAGATTGTGATCTCAGGGCTCTGAGATCAAGCCTGCATGGTATAAAGTCCTTTCCCTGATCAGTGGAAAGTCTGTTTGAGGTTTCTCTCCCTCTGCCCCTCCCCCTGCTTTATCTCTCTCTCTCTCTCCCCCCATCTCTTCCCCAAATAAATAAATAAATCTTTTTTTTTAAGTGCTATTAGTTTCTCTTTCCTGGTCTTGTTTTTATTGTCAAGGAGAGTTTGGACTCAAGTGGGCTCATATTACTTGTGTTTTTATCATGTTGGTTTCCATTGTAGGTGGCCCAGTAGATGGTCAACTGCTCATGAGGTAACAGCTTTTCTGGACAATATCTAAAGTAAGATCTTCATTTTGAGTGAAAAGTTAAGGATAGTGATTTCAGATTTGCTGAAAACAGAGGCAATCCTGAAGGAAGGGCACATGCATGTCACTGGTGTAGACAGTGTCGATCTTCTTTTTAAAAAACATTTATTTATTTGTTTGTTTGTTTATTTATTTATTTGAGGAGTGGAGGGGCAAAGAGGGAGGGAGAGAGAAACCCAAGCCGACTCTAAGGTGAGTGCAGAGCCTGATGTGGGGCTTGATCTCAACACCGTGAGATCATGACCTGAGCTGAAACCAAGAGTAGGACACCCAACTGACTGGGCCATCCAGGCACCCTGTGTTTTCATCTTCCAAAATAGTCTTTCTGGGTGCTCCATAATTTCCCTATTCAGCCGAACACAAAGGAGGATAGGCACAAAAATTAGTACACCTGAACCTAATAACTGAAATTTATGTACACCGTTCTACTTGTGTAGTGTCTGTGTAAATGATGAGCAAAATGAGTCCTACTAAGTAAATTTACTGGGGTACAAGCTGTGGAAGACTGTCATAAGCTGGCTTCCCAGGAAACAGAGTCTGAGACAGAGATTTGCCACTGGAGTTTTACTGGGGCATGTCCTCAGAAACAATATCTGTAAGAGGTGAGAGAAGAGGACTGTGCAGAAGGGAAGTTAATTGCAACCCAGCATTATCAGAAGCCTCAGCCAATCCTACAGTGCTCTCTAAAACTGAGATGGTCCTTTAGAGAAATCCCAAAATGAGGCTAAGATCTAGGGCATTTGTACACTTACATGGAACAGTCATTGAATAAAATTTGCTCCTGGGAAGGAGTAAAAACCATGGGCAAAGCAGTTCTCTCCAGACAAAAGAAATTGCCAAAGAGGGACACAGCTGTGTACTTTTGCTGCCAAAAATCCCAGCAGGGTGGTACATCACAGAAAAACAACTGCCATAGTGAAGATGAACACTTTAATTTGTCTAATGATAGGATGGAACAAGGTGGAAGGGAGAGAGAAAAGACAAAATCAGAAGAAAGATCGTGGCAATATTAAGCTCAAAACTCATTGTGAGTTTAATAAAAACAAAAATCACACAAAAACTAGTCAGCCTCTGGCCTTGATCCCTTCATACTCTTTTAAGAGAAATCAAAAATTAGTCTTGATGAGAGAATCTCCCAAGTTAAGCAACCAGAGCTTACCCTGTAATTAAGGTATAGTCTCCAGGCTAATTAGGGAAGATAAGAAGTAGAGAGAAAATTAAATACAAAGTTAAGGGCAGACAAAACTAATACTCTGCAGTATTTTCATTGTGTTTTGCCAGGCACTATACTTGGTACTTAATAGATATTATTTAATTGAATTCTATCAATAAATATAAGAAGTAGGTATTATTCCCATCTTATGGATGGGAAGCTAAAACTCATAGATTAAATGGCCAAGTTCATACAACTTGCAAGGAGTTCACATGTGAACCCATGTCATGGTAAATCATATTAAATTGATGTTTTATAGAGGTTATAAATTATATCGTACTTTTTTATTCATCATCTATTATTTAATGATAGGTTATTTTATGTCAATAAAGATACTGAAGTCCAAAGAAATGAAACATCCCACCCTAGAATTCCACCTAGGTGGTAGCACAATGACTCCTATGAAGGAGTCCTCTTCTTATCCTTCTTATCATTCCACAGTATCAGCTGTTTGGAAAATTAAGGCCCTTGACAAAACCTTTCTTATTTTTTTTAAGATTATATCTATTTATTCATGAGAGATACAGAAAGAGATAGAGGCAGAGACACAGGCAGAGGGAGAAGCAGGCTCCATGCAGGGAGCCCGATGTGGGACTTGATCCCAGGACTCCAGGATCACGTCCTGGGCCAAAGGCAGGCACTAAACCACTGAGCCACCCAGGAATCCCATGACAAAATTTTTCTATCCATCTCTTTCACAACAGACTAAATGCTAATGAGCCAACAAGTGACTCTAACTTTTTAAAATCAGTAGGTTCCAAAGGGGGCCAAATAACATAGCATCAATCTAAATAAGGAGGTAAACTGAGGCAAGCTTGAATTATTAGAAAGAGTGTAATGAGGAATAGAAGATAAACTACAATTTAGGAAATTCAAACTATGGCAAACCACAGATGAGTCTATTGAAGGTTTGAGTTAGGCTGCATCTATGAACAAGAAATGCAAGGAATCGGGAAAGTCCAGCTGGAGTCCAAATAGGAATTTCATTTGCTTGAGGATGGGGAGAGATTCTTGCCAAATGCTCATTGTCAAGAGAAAATTCCAGTTTTCTGTAAATCAGGCATTTACCAAGAATCAGTCTCTTGGTTCTAGCATTTTATTCCTGAGGGCACATACATGACATTCTCTATTTCACATCCTCTGGTTTCATTTTAGATGGAAACCCTTTCACACTAGGAAACTGTTGACTTTCTATTTGTTAGTACATATATTGGTACTGGCAGATCTCTTCCCAAGGAAATGAGGCCACATACTAATATCAAATGTTTTACTGGAAACTATATCTTGTTTATTTCTAAGCTCCCTTAACAGTGTGAGTCTGGGCAAGAACTGTTTTGTGAGTCTAAAATAAATTAGGAATCTGCCTCAGTCTGGCTTTGCAACTTGTTTCTTTCCAAAAACCATGACTTTGTTTTCAAAGATAAGATCAGAGCCTGCACAAGGAAGATGGAAGGGATTGACGATTCCTCTGTGCTTTCAGGATGAAAGTAGACCTGACTACCTAACCAGCTCCAACACGCTGTCAACTAACACAGAAGACAGTCAGTGCAGAGTGGCTTCTGCATCACCACAGAAAGATGGCCTCTCCATAAATGATTGTGTCATGATGAGAAAGAGAATTATTGGATTGGAAAAATTAACTAAACAGGGATGAAAGGCTATACTCTGAATGTCAGAGAAATAAGGGCTAGCAAAAGCTTCCAAGAAAGAATGACTTACATACAAGGTGTTACGGTATCAGCATCATAAAAAATGAATAAAAACTCTCATGGAAGAGGATTCCTGGCTGTAGCAGTAATATTAAAAGTAATAGTAATAAGTAATAGTAATTCAGAACATTCATTGAGTTATTACTGTGTTCCAAACATGTTCCTAAATTCCTTACATGTAGTAATTTAATACAAACAATAATGAATTGGTATTCATAGTAAATTATTCCGTCTCTCCAGCTACATTTCTTCCTCTACTTTCCAAACAAGCAACCTTAGTAAAGAGATTAAGTGATTTATGTTGCTTACAAATCAAGAGCTGGGATCAAAGCAGTTTGACTCTAGAACGAGTCACATAACAATTATGCTATTCTTCCTTTCACAATAAACTGAGCAATAAACTTGAATTCATGTTTCCCTCTTATCATCACTAACAGACAGTTATGCTGGAAAAACTTTGAAGTCCAGGTTCTTCAAAAGGTTTTAGATTGGGTTAAATTCCTCAATCCTTATATTTAGCCTCTTTGGGGAGTACAGGAGCACCACCATAGTTCACTTAAAAGACAAGGCAAAATTTAGGGTCAACTCAAAGTGAACACAAATCATAATGAACACTTCCATGCTCACCCCTGTCTTGAAGATCATCAGTCACCATAAAGATCATCATAAATTATCACCTATATATTCTCTTAATAGAGATGGAGAAAAGCTGAGGAATGAGCCTGGGTGGTAATATTATATTTTTCCCTTTCCTAGCATCTTCAAGAATAATATCCCAGATGCAATGAAATTGAACTTGAAGGTATTTCTTTCTTGAACCAGTAGTTTTAAATAGGTTAATTATTTAAAGGTATAAAAACAAAGAAGCTAATTCTTTTTTTTAATATACAAAACAAAAACAAGGAAAACAGAAGAAATTAGTAACAGCAAATGTTTCTATCTAAATGACATTTAATTCAAGATAGTTTTAGTACTTGATTCAGTTTTATTTTTTCATAAAACTAACATATATATAATGATATTAGTTATTTATTTAGTTATTGTGTGTTTCAACCTGTAAACTGTAAGTCTCATGAGAACTTTTCAATCTTATACTACATCCCCATCTCCTTCAATAATGTTGAAACCATATAGGCACTTTATTTTTCTTAGAGATTTTATTTATTTATTTATTTGACAGAGAGAGAGAGCACATGCACAAGCAGGGAGAGCAACAGGCAGAGGGAGAAGGAGAAGTAGGTCCCCCACTGAGCAGAGAGCCTGACGTAGGGCTTTATCCCAAGACTCCAGGATCATGACCTGAACCGAAGGCAGATGCTTAACCAACTGAGCCACCCAGATACCCTGATACATAAGCACTTTATTTTTTTAAAGATTTTATTTATTTATTCATGATAAACACAGAATGAGAAAGAGAGTCAGAGACACAGGCAGAGGGAGGAGCAGGCTCCATGCAGGGAGTCTGACATGGGACTCGATCCTGGGACTCCAGGATCATGCCCTGGGCAGAAGTCAGGTGCTTAAACCGCTGAGCCACCCAGGCTGACCGTATATAAGCACTTTAAATATATATTTATCAAATGAACCAAAAGCAGGTATTAAGAAAATAAAAATTAACTCAGTAGAATCCATGCAAAATTAGCAGTAAGTAAATAAATCATTAGTTAGCTCATTTAGAAAAAGAGAATAATAGAAATGCATTAAATTGTGAAGAACAGAAGCAGTAAAATCACATATACAGAGCTATTTTTAAAAGAGAAAATGTTATGGATATATAAATTAATTTGAAAATCCTCTTGCAATGATTTTTGAATGATAAATATCTTTTAAAATCAGTAGGCCAGAGTTGCAAAATTTATATTAGACAAAATATACTTTTTTTAAAGATTTCACTTATTTATCTGAGAAAGAGAGAGGAAGAGCATGAGGTGGGGAGGGGCAGAGGTAGAGTCAGACTCCCTGCTGAGTAGGAAACCTGATGTGCTGCTGGATACCAGGACCCTCAGATCATGACCTGAACTTAAGGCAGATGCTTAACTGACTGAGCCACCCAGGCACCCCCAAAATAGACTTTAAAACAAAGACTGTAACAAGAGACAAAGAAAGACACTATAAAAAGGGGATAATCCAACAAGAAGATATAACAATTATATTTATGCACCAACATAGGAGCATCTAAATACATAAAACAATTAATAACAAACACAAAAGAACTAATCACAATAATACAATAAGAGGGGACTTTAACACCCCACTTACATCAATGGACAGATCACCTAACCAGAAAATCAATAAAGAAACAATGACTTTGAAGGACACACTGGAATAGATGAATTTAACAGATATATCTATACATTCCATCCTAAAACAGAATATACATCTTTCCAAGTGCACTTGGAACATTCTCCAGAATAGATCACATGTTAGGACACAAAACAAGCCTCAATAAATTCAAGAAAATCAAAGTCATATCAAGCATCTTTTGTGACCACAATATTCTGAAACTAGATGTCAACCACAAGAAAAAAATCTGGAAACACCACAAATATATAGAGGTTAAATAACATGCTACTAAAAAATGAATGTGTCAACCACAAAATAAAGAAAGAACTAAAAAACTATGTGGAAACAAATGGAAATGAAAACACAACAGTCCAAGTCTTTGAGATTCTAAGAGGGAAGTGTATAGCATTGCAGGCTTACCTCAAAAAATAAGAAAAAAATCTCAAATAAACAAGTTAACCTTACACCTAAAGGAGCTAGAAAAAAGAACAACAAACAAAACCTAAAACCAGCAGAAGGAAGAAAATAATAAAGATTAAAGCAGAAATAAATAATATAGAAACTAAAAAAAAAAAAAAAAGTAGAACAGATTAATGAAACCAGGAGCTGTTTCCTAGAAAAAGAAAATCAATAATGATGAATCACCAGTCAGACTCATCAAGGAAAAGTGATAAAGGACTCAAATAAATAAAATTACAAAGGAGAGAGGAGAAATAACAACCAACACCATAGAAATACAAACAATTGTAAGAGATTATTATGAAGAACTATAAGGCAACAAATTGGACAACCTGGAAGAAATAGGTAATTCCTAGAAACATTTATACTACCAAAACTAAATAAAACAGGAAGAAACAGAAAATCTGAACAGATAGCTAGCAAAGAAATTGAATTAGTAACCAAAACACTCCCAAAAAAACAAAAGTCCAGGACCAGATGGCTTCACAGGCAAATTCTATCATTCAAAGTAGAGTTAATACCTATTCTTCTCAAACTACTAAAAAAAAAAAAAAAAAAGTAAGAGGAAAGCTTCCAAATTCATTCATTCTGGGGCCAACATTATGTTAACACCCATACAAGATAAACACACCATTAAAAAAGTGAACTACAATATCCCTGGTGAACATAGATGAAAAAATGTCAGCAAAATATTAGCAAAGCAAATCTAAAAATACATTTAAAAAAATCATTCACTGCAATCAAGTGGGATTTATTCTTGGGTTACAATGATATGTAAGTATTCACAAATCAATCAATATGATACATTACATTAATAAGAGAAAGGATAGGAATCATATGATCATTGAAATACACACAGAAAAAGCATTTGACAAAGTACAACATCCACTCATGATAAAAGCCCTCAGCAAAGCAGGTTTAGAGGGAACACACCTCAACATAATAAAGTCCACTTACGAGAAACCCTCAGCTAATACAATCTTCAATGGGGGAAAAAAAATGAGAGCTTTTCCCTTCAGTTAAGGAAGAAGACAAGAATATCCACTCTTACCAGTTATTTAACATAGTACTGGAAGTCCTAGCCATAGCAATCAGACAACAAAAAGAAATAAAAGACATCCAAATCAGTAGAAAAAGAAGTAAAACTTTCATTATTTACAGGTGACATGATAACATATATAGAAAAATGGAAAGGCTCCACCAAAAAAACTACTAGAACTGATAAATGAATTCAGTAAAGCTGCAGGATACCAAATCAACATACAGAAATCTTGCATTTCTATACATCAATAATGAAGCAGCAGAAAGAGAAATTAAGGAATCAATCCCATTCACAACTGCACCAAAAGTAATAAGATATCTAGGAATAAACTTAACCAAAGAGGTGAAAGGCCTGTATCCTGAAATCTATAAAACACTGATGAAAGAAATTGAAGATAATACCAACATATGGAAAGATGTTCCATGTTCATGAATTGGAAGAACATGTATTGTTAAAATGCCTATAGTAGCCAAAGCAATCCACATATTTAATGCCATCTAGCAAAATATCAATAGCGCTGTTCACAGAACAAACTAGAACAAACTATCCTAAAATTTGTATGGAACCACAAATGACTTCAAATAGTCAAAGCAAACTTGAAAAAGAAAAGTAATTTGGAGGCATCACAATTCCATACTTCAAGTTATATTACAAAGCTGTAGCATGGTACTGGCACAAAAATAGACACATAGATTAATGGAACACAACAGAAAACTCAGAAATAAACCCACAATTATATGGTCAATTAATCTTTGATAAACAGGGAAAGAACATCCAATGGGAAAAAGGCAGTGTCTTCAACAAGTGGTGGGAAAGCTGGACAACAACATGCAAAAGAAAGAAATTGAAACTCTTTTTTTCCACTGTACATAAAAATAAATTCAAAATGGATGAAAGACATAAGTGAAACCTGAAATCCTAAAAAGCCTTAAAGAGGGTCAGCCCTGGTAGCTCAGTGGTTTAGCGCCGCCTTCAGCCCAGGATGTGATCCTGGAGACCTGAGATCAAGTCCCACGTCAGGATCTCTGCATGGAGCCTGCTTCTCCCTCTGCCTGTGTCTCTGCCTCTCTCTCTCTCTCTCTCTCTGTCTCTCATGATTAAATAAATAAAATCTAAAAAAGAAAAAACCCTTGAAGAGAACACAGGCAGTAACTTTTTTGACACTGGCTAAAGCAACTTCTTTCTAGATATTTCCTGAGGCAAGGGAAACATAAGCAAAAATAAACCATTGGAACTACATCAAAATAAAAATCTTATGCACAGCAAAGGAAACAATCAACAAAATTCAATGGCAACCTACAGAATAGAAGAAGATGCTGCAAATGACATAGCTGATAAAGATTTAGTATCCAAAGTATATAAAGAACTGATACAACTCAACACCCAAAAATCAGATAATCCAATTAAAAAATGGACAGAAGACATGCACAGACATCTCTCTAAAAAAGACACCCAGATGGCCAACAGACACATAAAAGATGTTCATCATCATTTACTATCAAGGAAATACAAATCAAAACTACAAAGAGATATCACCTCACACCAGTCAGAATGGCTACAATAAAAAACACAAGAACCAAGAGGAAGATGTGGAAAAAAAGGAACTCTGTGCACTGTTGGTGGACATGCAAGCTGGTGCAACCACTGTAGAAAACAGTATGGAGTTTCCTTAAAGAGATAAAATAGAACTACCCTATGATCTAGCAATGCAAGACTCGGTATTTATCCAAAGAATACAAAAAAATACTAATTCAAAGGGATACATGCACCTTTTTGTTTATAGCAACATTATTTATAATAACCAAATTATGGAAGCTCCCCAAGTGCCCATTGATTGATGAATAGATAAAGAAGATATGGTAATGGAATATCAATCAGCCATAAAAAAAATAATGAAATCTTGCCATTTGCATTGACATGGATGAGGCTGGAGAATATAATACCAAGTGTATAAGTCAGTCAGAGAAAGAAAAATACTATGATTCACTCATATGTGAAATTTAAGAACCAAAATAGCAAAGGAGGAAAAAAAAAAAAGAGATAGAGAGAGAAAGCAAGAAATAGATTCAACTATAAATGGTTACCAGAGGGGAGGTAGGTGGACTGATGTGTGGAAAAGGTGATGGGGATTAAGGAGTGCACTTGTGATGAGTGAGTACTGGGTACTGCATGAAGTGTTTAATCACTATATTGTATACCTGAAACTAATATAGCACTTATGTTAACTAACTGGAATCAAAATTAAACTTATAAAACAGCTTCTTGGGATCCCTGGGTGGCGCAGCGGTTTGGCGCCTGCCTTTGGCCCAGGGCGCGACCCTGGAGACCCGGGATCGAATCCCACATCGGGCTCCCAGTGATGGAGCCTGCTTCTCCCTCTGCCTGTGTCTCTGCCTCTCTCTCTCTCTGTGACTATCATAAATAAATAAATTTTAAAAAAAAACAGCTTCTTTACAATAATAATTGCTAGAAGTTATGGAAAATATTCAAATTACATAATAAATACAAAATGTTAAAAGTATATTAAAGATATTGAAATATCAAAAAATACAATATATATGTAGTGATAATAAACTTGATATATAAAGAATTCTTACAAAAAAGAGGAATTTCCAATTCATTTATTTTGCCCAATTTTCAATTGAAACCCAAATAGAAAATGGATAATCAAAAAATAAAGAAAAATCACAAAGACATAGAATAGAAAATGAAAATATGCTCAATTTTACTGTTATGTAAATAAACACTACATTGAGTAATAAAATGTTATTTTTAAGTGATTAAAAAATGTATACAGACTTAGGGGTTAGTGATGATAACAGCAGCTACTTAAATTGCTATATCCCTACATATTCTCTAAAAACAATACAGAACAATGGAAGAACAAATAAAACTATCCAAACTCACAGTCTAGACATAACTAGAAAATACTCAAACTTCAAGTTACTTATAAGAAGGAAATTTAATATCCAAACCCCAGCATCTCTCATGCTCCCACTGAATGTTATCACAGAGCAAAAAACTTGCATAGAAAAGAGAAGTTGGGAACTAGTAGCAAATTTAAGATTGACCTAAAACCAAGACAGAGCCCTGAATATAGGTGGTACACAAAAGTATATATGAGTTGAGGTGATTTTCTTTCAAAGTTTTAGGTTTGAGAGGAAAAGTAAGTTAAAAGGAAGGGAGAAGGACTTTTGGAAGTTTTAGAAGTGAAAGAGTGAAGAAGCAAAAAAGAACTTGGATCATGCTAATCAAAAAAATTCTGAAATACTAGAAGGCATACAACTCCTCCCTACTTAGTCAAACAAGATAAAGGGGAAAGATAAGCGGAGGGTCAGAGAGCTCTCAGGACTAAGGGTTGAAGTGGCTTTAATATGGTAATGGTGGTATAAATTTCTATTTCTGCAGCAGCAGAAGGGGAAGGGAGGAAGAAGCCAGAGCAATCATTTAAGGAAGTTCTACTTCACAGTACAGACAGATGAGGGCACTCTTGACCTACAAATCTTATAAACTAGTCCAAATCCAGAAACGAATGATGGAAACAAATTATATTCAAAACAACTATAAAATGAAATAGAAAATGAGAATCAAAATGCCTCTGCCCTCATTCTCTAAAAAAAAAAAAAAAGGCCAATTAAAACTACCACACTACAAATTGATGCCAATATCCTCAGTCATTTGAAGAGTCAGAAACTATTTGGAATCAGAAATTCCAAAATTAAAAAGGAATTGACCTTTTTTAAAATTTAATATATTTGCTGCTGACAAAAAACATGTTATAAGTCAGTCAAGAAAAGATAAAATACCTTGTGATTTCACTCATATGTGGAATTTTTTTTTAAAGATTTATTCATGAGAGACACAGAAAGAGAGAGGGAGAGAGGCAGAGACACAGGCAGAGGGAGAAGCAGGATCCATACAGGGAGCCCGACATGGGACTCGATTCCAGGTCTCCAGGATCAGGCCCTGGGCTGAAGGCAGGTGCTAAACCGCTGAGCCACCAGGGCTGCCCTCATATATGGATTTTAAGAAACAAAACAAATGAGCAAAAGAGAGATAGGCAAACCAAGAAACAGATTCTTAACTATAGAGAACAAAGTAATGGTCAACCAGAGGGGAGATCGGTGATGGATAAAATAAGTGATGAGGATTAAGAAAGGCACTTGGGGTACGCACTGGGTGATGCATAGAATTGCTAAGTTACAATATTGTACACCTGAAACCAATATAACATTGCATGTTAACTCTACTAAAATTAAAATAAAAACTTTTTTAAAAAGAGAAAAAAAGAAATTTGTATCAGGAAGACATAAAAAAAATTGAATGAACTCAGGAAATAATAAGCAAAAGACAAAACTATCTTGGAAATGAAGACTAAAATAAAGGTAGCCAAGGTAAAATGAATTAAAATACAACTTAATTAAGGTCATTGAATAAAGGCAGGGAAGCAATCAACAAAATGAAAATAAGATAAAGAAAAAAGTGCATCCAAAAGTTGTTAAAATGAATAGGCAAAGAAGAAATACTATTTCTTTAACAAGTAAATAAAATTTGAGACTCTAAAAAAGAAACAAACCAATGAAATAGAATTAATATTTAAAACATAAGTCCAGAAAAACTTTTCATAAATAACAAACTGAAAATGTCCAAGAGATACCTGGAAAAATAAGTTCAGCATAATCAACTCTGACACTATTTCAGTAAAACTACTGGAGTTTAAAGATTAATACAAAATCTTCAAATCTTCAAAACAAAATGCTAATATCTTATAACAGCAAAAGAATCAGTCCAACATGATTATTCTGAAAAAAATCATACAATGGAGTTGCATTTTCAAAGCACTCAAGAAAATAAATATGTATTTAGAAATCTATATTCAGTCAAGCTGTCTTTCAAATATTAATGCTTTTGAAAAATAGTTTTAAACATACAAGATCCAAGGAATGTTGTACTCATAATCTCCTTTTAGAGTTGATGAGAGAATAATCTTTATTCAAATAAAAGATGTATGGGGAAATAGGCAAAAGAATAAGTTGCAAGCATTTCATACATTTAATTATATATCCAAGAATAAAATATAGGTGAGAATGAGGATGTTAGAATAATATATGAGTATTATATGTTCTGGAGAAGTAAAAATTATACGACCAGAAAAGCTAAGAAGGAACACGCTTTCCAATCCTACCGTAAAGTATTAGAAAACTGGACAAAATATATGAAATAACACTTTTCAGATACTGAACAAGCAAGGCAAGACTGTGATCCCTGGGGAAAAAAAAGATTAAAATTAAAGGAAACATAAGATTACTTTTTAGATTTTGGTTCATGGAGGAGGATCCCAAACAGATCATAGTGGTCTCACTAATTTAAGAAGAGTCAAAAAGAGTTCAAGGGGCTGGAACAGCTTCTTTACAGGGCAGAATTCTGGAGGTGAAAAATCTAGCAAAGAAAAAGCTCCAGATATCAGGAGGATTCCATTACGTCTGTTGCTGAATGTTAAGCATATACACAGAAATGTTGAAACTCCAGGAGTCCAAGCAAAGAATGATCAATGGTGAGTTATAAGCCCAACCATTCCCAAAGGTTTGGGAGATATTTGCGTTTCAAGCAATTAGGGTGGAAAATCTTCATTGAATATCCAGACCATTTATTACAGACCCATGAATTGTCAGCTAGCAGTAGGGCTAACCTAGTTCTAAGACAGGGATTCTCAACTAGAGCACTCTTGACACTTTGGGCTGAAAAATTCTTTGTTGTGTTATTATGTCCTGTGTATTGTAGGATGTTTAATAACATCCCTGATTTCTACCTAATAAATTTTAGTAGCAGCATACCCACTCCCTTAGTAATATAACAAAAAATGGACACAGACATTGCCTAATGTTCCCTGGGAGGAAAACCACTCACAATTCTAAAGTAAATTACATTCATTGAGCCAGAATAAATGCAACTCTAGATCTACCCTCATAAAAACTTGAGCCAAAGGGGTCAAGGTAACTGCAGGTAACTGCCTGTTAGAATATATCCAACACATTTTAAAGGGAAACTCCAAAATCCAGTATTCAATGACATAAAGGTCAAAATGACTAGCATACAACTCAAAATTATTTTTAAAAAAATGCTAAAAGGCAGTATAACCTGTCCCATAACCAGAAAAATAAAAGCCATTTAATAGAAAGTTTAGGATAATGAAACTAGCAGGTTAGCTATTACAAATTACCCACGATTTAAAGAAAACCAAGAACATAATGAATATAAATGTTATTGTTTAAAAATGACATCCGGAAATGGAATACACAATTTGGAAAATGAAAATTCTACTATATGGGGTTAATGGCATATTAGAGAGTACAGATGAAAATATAATTGAACTTGAAGACACAGCAATAAAAATATTCAAAATGAAGTATTTCTTTTTTTTAAGATTTTATTTATTCATGAGAGAGAGAGAGAGGCAGAGACAAAGGCAGAGGGAGAAGCAGGCTCCACACAGGGATCCTGATGTGGGACTCGATCCCGAGTCTCCAGGATCAGGCTCTGGCTGAAGGCGGCTCTAGACCACTGAGCCAACCGGGCTGCCCCCAAATGAAGTATTTCAGTGCTAGAGATGAAAAATATAAATATTAAAAAAAGGAACGAATGAAACTTGTAGGGTTGAACTGAATTTTAATGTGTCAGTATGAACCAGTGGTTTTATATAGCGATAGATAGATAGATAGGATAGATAGATAGATAGATAGATAGATAGATAGATGATAGATAATAGATAGATATTAAAATAGATATACATGTAGGTATTTACATGCATATATTTCATAGCTTTAATTATTGAAAGGGCCTAGAAAGAATGCTACCCTACTAACAATGAGTTTTGGTTTCTAAGTATACTCTCTTAATATTAAAAGAAACTAGAACTCTTAAAGAAATGAGTTTCCTGGAACTGGGATTGGAAAGCACAAGATGAGGTTTAACATCTTGTTTTTCTGGGGGGTTTTGTTTTTAAGAAACAAAATAGATGAACATAGGGGAAGGAAAGGAAATATAAAAGAAGATAAAGACAGAGAGGGAGGTAAACTATAAAAGACTTTTAAATATAAGGAACAAACTGAGGGTTGCTGGAGGGGAGGTAAGTGGGGGGAAGGGGTAACTGGGTGATGGGCATTAAGGAGGGCACTTGATGTAATGAGCACTGGATATTACAGCAACTGATGAATCACTAAATTCTATCCTTGAAACTAATACTACACTATATGCAAACTAACTTAATTTAAATAGTCTTGAAAGAAAAAAAAATCTTGTTTTACCAGAAAGTAAGAGAAAGTAAGGAAGTGCTCAGAGAATTGTGGACACATTTCAAAAGAATACAGGAACCAGCTTAAAGGGAAGGCATTGCAAAATTCAGGCCAAATTGAGCTTTAAAATTAATAATAATAATCATGGTTTGTAACCCAAAGAAAAAAAGTAAGAAGGCGTGAGTTCAAATGGATTTAAATAAATCAATGGATAAATAAATACTTGAGTTATCTTATTTGTAAAGCTGTTCCTTTGAGTAGAATGACAATGGATAAATTAGAAGAAAATTATAGTGTTATAAAATCACCAGGTGACAACCACAATAATAAGGATTGATGTAGGCGGGCACCCGGGTGGCACAGTTGGTTAAGCGACCAGCTCTTGGTTTCAGTTCAGGTCATGATCTCAGAGTAGTGAGATGGAGCCCCCTGTCAGGCTCTGTACTCTGCAAGGAGGAGTCTGCTTGCGTTTCTCTCTCCCTCTCCCTTTGCCCTTCCCTCTCCTCTCACCCTCCTCCCTCCCCATCAAAAATAAATGAATAAATCTTAAAAAAAAAAAAAAAGAATTGATTTAGGGAAGAATTATCAATTGATGCTAAACCTGGCGGTATAAGTTGGTCAAGGAGTAGGATATTCATATAATATCAATGTATCTTCTTACAAGAACTTCACAATGAAAAAAGAGAAAATAGTGATTTTACACAGGAGATATCCAAAATATACCACCTTAACCAGTAATCAATGTTAACGTTTCCCATAATGAATCAAATCAATATCAAGTGTCCTGATATAAGATGCTGAGAACAACAACAACAAAAAATGTGTTATTCTCACCAAAAATTGCATAACTTGAAATTTATCATGAAAAAATAAGTTTAAATTCAAAGGGAATCCTAAAATACCTGGCCTCTAATTATCTTTAGGTCATGAAAAACAAAGATAGGCTATGAACCATTACAAATTAGAGATTAAGGAGATGTGACCACAAAATATAGCACTTTATTCTAAATCGAATCTTTGACTTGAAAAATTTTTTTTCTATAGAGAGACTGGAAATTATTGAGACTTTAGACTAGGTTTATCAATTAGATCAGCAGTCAATGACCTTTTTTTTTGTTTGTTTCGATTGTGATAGTGGTTATAAGAAACTGTACGTAGGCTAAAATTGCATAGAACCACACACACATACACATATAATATATGGAAAAATCATAAAAACTGAGTAAGTTCTGTTATGTAATTAATAATATTGAACCAATGTCATTTTTGTGGTTTTGTTATTGTACTACCACCACTGGGAGAAATGAGGTGAATAGCACACGATATTCTATATACTATTTTTAAAATTTTCTATATGTCTATATTATCTTCACATAAAGTCTTTTTTTAAACTTCATGGACACTCAAGTTTGATATTCATATGATTTTCATGTACCATGGAGTGTTAATATTACTATCATTTTTTCAGCAGTTTAAAAAGATAAACATCATTCTTAGCTCACGGACCACACAAAAACAGCTGGCAGGCTAGATTTGGCCAGGTTTATTGTTTGCTGACAGGTAAACTAAATAGAATTATTTCTCCATGTCAATAGTCATATTCTGGTTAAGGTAAAACAATGTCACAGTGATTTTTGAGGATGACATAGTATCTGCACCTCTTTCTCAAACAGCTCTTTCTATATACACATATACAATACACATACATACACATATATAAAGAGAAACTTATATAAAGCAAATATGGTAGGATGTTATTACCTGAAGATCTGGGGTAAAGGCCTAAAGAAAATTCCTTGTGTGCTTCTTGCAACTTTTCTAGAAGTTTGAAATTGTTCCAAAATACAAATTATTTACACACACATATATATCCAATATTTGCTTAGAAATCCAGAGAAAGGGGATAAGTGGGTATAGATAATGAAACAATGAACTGGTAATCATTTAAACTGAGTGATTGTTACATGACGTTTCCAATTTATGAGTATTTGAAGATTTCCAAAGTGAGAAGTTTATGTATGTAAACCCACACAGACTAGAGCTGCAAAAGTTTGTAGAAACCCTTACAGTGTCACTGACAGCAGATAATACAATCTTGGAGTGGGAGTATAATTTTAGCAAGAGAATTTAAAAAAAAAATTGTTATCAACTGACCCAGGGTTTTATTTTCCAGAATTTATTCTGTGAAACCTGGATACATGTACACACATTTTTCAAACTTATAACCACTTCGAGTGTACATGGTGAATCAAAAGAAATAAACATAAAGAGATTAATTTTATGACTCCAAATTAGTAAGACAAATAATATAAATGTTAACAGTGATCACCTATAGGAGGTAGCACCAGGGTGGCTCAGTGGTTGAGTGTCTGCCTTTGGCTCAGGTTGTGATCCTGGGGTCCTGGGATCGAGTCCTGCATCAGGCTTCACACAGGGAGCCTGCTCCTCCCTCTGCCTATGTCTCGGCCTCTCTCTGTGTGTCCCCGTGAATAAATAAATAAAATCTTAAAAAAAAAAAAAGCTATACTCACAGGGTTTGGCATGTACCTGTCTAAATAGAACCCAAAGCAGCACCCATTGTGATCTAAGCCAGAGAAGGACCAGCAGCTAGAGGTTTACGACAGTGACAACATGCCAACCAGGAAACAGATAGGCAGCAACATTTTAGTGACCAGATTACTCAGGTCAAAATCAAGATTTATCCCTAGGATAGAGTTTGGCAGGGAGTACAGCCCTCAGCTAGGAGACTTGGGGCTATATTATGGCTCTGAAATCAACAGGAAAGAGAAAATTTGGATGGGAAAATAAGACTGAAACCAGCTGTCATGATGGCTGGTGATATGGGCCAACGATATGCTGTGCTCAGCCATGGCAGAAAAATCTACAAAAAGTGGGGGGAAACCTGTAATAGGTTTACTAAGGAGTTTCAACTACTTAAATGTAAATGAAATGGTTTTCTCTTCCCAGACACTAATTTCAGCCCTCCTCCAGTGCCCAAAAATCACTTCAGGCAAACTAAAAAATTCTGATTATTTTCAGCCCTAAGATACTCATCATCCTCCAAGCCTTTTGTAGACTAGTTTATCAGTTGAGTTTATGGCCTAGAAAAAAAAAAAGGTCATTAAGCCAAAAATCAGCTCTCCTTTGCAGCCACCCAAAACCTCAAGAGGCTCTTTTGTATCCCCTTTACTTGGCTTGGATTGAAACAGTCTTCCTAGTCTTTCACAGGGACAATAGAGAAATGCCTCTCATGATTCAATGAGCTTTCCTTGTGATATAAAAGTCCCCTGATTCTATCTTTCCCTTTCTTGATTTTTCTTTATACAGGTATGTGGGGAAGAAGGTGCAAGGAGGAGTGGTGATTGATATTATTAAGAAGACTTAAGGGAGGAATGACCGACCCTAATAATTAGTAGTTTAAAAAAAAGAGATGCTAGCTAGTGTCTTTTGTCTTCAATTTGTAATCTTCAATTCCTACTTTCTAAATCAATAGGAAAAGTCAAATTTAACATCATCTACAAAGAGAACTACTATGAACTTAGTACTTAAATCTTTAAAGAAAAAAAAAAGAACTTCTTACTTGCCAGGTGCTTTGTGCAACTTACTGAATTTTTATAATAAGTGTTTAATTACTACCTTTTTGCAAATAAGGAAACTGCAATTTGGAAAGAATAAATAACTTTTCCAATATTAAGTAGTTTTTGATACAGCAGAATTTATACTTCTTCTCTATTCCTAAAGCTTATGTATGATGTTTTCCACTGTGTTGCCACACAAGATGCCAGAAACATTCATTTCAGATATCATCACCCTGGATGAGATTCTAATGGAATTCATTAACTTTCCGAGATATGAATCAGAACCTATTACAATCTGAGTTTATGGCAGACTATTGTTTAGTAATTATAGCTAAACTGGGCCAGCGAAGGCAAAGAATAAAAATCTCTCTTTATAAATTTTACTTTCCCCAAAGAAGGTTCTCAATGGTTGCCCAATGATGCCATATCTATTCTTTATATACTGAAGACTCACATCTCCCTTTGGTCTTACTGCTTAACAGCTTTCCAATTCAGCACATATTTCACAGCCGCTTTTACATCCTTATTTCTCAAGCTATAGATTATAGGATTTAGCATAGGGGTCACTACCCCATAAAACATGGAAATAAGCCCTTCCGTAGCTTGCAAATTGTCATTCCCTAGGTGGTCTTGAGACTTGGGCTTGGCATACATGAAGAAGATGGTACCATAAAATATGATCACCACGGTCAGATATGCTGAGCAGGTGGAAAAGGCTTTGCGTCTCCCTGTAGCTGAGTTCATTCTCAAGATGGTGTAGAGGATAAACATATAGGAGAAAAAAATGACCAGCAGTGGAAGAACCAGGAATGCCATATTTGACACTGCTAGGGTAAAAATATTGAGGGATATATCAGCGCAGGCTAGCTTTAAGACAGCTAGTATCTCACATAAGAAATGATTGATAATATTATTCCCACAGAAAGGCAGTCGCATAGCAAGAGATGTTTGTACAATTGAGTTGATTCCACCAGAGAGCCATGACACAGAAGCCATTAGTACATACACCATCTTGTTCATGATGACAGGGTATCTCAGAGGGTTACAGATAGCTACGTAGCGATCAAAAGCCATCATGCCAAGGAGGAAACACTCTGTTGACCCCATTGCAAACCCAAAGAACATCTGCACTGCACACCCAGAGAAGGAAATGTTCCTTTTCTTTGAAATTAAGCTCACCAAAGTTGAGGGAACAGAGGAGGATGTATAGCAGATGTCCAGGAAAGAGAGGTTACCCAGGAAGAAGTACATGGGGGTGTGAAGATGGGAATCGAAGATGCTTGCTATAATCAGAAGACCATTGCCAATTAGAATCACTAGATACATTACTAGAATCAGAGAAAAAAACATGATCTCAAGTGTTGGGTAACCGGAGAGTCCCAGAAGAATGAATTCTTTCACAAATGTCTTGTTTATACTATCCATATCCCAGCTTTCAGGATTTCAAAGGAAAATCTAATATAAAATATTTTCACTGCCAAGCAACAAATGTAACAAATACTTTGCATAAGCATTCTTCTAGGGTGAAATAGAATATTTTCATCAAAGCTCTGTCATCTGCTTCTGTCATCTGTTGTTACTCTCAACCATATTTATTCCTAGAATACATTAGGATATTGAGAGTTTCTATGCACTGTGTCTAATATGTGAATATCTACGTAGGATCAAAAGCAAGTTCAGAAGCAACATTCCCTCCTGCTTAAGACACTCTGAGTTTTCTAAAAGCCCTAGAATATTTCAGACAACAAACTGGATTTCTTCATTTCAATCATGTCCAATGAGAGAGTGATAGGGAAGAGGCAAGAGACATCTCAGCACAGACTGGAATTCCGATTCAGTGTTTAACACAAACATTCAAAAGTGTAAAGCAAATTTCATTTTTATGTATATTTGTCAGCCTCACATTCTTTTCAGTCAAATTGTGTGTTTCTGTGGGGCAGACTTTTGATCATAGTAAATTGAATCATGTACACAGCAATTTAACATCTGCTCAAAGGCAAAGTTAGTTGAACTCACAGTCACCGCCCACTCTTACTATTTTGTTTTTTTTTTTTTCCTATTAAGACCAGTGTACAGACCAGCTGTGCATGAATCTGATGGAGCATCTTTGAAGAATAATAATCTCTCTTCATTTGTTTTATTCTCTGGCTTCAGAGTTATTCTTCATAATTTATTTACTTAAGTGAACCTGAGAAAACAGTAATAATGCTTAAATATACTTGTGTATACACATCTAGCAGTTTGTACTTTATTTTTAAAAAACAAATTAATCTTCTGATTATCCCTATTTATTTTTTCAAATGTGAATGACGGAATGTGGCCAAAGCTATCCAGCCTATAAATAAAAAGTAGAGCTTGAAACTCAGATCTTTGCCAACAAACTGCAGCTGCTCGGGCTACAACATCACAAGTTAGTATACCTTATTTCCACCTGACTAGTGTCAGAAATTTTGGCCGTGGTGGAATAATACAAAACCAGCTATTTCAGTCTTCCAAACTTTTCATATGCATATAAATTACCTGGGGAATCTTATTAAAATGCAGGTACTCTTTTAGTTGGTCTGAGGCAAAGCTTGTGATTCTGCATTTCTTCTTTTTTTTTTTTTTAAGATTTTATTTTTAAGTAATCTCTACATCTAACACAGGGCTCAAATCTACAACACTGAGATCCAGAGTCGCACGCTCTACCTACTGAGCCAGCCAGGTGCTCCTGTGATTCTGCATTTCTAATAAGCTTCAAGTGTAGGTCAAAGAAGCTGGCATGGGGCCATATTTTGAGTAGCAAGGCTTTAGTTTATCTATAGTGAGTTGGCAGGCTATCCAGATGTTTCTGATCCAAATAGATTTTTTTTGGTTGTATTATATGGATTAGCTTAACAACCTAGAAAATGACTAGAAGGACACAATCCTTTGTGTTTTCCAGTGAACAAATTCCAGAGCCATATCTCACTGTTCAGTACAATTCAGAGAATGATACTACCGAAAGAAAAATTTCATAAGAGAAATATAAATTTTTGCTGGACTACTATGTGTAGGATATTTCTGAGAGCCTAACCTGAACTCATTTCTGCTCCAAGCTGAGTAAGGATAGGAAAAATATAACAAGTATCTGTAATCAAAAAACTCACAACTCAGGGAAACAGTAGAACTACATATAGAACAATTAGATACAGATTATAATTACACTGTGCGACCAGAGTGTTCACAGGAGGAGGCTAGTAAGAAATAAAGTCAAAGGAGAGTTCTAGAAGAATTTCAAACAGGTTGGATCTATAAACATAGAAGAGTCAAGGCAGGTTTGGGAGACAATAGAGGGAAGGGGTATCTGAGAAGGGAGAACAGGTTGAGCAATGTTGTTTTGTTTTGTTTTGTTTTGTTTTTAACTTTACAGGTTGAGCAATGTTTAGTAGTAAGCATATTGGCAGTACCTCTTTTTCAGACAAGGGGGTTTCTGTGGAGGAATGATGAGAAGCACATTTGAAAGGGTAAATGAAGCAAGCACACAGAAAGTTCCAAAAATAAGGCAGATAAATTGACACTTATTTTTGTGGGTAAGGGGCCCATCATTTGAAGCACCAAGCACAAGGTGAGTGCTTAGATTTTAGCTACCCTCCAAACTTAACATCACACAGTTTGACTTTATCAGATGTTTGAGCAGATATGTGATATTGGAATTAAAATGTTTAGATTAGGGACACCTGGGTGGCTCAGGGGTTGAACGTCTGCCTTCGGCTCAGGGCGTGATCCTGGGGTCCGGGATCAAGTCCCATATCGGGCTTCTTGCAAAAAGCCTGCTTCTCCCTCTGCCTATGTCTCTGCCTCTCTCTCTCTCTCTCTCATTCTCTCTCTCTCCCTCTCATGAATAAATAAATTAAAAATCTTAAAAAATAAATAAAATAAAATGTTTAGATTATTTAGGTTATCATTAATTATGGACTGGTACACACACACAATTATCTTTTCATAATCATTACCAGTTTTCAGAGTAACCAGAATCTCAAGCTAAGGCCTCACATAAACTAACAGTTTTGAGAACGTCACCATAAGCTCACTACCCTACTCTAACACTGCCGTGTGATAATAGGTGAGAAGATTGCTCTACAGTGTATAATGTCAGTCAAAAGCCAAACTCAACAGAGTATTGAGGTATCAATATCAGAGGTAGTCTCACTTCAGAAAAAAAAAATCAGTTACAGAATACAAAATAGAAGCTTTCAACTTGAATGAGAGGTGCAAACGAGAGAATATTAGATCTCCAAATTAGAGATGAGAAAATTGAACCTCAAAGCAAGTTTTGTCTATTTATTCAGTTAACTGTCAGAAGTACCTAAAAGAAAAAAACACCTATAATTTATTTAAACTTAAAATTTTTTAAGTTTTTTAAGTTTAAAAAATTTAAAATTTTTACCCAGGGGCACTTGGTGGCTCCGTCAATAGTTCAATAGTTGGTTGAGCGGCCAACTATTGATTTCAGCTCAGGTCATGATTTCAGGGTCCTGGGATCCAGCCTGCACCAGGCTCCACTTTCAGGAGGGAGCCTGCTTGAGTATTCTCTCCCCCTCCTTCTGCCCCTCCCCTTGCTCATGCACTCTCTCTCTCCCTAAAAATAAATAAATGAATCTCTTTTAAAAATCTGTATAGGGGATCCCTGGGTGGCGCAGCGGTTTAGCGCCTGCCTTTGGCCCAGGGCGCGATCCTGGAGACCCGGGATCGAATCCCACTTCGGGCTCCCTGGTGCATGGAGCCTGCTTCTCCCTCTGCCTATGTCTCTGCCTCTCTCTCTCTCTCTCTCTCTCTCTCTCTCTCTCTCTGTGTGTGTGACTATCATAAATAAATAAAATTTAAAAAAAATCTGTATAGAAAACATATGTCAACAACAGAAACTGGGCAGCAAAAAAAATGGTGAGTATCTGTGAATATATTGAAGTCATAGAAGCAAAACTTGACTGTATGCAGTTAATAATATACAAGGAAAATTGCTCAGTCTTGAGAATTTAGTAATTCTTATCATGAAGGAAGAAGGTTCAGGACTATGGGATTGAATCATATGCCCAGATGGTCTATTTCTCTGAAATGATTCTAAACTCATGGTATGCTACTTCTTAGGATATATCAAAGTTCTCCCAAAGTGGGGCTTGGAAATTAGCCAAGGAGTACTTTTTTTTAAGATTTTATTTATTTATTCATGAGACACAGAGAGAGAGAGAAAGGCAGATACATAGAGGGAGAAGCAGGCTTCCTGCAAGGAGCCTGATGTGGGACTCCATCCTGGACTCTGGGATCACACCCTGAGCCGAAGGCAGATGCTCAACTGCTGAGCCACCCAGGTGTCCCAGGAGTACTTTAGATAAGGGACAAAAGCTGTCTCATTGGCCTAGAAATGAACACAAAAGGAAGAAGATATTAATAAATTCGCTTACCAGGAAATGTAAAATGTTCCAGATCCAGCCCATTTGGGGTCCAGGCCTGGTACAGCCTATTGGCTTCTCTTAAAAAAAAAAAAAATGTAGTGACAATATATCTTAAACCACTTCTGTGACATACTTTAAGCCTTCTCCTCCTAGACGTAAATTCCCTCACCAATTCAAATTCACCTTGAGCCAGACTTGTCTTGCTACCTTTATTCTTCTCCCAGAAATCTAATAAGATAGCAAGAGACATAAGGAAGGAGCTTGTCTGTCTTGCTCATCACTACTCCTGTAAGGTCTAACAAAGGGGTTGCACATTATGAATGGATTTTGACTGAACAGGTAAAGGTTTACTTTCTAGACTCTTAAGAAATGTCTCCTATGTAGTATTTGTGGACTCATATTCAAAGAAACTTTCATATACCCAAATTGCTCACTCGCAGCAGGCTCTAAGTTTCAAAAAAACATGTATCTTTTAGTCAATACTAAGAGGTCATCTTATATAGAAATTTACCAATTTATGTAATGAAAGTAGAGCAGGATCACATACTACTCACTTGAATGGATACAGCACGGGACTATCCCAAGTGAAAAAGTGCTTGGAATTAAGAATCAAAAGCTCTAGTTTGAGGTTCTTTTCTTTTAATATACAGTCTCAGTTTTCACATTTGTGAAATAGTGATCATTGTCTTATTTTCTCTCACAGGTATCCTGAGGCATATGGAAACTGCTTTATGGATTGAAAGGCATTATACAAACAATAACAATAATAATAAATCATAGCTATTTGGTAATAATAAATTAGTACCCGTATGGTCTCATGCCATTCACATTTTAAATCTATATTTAATAATAGTTTTAATGATAGATTGAAAGGGTATGGTGTCATGGTAGTCAAGACTCACCTGGACACTGATAAATTATTTCCACCTCCTAGAAGACCCAGTTACTTTTTCCTAGTGTTCATGTCTGCATTCTGAATTAAAGTCAGGAGTGCTCGCTTCAAGCAGCACATATACTAAAATTGAATTAAGGTCAGGTTCAACAAACAATGCCAGATTCCACAGATGTGGAAGACTAAGTATTTGTTATGCCACAGTTGCTGTCACTGTTCCCCAATTCCCAAAACAATTTAAAGTTGGAATGAGAGATCTGTGGAACGGAGAAACTTCTGGTGCATTAGGGACAGTGTCCCACAGACCCAATTAAGAGCGGTGCTGGGAATAAATGGTGATTGAACCACAGCTCAAAACTGAAATGACATTCTCCTACTCTTGTAACTTTTGGAAACAGGGGCAGATGTTCACCAAAGAGACTTTCTGAAATATGAGAGCTTTTCAGTTTAAAAGAGCAAAGTTAATTCAAAGTAAGATCTTGATTCAAGTGATAATTACCAAAATGAATTGGTAGAATTGAAAAATGATCTACGGGGATCCCTGGGTGGCTCAGGGGTTTGGTGCCTGCCTTCAGCCCAGAGTGTGATCCTGGAGTCTCAGGATCGAGTCTCTCATCGGGCTCCTTGCATAGAGCCTGCTTCTCCCTCTGCCTGTGTCTCTGCCTCTTTCTCTCTCTCTCTCTCTCTCTCTCTCTGTGTCTCTCATGAATAAATAAATAAAAATTTTAAAAAATGATCTAGATATTGTAAGTGACATAAAACATATTTGCAGATATTCAATACATTTGAATTAAATGTATTGTCATTATTTGGGGGGATGAAAAAATACAGATAAGCAATAAAATTATTAAATTTATAGGACAAAGTTTAATTCATATGTTTAAGGCCAAAAAAAGTTTTCAAAATCCCAGAATGGATAGTTTGGAGCATGAGTTCAGATAAGTAGATAGCACATTATTGAATCAAAGTATTTCAGAAAATCTATTGAGCTATATTATAGATGTTAACACTTAGATTCTATAATTTTCCAATAGGTGTTATATTTCACTGTAAAATATCTAAATTCTGGAGAGCCATTTTGAGAAGGCAAGCCCATGCCCGAGTAGGAAACTCAGTGACCAATCACAGACTGTGGTCCCAGCTACTGACTGGGAAATAGCCCTGTCACCTTGTTACTTGGCTACAGCTCTGTTTGGCCTTGATCCTGCCAGCAACACCATCTGCCAAGGGACCTGACAGGAATCATGCCACCCCGTGTCCCAGGGAACAAGCTCACTGACCTCAATCCCAGCAGTGGACCCTGAGGTGGTCCATGACCAAGCTCCTGCCATTCCCAGCCAATAGTGCTGATTGTCTAGACACCAGACAGGTGACACACCCAAGACAGGCCCTCCAACTTCTGTCTGACTACAGATCTTGAATAGGTCCTGTAACTCTGTTCCAGTCTGTGCAGTTCAGGCTGGGAACACCCTGCCTGCCCAGGGATCCACCTAGAGTCACACTTGTCTGAGCTCCTGGAGGTAGACTTGCTTGCTGACCTCAGTCTGACTGTAGATCTTATAGCAGCCCCACTACTGGCTCCAGTCCTTCAGAGCTACATCAGAGAGCAGTCCTGCCCACCAAGAGACCTACCAAGAGACACATGTGTCTGGTCTCTCAAGGTAGGCAGTTGACCTCAGCCAACTGCAGATCTTGAAAGGCTCCAGCTCCTCACACCATAATATGAGTGGTCCTGCCCTCCCAGAGACAAGCCCAGGGACCTGTTGGGAGCCCCTGAACCATCACCACCCCCACAGACCTGGAGAGAGCTATGCACATCTCTGTACCTGATAATAGGCCACCACCTGCAAACCCTGAAAGAGACCCTTGTCCCAGCACCAGAAACTGATATTGACCAAGGTCTTGGAGACAGGCCCACTCACCCTGGGACATGAAAATATATGAAATATAAATTTCACTGCTAAAGATAAATATGAATACAAATAGACTATTGTATACTATAATGATGGCATGTAAATCACTTTTAATACTAGCACATAAATTAAAAGACAAAAGTAGTAAGAATAACACCACAGAAATGTGTTGATAGTGGGGACCTGGGGGCTCAGTCGGTTAAGCTTCTGCCTTTGGCTCAGGTCGTGATCCCAGGATCCTAGGATGGAGCCTCACATCAGGCTCCCTGCTCAACAAGGAGCCTGCTTCTCCCTTTACCCCCTGCTTGTTCTCTCTCTTACTATCCCTCTGTCTCTCTCTCTCAAACAAATAAATAAAATCTTTTTTAAAACTGTACACAAATCCTTTCTTTTTTAAAAGAAATGTTTTAATATAAACAATATAGACAGAAGTAAAATCTGACATGAACTACATAAGGGGGTGGGGAGTAAAGGGTAAAATTTCTGTATTTGGCTGTATTAAATTAATGTGAACAGACCAATAATGAATAAGGAGATCAAAGCAATAATCAAAAACTTCCCAACAGAGTCCCAGACCAGAGAGCTTCAATAGTCAATTCTACCAACCACTTAAAAAAAAAAAAAATCAATGCCAGCTCATCTCAAACTTTTTCCAAAAATTGAAGAAGAAATACTTCCAACTCATTTTAAGAGGATAGTACTACCCTGATACCAAAACCAGATAAGGATACTACAAAAAAATAAAACTGTAGACAAATATTCCTGATGATTATAGATGCAAAAAATCTCAACCACAATTTAAGCAAACCAATTCAAAAGCACATTAATAGGCTCATAGACAATGACCAAGTGGGATTTATTACTAAGATACAAAGATGGGTCAATATACACAAATCAATAAATGTGAAACACCCCTTTAACAGAATAAAGATTTAAAGGGAGAAGAAATGGGTAGGAAATATTAGAAAGGGAGACAGAACATAAAGACTCCTAACTCTGGGAAACGAATTAGGGGTGGTGGAAGGGGAGGAGAGCGGGGGGTGGGGGTGAATAGGTGACGGGCACTGAGGGGGGCACTTGACGGGATGAGTGTTATTCTGTATGTTGGTAAATTGAACACCAATAAAAAATTTATTATTTATAAAAAAGATTTAAAACCATATGATGGACTCAATACATGTAGAAGCATTTGACAAAATTCAATTCATGATAAAAACTCTCAACAAATTAGGTATAAAAAATGTATGTCAACTTCATAAAGGTTATATGTGACAAGCCCACAGCTAACATTATACTTAATAGTAGAAAGTGAAAGCTTTTTCTCTAAGACCAGGAAGAAGACAAGAGTGCTCTTTCTTACTCCTGTATTCAACATAGAATAGGAAGTCCTATACAGAGCAATTAGGCAAGAAAAAGAAATAAAAGCATTCATTGGAAAAGAAGAAGTTAAATTATTCCTGTTTGCAGACAACATGATCTTATATCTGAAAATCTTAAAAACACCATCCAAAAAACCTGCTAGAACTAATCAACTAATTGAGAAAAGTTCCAGTTTTCATTTAAGAAAATGAAAGATTTGTACACTGGAAACAAGAAGACAATGAAAAAAATGAAAAAGCCACAAATAAGTGAAAAGATATCCTGTATTTATGGATTAGAAGAAATAATATTGTTAAATATCCATACCATCCAAAGCAATCTATAGATTCAATGCAGTGTCTATAAAAATTCATATTTTTTCACAGTAATAGGAAAAACAACCCAAAATTCATAGGAACCCCAAAGGATCCCAAATAGCCAAAGCAATCGTCAGGGAAAAAATAAAGCTAGAGGTAACACACTCCCTGATTTCAAACAATATTATAAAGCTTTAATAATCAAAACTGTATTATACTAGCATAAAAACAGACACGAAGACAATGAAACAGAATAAGTAGCTCAGAAATAAACCCAAGTATATATAGTCAACTAATCTTTGACAGGGGTAATAAGAATATTCAATGAGGAAAGGATAAACTCTTTAATAAATGGTGTTGGGGAAACTGAATAACTCCCTGCAAAAAATGAAATAGATCCATATGCACCATATAAAAAATTAATTTAAAATGGATTAACAATGTATCTATAATACCTGAAACCATAAAACTCCTAAAACTTAGGGGAAAAGCTACTGGACATTGACCTTTGCAATGATTTTTTTTGTACATGACACCAAAAGCATAAGAAACAAAAGCAAAATAAAAGCAAATAAATAAGTGGGTCTATATCAAACTAAAAAACTTCTGCATAGCAAAAAATCCATCAACAAAGTGAAAAGGCAACCTATGGAAAGAGAAAATATTAATAATATTAATATTCAAATTCATACAACTCTGTAGAAATAAATAAATAAATAAATAAACAAATAAACAAACAAACAAACAAGCAATCAAGCAAAGGAACTAAATAGCCATCCCAAGGAAAACATTAAAATGCCCAACAGGTGTAGGAAAGGTGCTCAACATCACCAATCATCAGGGAAATGAAAATCAAAACCGCAATGAGATAATTCCTCATATCTTTTAGGATGGCTATGATCAAAAAACAAATGATCACAAATGCTGGTGAGGGTATGGAGTAAAGCGAAGTCTTGAACACTTAGGTAGGAATGTAAATCGATACAGCCATTATGGAAAACAATATGCATGTTCCTCAGAAAATTACAAATAACTTATGATTCAGCAAACTCACTTCTGAGTATACATCCAAAAGAAATTAAATCAGTATCTCAAAGAGATACTCCCATGTTCATTGCAGCATTATTCACAATGGGAAAGATATGGAAACCTAAGCGTCTGTTGATGGATGAAAAAAATGTGATTTATACCCACACACAAACACACACACATAATGGAATATTGTGCAGCCATAAAAAAGAAGGAAATCTTGCCATTTGTGACAATATGGATGAAACTGGAGGATATTATGGTAAGTGAAATAGGTCAGACACAGAAAGACAAATATGGTATGATTTCACCTACAAGTGAAATAAAAGTAAAGAAACTGACAGGACCAGGGATTAGAATGGTGGTTGCCAGGGGTTTGGATAGAGGGAGAAATGGAAAGATATTGGTCAAAGGGTACAAACTTTCAGTTATAGATCTGGAGATCTAATGCAGGATGGCAATTACAGGTAATTACGCTCTATTGTATACTTGAAATTTGCTGAGAGTAGATTCTAAGTGTTTTCCCCACACACATAACAAGGGTAACTTTGTGACGTGATGGATATGTAAATTAACAAGACTGTGGTAATCATTTCACGATTTTTAACATATATTAAGTCATCATGTTATATACCATAAAAACCACATTGAAGAACCTAAATATATATAATTTGCACCTGACAATCATACTTCAATAAAGTCAAAAAAATGTTTAAAATATGTGCATTCTGAGAAATAAAAATTTACTTAAGAAAGATTGGTATTTAAGCATGCACATACACACAAACACGCACACACACACCCACTCATACCACAAACCATACCATGTGGTATACTGAAATTCAAATGGAAATATGTCCAAGTTGCTTTTACATTATTAGATCATAGAAGTTTAGAGCTGGAGAGCTCTGTGAAAATCATTTAGTGAGATTTCCCCCTCTATAAACAAGTGAACTAGAGTAAAAGTGATGAAATAATATTCCAATTTCACAAAGTCACTGTTACTATATAATTAGGAAGAAATAAAAGCAGTCTTGCTCATGTGTTAGTGGAATCAGACAATAATAAAAATGATATGGTATGATTCTCAGACAGTAGCTAATGGTACAGTCTGAAAATATAGATCAATTGCTGACTACACATGAAAATATAGGCCTTATATGACTGAAAGATAAAGGACTCCTATAGAGGGTAGTACATTATAGGGCACTTTATGGATTGAAGGATTACCAAAGTGGGGAATACCTATGTTTATCATAACATTTTCCATATGAATTCATAAAAGGACAAATGGAAGCCTTTATTCTCTTTTTGTAAGTAGCCCCTTGAGGACATGAGATGAGAGTACATAAAGGCTTTCAAGCAATGCAACAATGTGTGCAAAAAATATGCATCCTACTATCTCCCTCAGGATCTGGAAATGTACTTAACAATTTTTATGCTTGTAAGCAGAAAAGTCTGGAACTAAAAGCGGTTATGGGTTCCCTACTAAAACGATCCAGGAGGAGGCAAATCTGGCAAATGGATTACATTGGTCCATTACCCTTGTTTCTGGGTAAATAACAATGAGACTTGATCGAGAGAGGCATTCACTCTGGATTTGATTTGTATAACTTGGCAAATGAAGCAGAAACTCCTGCCACTGTTTAAGGCCTAGAGCAAGAGTATTATTTTAAGTTGAATATTGGTTATTTAAAGTGAAATTCAATAAGTTACAAAGCATTAAACATATACATTCTCATCCGCAAGATGTGGACTAAAGAAAATTGGAATAGACAACTGAAATCCTTGCTTACAATATTGGAGGCTGATAAGATATTAAAAGGTTGGCTTTCAGGACTGAATGAATGTGTGTTAACACTTAATGTATGTAGGATTAAAAGATCATCATTGACTATATTGTTGAGATATCCAGGGAGAATATATGGAGAAAATAGAATGAAAGAAACACTCATAGAAACTTCTATATTTCTAAAAATTTTCTTTTTCTTTGGTTGACCCTATATTCCCGTGACATGGATTGCATTAATGAGTTCTGGAGGAAGGATCAATTGTTGAACACGACACATGACAATACATCTAAATATTACTGCCCATGTTCCTAAATATAGGTCATTCCTTCTTTTATTTTTTTTTAATTTTTTTTTCATTTATTTATGATAGTCACACACAGAGAGAGAGAGAGAGGCAGAGACACAGGCAGAGGGAGAAGCAGGCTCCATGCACCGGGAGCCCGACATGGGACTCGATCCCGGGTCTCCAGGATCGCGCCCTGGGCCAAAGGCAGGCGCCAAACCGCTGCGCCACCCAGGGATCCCCTTTTATTTTTTTTTAAATGGAATTAATGGGCAAATACTAACGCAATTGCTGGACTGTAGTATAGTTCTATTTTTAACTTTCTGAGGAACCTCTATAGTGCTTCCCACAGTGGCTGCACGAGTTTCCACTCCCACGAACAGTGTAAGAGGGTTGCTCTTTCTTCACATCCTCCCCAAACCTGTTGCTTCTTGTGTTGATTTTAGCCATTCTGACAGGTGTGAGGTGATAGCTCATTGTAGTTTTGATTTGTATTTCCCTAATGAGCAGTGATGTTGAACATCCTTTTATGTATCTAGTGGCCATCTGTATGTCTTCCTTGGAAAAGTGTCTACTTATGAGGGAGATAGTAGGATGCATATTTTTTGCACACATTGTTGCATTGCTTGAAAGCCTTTATGTACTCTTATCTCATGTCCTTAAGGGGCTACTTACAAAAAGAGAATAAAGGCTCCCATTTGTCCTTTTATGAATTCATATGGAAAATGTTATGATAACCCATAGTTGGGTTTTTGGGGGGTATTAAGTTTTATAAGTTCTTTATATATTTTGAATACTGACCCTTTACCATATATGTCATTGGCAAATATCTTCTATTCCATAGGTTGCCTTTTAGTTTTATTGTTTCTTTCTATGAGCAGGAGCTTTTTATTTTGATGTAGTCCCAATAGTTTATTTTTGCTTTTGTATCCCTGTCCTCAGAAGACATATCTAGAAAGAAGTTGCTATAGCTAATGTCAAAGGTTACTGCCTGTGTTCTCCTCTAGGGTGTTTATGGTTTCAGACCTCACATTTAGCTCTTTCATCCCTTTTGAATTTATTTTTGTTTATGGTATAAGAAAGTGATCCAGTTTCATTTTTTTGCATGTTGCTGTCCAGTTTTCCCAACACTATTTGTTGTCTTTCCCATTGGATACTCTTTATTAATGGTTTTTTTCTGTCTCTTACCTAGTCAACAAGCAAACCTATATGCTTCTACTTACCCAGCCTTACTCTATATAACAGACTAGAAAAAGGGGAATCACTGGCCATATCTAAATTGCTGCTAGCTTTATGGGTTGGTCCTCTAGCTGAACCTAACATCCCTACCCCAGGGAAGATAACCTGCATAAAAATTAACAAAAAGTGAGAAATCAAAGTAAAAACATATGTATGACATCCTGATGACTAGGAGAAATACCGAAAATGACATCTTTGGGAGATGGCTATATAGACAACATTTCTAAAATATTTTTTAAAGATTTATTTTGTTTATTTTAGAAAGAGAGATCACGCACACATGTACACAATCAACGAGGTGGGGGCAGTGGGAGAGGAAGAAGGAGAGTAGCCAACTCCCTGCTAAGCGCAGAATCTGACCTGGCGCTCAATCTCACAACCCTGAGATCCAATGCTGAAATTAAGAGTCCAGTGCTTAATCAACTAAGCCACCCAGCCGTACATTTAAACATTTTAAAATAATTTTTAATTTTAAAAATATTTATTAATCAAAAAATAATACACCTAACAATCTCTTAGAAATTTTCTGATTTTCCAGGGAGGGAAGCTTTATCATCAAATCTATTAATTTTCTGATCATTGATTAACATAATCATTCTTGTTTTATCAAAGCCCTACTGAACCCACTTTTACGTACCTATGGGATATTTTATCAGGTGAAAGTTTATTAGGTTCAACTTGATATAAGCCTATATAGAAGTTGCTAACATTTTTTATACTGTGTGGGAAATAATTTAAAAATTAAGATCTAAGGAGTTGGTTTAAACAATAGACAGCATTTCTACATGCCTAAAACCTTGTTGTCACATATATGAAATTAAAGAGAATTAAACAAGGATCAGATACAAACACAGGGTCTCTAGTGGGGAGGAAGGAGGAGAAGTGCCAGAAATTCAAAAGCCATCACCTGCAGGGTCTATCTAGGGCATGCCTTTCTGAATAGAACCAAAAACAACACTGATGTGATCCAACCCAGAAGACAGAGCAGCAGCTGAGGGTTTTCTGCAGTGACAATACTTCATTCCTGTTGGGGTAGTGGTAGATCAGAAGAATTCAGTAACCAGATCACTTAGGTAGAAACTTAGGTCAACCGACAGAGGATTGGCAAAGAGTGAAGCCTCTGAGTAGGAGATAGGGAGTAACATTGTAGCTCCAAAACAAAATAAGAAAGGGGAATATTAAGTAGGAAATAAAGTCAAAGCCCAGCTATCACAGTGGGCTAAGAGATGACAGAAAAGATAGATGGCATCGCCCAAAGATATCCTACACTCAGCAATGGCCTTCTAGACAAGGAATCAATAGAAAAAGGAGAAAAAAAAACTAATAGACTTACTGAGGAGTTTGAACGCACTGGAAAATGAAATAACTGGTTTTATATTCCTAGTCATTGTTTTTACCACCCCTTCAGGCAGGTTTGAAATGTTTCTGCTTTATTTGGCTGAGAATACTCACCTTCCTCCCCCTTCTAGACTAGCTCCTCTGCTAGCCTGCAGCCTAGAGAACTCTGTAGGCCTCCACTCATCAAGCCAGAAGCCAGACTCTCTTTGTAGGAACCCAAAACTTTTGCAGCACCCCTCACTTGACTTGAGTTGGAAAAAACAATTTTCCATTCTTCTGCAGGGACTATAGTGAAACATCTCCCACCACCCACTGTGGAATCCCCATAAGGTAGAAAAATCCCTTGATTGTTCCTTCCCTGGGCCTGAGCTTCTCTTTATATAGATATAGAAGGAAAGACAAAGACAGTATGCTTTATATTAACAGAGTGACTTTTAGGAGAAGATTTTAGTTCTCATAATTATTAGCTTACAGTAAAAGAGGTGCTCAATAGTAACTTTTAGTCCTCAATTTGAAGTTTTAGCTTCAATTCTGAAATTCTAGGACATGGTGAAGTAGTGCTATGCTAGGTGCTTTCTCCAATTTATTGAAGCTCTAAGTGACAGTGAAACCTGGTTTTATTTATTTCCTTGTTACAAGGTAAGGTAACTATGGCTTACAAAGAACAGTCTATCCAAAGTCATTGAGGTAGTTTGTAAAATAAATTTTATACTCTTGCCTATTTCCAAAGCTATGTGTGAATGTTTTCTATTATGTTTTCATACAGGACACCACAAACAATCATTTCAGATATCACCAGGGATGAGATTCTAATGGAACTCACCATGCTTGTGAGCTCTAGATCAGGACATTTTGGAAACTGAATTTAAAGGGAACTACATTTCTCAGTAATTCTACCTGAGTAGGGCTGGGGAAGGGAAAGAATAAAAATATCTCTCCTTAACTATATAGTTTCTCCAAATAAGGTTTTTACTAATTGACCTATGAGTCCACCTTCATGCCTATTAATCAAAGACCTATATTTTCTGTATAGGAAATACTTACCGAATAGGTTTTCGGTTCAGCAGATATTTTACAGCAGTTTTTACATCCTTATTCCTCAAGCTATAGATTATAGGATTTAGCATAGGGGTCACTACCCCATAAAACAGGGAAATGAGCTTGTCTGAAGTTTGAAACTTGTCTTCTCCAGGCAATTCTTGGGACTTGGGCTTGGCATACATGAAGAAGATGGTACCATAAAATATGATCACCACAGTCAGATGTGCTGAGCAGGTGGAAAAGGCCTTGTGTCTCCCTGTAGCTGAGTTCATTCTCAAGATGGTGTAGAGGATGAACATATAGGAGAAAAAAATGACGAGCAGTGGAAGAACCAGGAATGCCATATTTGATATCACCATGGTGACAATATTGAGGGATATATCAGCACAAGCTAGCTTAAGGACAGCTAATATTTCACACGTGAAATGATTGATAATATTATTCCCACAGAAAGGCAGTCGCATGGCAAGAAATGTTTGTACAATTGAGTTGATTCCACCAGAGAGCCATGACACAGAAGCCATTAGTACATACACCACCTTGTTCATGATGATGAGGTATCTCAGAGGGTTACAGATAGCTACGTAGCGATCAAAAGCCATCATGCCAAGGAGGAAACACTCTGTTGATCCCATTGCAAACCCAAGGAACATCTGCACTGCACACCCAGAGAAGGAAATGTTCCTTTTCTTTGAAATTAAGCTCACCAATGTTGAGGGAACAGAGGAAGATGTATAGCAGATGTCCAGGAAAGAGAGGTTACCCAGGAAGAAGTACATGGGGGTGTGAAGATGAGAATCGAAGATGCTTGCTATAATCAGAAGACCATTGCCAATTAGAATCACTAGATACATTACTAGAATTAGAACGAAGTAAATGATCTCAAGTGTTGGGTAACCAGCGAGTCCCAGAAGAAGAAATTCTGATGCAGATGTCTGATTAATTTCATCCATGTCATCTGCTTTTCAGGATGTCAAAGGAAAATATAACATAAAATATTTTCACTGCCAAGAAACAACTGTTACAAATTACCTGAACAATTCATTTTTTAGATGGTGTTATAAGGAGTGTTTGCTTGAAGCTCTGATATCCAATCATCTTCAACAATGCGTGTGACAAGGAATCAATGAAATTGGGAATGACGGAAGTGCCGATGTCCACTGCTAATATGCGAAGATCTACCTACGATTAGACAGACAAACAGAAGTAACCTTTCCTGCTGTTGACATGTTCCTGGATTAAGGTTTCTAAATTTCCTAATTACCAACTATGAGCCTGACTTTATAAGCCCCAGAAAGCAGGCAGTGGAGATGGCAAAGTCCACTCAACAAGGACCAGAAATGTGATTCAGCAACTATATCATGGTCACAATTTCACAGCAACTTTGATATTTATGGTATATATCTCTTTCCATGCCTGACACTTTATACCTTACATTAGTCAGTTTAAAAATTGTATATTTTATAGATATTTAATAAGAATATATTGAATAGCATAAAATTTAATGTCTGTTTAAACATAGTTAGCTGTTGATCTCATATTCCAGCCCCCTCTTAGCATCTTATGTGACTGTTCCTAGGACAAGACCACTGCATAGATCAGCTCCACATGAATGGTAACAGTCTTTGGAGAAAATTACATAGTTTCTAACTTATTCTGTAGCTTCACAGAGTATCTCTTGACTTGTTTAAGTCAAGAAAAGTCTTAAACAAGTCAAAAAACTTTGACTTAAGTCTAAGAAAATAGTAATAAGGTTTAAATATTTTATATTATTATGTATATGTGTGTATATGCATCACTTTATGCTTTACAAAATACAATCATTCTTTATATTAGCCCCATTTTTTTCCCAATATAAAAGATGGAACTTGTCCAAGGTTAACCAGGCAGTAAATAATAAAGTGGAGCTCAAAGTTCAGATCAAGTCTTGTTCACAGAGGTGCCGGGCTGGTTTAGTAGGTAGAGCATGTGACTTTTGATCTCAGGGTCTTGAGTTTAAACCCCATGTTGGGCTAGATATTCTTTAAAAAAAAAGTCTAGGTCATAGCTTCACTGGTTTTCATATATATATGTATCACCAGTGTATCTTGAAAAACTTTAGATTCTGTTTTAGAGTTCAGGGAAGCTTCTGAGACTCTCCATTTCTCATAAGTGGTTAGGTGGTACTTACGCAAAGGTCTTGAAAGCACTTGCTACTCAAGTTTAATCTACACTGAATTGACAGAGTATCCAGATTTTTCTGATCTAACCTGATTTTCTTTTGCCTTATTATGGATTGGCATGCCAACCTGGAAAATAAGAACATACTTTTGTCTTTTATAGAAAGCTCCAAATTCTTATCATGTTGTTATACACTTCTTTAAAAAAATATTATTAAAAGACATATTTTTTAAAAAGCAGTTTTAACTTGTGCCAGGCTACTATAATAGATTTAGGATATTCCTGACAGCCTACCTTGAGCCTAGCCATATTCCAAGCATAGTAAGGATAAAGTAAAGAACAATGTAAAGTGTCTACTATTACAAACTCACAATTCAGTTAGGGATATAGGAAAAGTGCACGTGAAAACATAAATCCAATTACATAATGTAGCTTGAGTTAAAATTATTGATTTTCCTAGAATGAAGAAGTTTATGAGAAATAAGAAATAGTGAAAGGGAAAAGAGGGGAACTTAGTGGAAAAATTAGAGAGGGAGAGAAACCATGAGAGACTCTTAACTCTGGGAAACAAACAAAGGGTTGCGGAAGGGGAGGCGGGTGGGGGAATGGGGTAACTTGGTGATGGGCACTGGGGAGGGCACTTGATGGGATGAGCACTGGATGTTATACTATTTGTTGGCAAATTGAATTTAAATTTTAAAAAAAGAAAGAAATCAGACGACGGAGAACTTAGAAAGTGTTTCAGTCTTGGGCAAGATCAGGAAGCATGGGAAGAATTAGACAGGTTTGGAAGAAAAGTGGAGAAGTAGGTTAGCCCAAAAGTGAGAATTTGAGCCAAAGATAGGAATAAACAGAGCACATCCTTTTTGAACAAGAGAATTTCTGTGGAGAGGTGGTGGCAAGCACATCTGAAAAGAAAAGCACAATAGGTGCACAGAGTGTCTCTAAGGTTGGGCAGTGAATTTGGCCTTTCTTTTGGTAAAGAAGGGGTCTATCATTACAAAGCACAGAGCATGGGTTGAGTGCTTAGACCCTGTGGTATTAGTCCTCTCCAAAAATTGCCATCATGCTATGTTTTATGAGATTTTTTTATCAGAAATATAACACAAGGAATTAAGGTATGTAGATTAATGGGATTGTCAGCAATTATTGACTAGATGTGAAAACTGATCTTTCCAAAATCACCACCAGATTTGACATTGGTCAAAATCACAAATTTAGGCTTCATGTGGGCCAGTAGTTTTGAGAATTCCAGCAAAGCCACTTTTCCCCCACTCTACCACTTGGTTTGTCTTGAGACACTAGTTGGGAAAATTACTGTAAAACAGGTTATTACAGGCTGCCCCCGTGGCTCAGCGGTTTAGCGCCGCCTTCAGCCCAGGGCCTGATCCTGGAGACCCCGGATCCAGTCCCATGTCAGGCTCCCTGCATAGAGCCTGCTTCTCCCTCTGCCTGTGTCTCTGTCTCTCTCTCTCTCTCATGAATAAATAAATAAAATCTTAAAAAAAAAAAAAACAAGTTATTACTTAGAGTCAGAAGTCCAACTCGACAAAAGGATTCTCAGTACAGGAAAATTTCAGTTAAGAATACACAAAAGAAATATTTCAACTCTGAAGATAAAGACAAGGGAATCAAAAAAATCTCAATTTTGAGCTGAAAAAAATAACCAAGAAGAGATTGTTTTTTTTTTTCAGCTTAAGTCCAGAATTTTCTTTGAAGGAGAGGGAGGAGACAGGAAGGGAAAGATAGAGGGAGAGAGATGGAAAAGGGAAGAGAGAGAGAGAGAGAGAAAGATCTTCAACTCATTTATGTAGCCAACTCTTATTTCAAAATCCTTTGTGCCTTGAAATTGGTTCAGTTGGAATAATGAGCAGAGGAAAGATCCAAAGCCCATTATCTTTACATTACTACTATGTCTAACTGATATCATTAACATTGTATAGAAATTATCAACAGACAGGAATGCTCAGCAAGAACTGTAGAAATATTAGGGTCACAAAGACAAATTGACTACATTCATTAAACAGTGCCCAGAGGAAATGGGCAATTATTCTATAATTATTCTACACTACTTATAATAAATCAAAATTCTCCTCAGCTCAGAAATTGGTCAGAGGATGCATTGGATAAGGGACATGAGCACTCTAATCAACCTAGTCACTAATGCAAAGAGAAGAACGCAGCAAGATGTTGACTTACTAGGTAGGATACATGGAGATGGTCCAGGTAGGTCCAAAGGTCCTGAAAAGCCTGTTGGCTCCCTGTTGCAGACAACTTCTAGGCAATGCTTCGAAGCTACCTAAACTGCTTCTCCCTGCCACCGGCTCCCAGTATTTCCCTCCTAGGCAGGAAACCCCTTACTAATTCAAACTCTTCTTGAGCCAGGCTTCTCTTGCTAATTCTGCTCCCAGCTCTTTAAACTGGTTATCTGGTTACATTGTGAGATAACAAGAGACACCGGAGAGGGAGCTTGCCTGTTTTGCTTATCCCTTTAACATTTAAGCCTAATACAGTGGCTGTATATAATAAACAGGGAATTTGAATAAATAAAGGCTGACTTTCTAAACTCTTAAGAAATTACCCTACATAATATTTGTGGCTTAATGAGAAGGAAAACTTTAATGTGTCATATTTATTTTGCAGCAGATTTTAATTTTTTTTAGATATCTTTCAGCTTGTATTAGCAAGCTGCCATCTTATACAGATAATTAACAATTTATACACTGTCAAAATAGAGGATCATCTAATATTCATTGGAATATATATGATGTGGGTTTAGTATGGGGGATAAATGTCTCAGACTAAAATGATTTGAGGTTCTACGCTTCTAATTTATAGCCTCAGTCTTCTCATTTGTAAAACAATGATAAAAATACCTGCTCTACTTCCCTTGCAAGGATATTGTCAGGAAATGAGATAGCATAAGGAAATTGCTTTAAAGATTAATAACATTATACAAATAATAACAAAATACTATCAATAATAATGATTCACAGCTATATTTTGATGATAATAAATTGGTATCTGTATTGCACCAGATTATTAACATTACAAATTCATATTAATAATAGCTTTAACTATAGATTTAAAAGCTAGAGTTTCATGGTATTCCAGACTCACCTGGACATTGATAAATTATTTTAACCTCCTAGAAGACCCAGTTACTTTCTTCCTAGTGTTCATGTCTGCATTCTGAATTAAGGTCAGGTTCAACAAACAATGCCAGATACCACAGATGTGGAAGACTAAATATTTATTATGCAACAGTTGTTGTAACTGTTCCCCAATTCCCAAAACAATTTAAAGATGGAATGAGAGATCTGTGGAATGTAGAAACTTCTTGGTGTGTTAGGGACAGTGTCCCACAAACCCAATTAAGAGTGGTGCTGGGAATAAATTGTGATGGAAACAGCTCAAAAATGAAATGACATTCTCCTACATGCATAACTTTTGGAAACAGTGGCAAATGTTCACAAAACTAACTTTCTGAAATGTGAGAGTTTTTTAGTTCAAAATATGCTTACCAAAATAGATTTAATTCAATGTAAGAAATTAGTAATTCAAATGATAGTTACCAAATGAAATACTAGAGCTGAAAAGTCATCTAAATATTATAAATGAAATAAAGCATATTTTCCATGAATTAAGAGCACTATCATTTAACTTTTTTGCTTACTTTATATGCATTCTTTTGGATCAGCTAATTTTATGCAGGATGCCATTGCCCAATGTTTTTGGAATTAAAAGAAAGACAAAAATACAAATAAATGCACAGGACAAAAAAATGAATTCATTTTTAAGGCCACAAAGTAAAAGTTAAAGTCTAGAATGGATAATTTGGGGCATGAATTCTGATAGGTAGACAACACATTAATGAACTAAAATGTTTTAGGAAAATCTATTGAGCTATATTGTGGATGTTAATATTGATGTTCAGTAAAGTTATCCATCAGAAATGAAGGAGAAATAATGGCTTTCCTAGACAAACAAAAACTGAGGGAGTTCATCACCACTAGACCCACCTTACAAAAAATGCTGAAAGGAGTTCTTCAAGCCAAAATAAAAGAACACTAATTAGTAACATGAAAACATATAAAAATATACAACACACTGGTAAGCACAAATATATAGTCAGACTCATAAGTCTCTAATTCTGTAACAGGATGACATGTTCACCACTTTACTATAGTATAGAAGTTAAAGCAAAAGAGTATTAAAAATAACCATAGCTATAGTTATATCAAACTATAAATTAACTGTAATTTGTTACAACTACAAAATATAGAGAAAAATTGTCACATTAAAAACATAAAAGGGAAGGAGTAAAATAGTAGTTTTTGTATGCAACTGAAGTTAAGTTGCTATCAGTGTAAAATAGACGGTTATATGTATAAGATGTTTTATGTAAGCTGCATGCAAAAACCTATAGTAGATTTACAAAAGATAAAGAGAAGAAAATCAAAACATATCACCAGGGAAAATCACCAATCCACAAAGGTAAGCATCAAGAGAGAAAAAACGTAATAATGGAACTACACAACAGCCATAAAGCCATTAATAAGATGGCATTAGTAAATATTTACATATTAAAAAGTACTCTAAACATAAATGGATTGAACTCTCCAATCAAAAAGCACAAAGTGGCTGGATGGATTAAAAAACAAGACCCAACTGTGTTCTGTCTACAAGAGACTAATATCAGGCTTTAATGATACTAGGCTTAAAGTGAAGGGGATGAAAAAAGATATTCCATGCAAGTGTAAATCAAAAGACAATGAGAGTAACAATATTTATATCAGACATAATAGACTTTTAGACAATACTTGTCATGGAGACCAAGAAGGTCATCATACCATGAAAAAAGAAAAAAAGTCAACTTATGGGAGAGAGGTAAGATGGCAGAGGAGTCCTGGACCCTAATTACATCTGGTCCCTGGAATTCAGATAGATAGCTCTCAAATCGTTCTGAATATCTGTGAACTCAACTGGAGATTTAAGAAGCGAATTGCTGTAATTCTAGAAATAGGAAGGCAACCACTTTTTGCAAGATAGAAGGTTCAGAGAAGTGAATCTGAAGAGATATATCTGAGGGGGGAGGGAGCTTCGTAAGCCAGTACCGAAAAGTGATATAAGCAGTGAAGCACAAAATCAGAACTTTTAGAAGTTTGCTTCAGTGAGGGACATCCCTGCCTGAAAGGCATTCAGGTGGTAAGTGGAGGTGGAATCCTAGGTGGGGCAGTTGTCTCAGGATCCTCGGGGTGACAGAAAGAATGGGGTTGCCTGAGTGCAGCAGAGTTCCAAGCACTGGAGCAAAACTCTTCATGGTGTAGGGACAGAGGGAACATACCTCAATATCATAAAAGCTATATATGAAAACTACACAATGAATATCATCCTCAGTGTGTGGAAAAAAGCTAAGAGCTTTTTTCCTAAGGTCAGGAACATGACAGGGATGTCCACTCTCACCACCATTGTTCAACATACTAGAAGTCCAACTAGAAGTCCATACTTCAAGTCCATACTAGAAGTTCAACTGTACTAGAAGTCCTAGCCTCAGCAATCAGATAACAAAACAAAACAAAACAAAACAAAAGACATCCATATTAGCAAAGAAGAAGTCAAATTCTCACTCTTCACAGATGACATGATACTCTATAAGGAAAACCCAAAAGACTCCACCCCCAAATTGCTAGAACTCATACAGGAATTCAGCAAAGTAGCTAGATATAAAATCAATGCACAGAAACCAGTTGTATTTCTATACACTGAGACAGAAGAAATTAAGGAACCGATCCCATTTACAATTGCACCAAAAACCATAAGATACCTAGGAATAAACTTAACCAAAGAGTTAAAGGATCTGTACTCTAGAAACTATGGAACACGTATGAAAGATATTGAAGAAGACACAAAGACAAGGAAAAATATTCCATGCTCATGGATTGCAAAAACAAATATTGTTAATATGTCTATGCTACCCAGAGCAATCTAAACATTCAATACAACCCCTATCAAAATGCCTTTGATATTTTTCACAGAGTTGAAACAAATAATCCTAAAATTTGTATGGAACTACAAATTCCATGACCCTGACCCTGAATTGCCAGAGGAATATTGAAAAAGAAAACCAAATCTGGTGGCATCACCATTCTGGACTTTAAACTACATTACAAAGCTGTAATCATCCTGACAGTGTGGAACCGACTGGCACAAAAGCAGCCACATAGATCAATGGAACAGAATAAAGAACCCAGAAATGGACCCTCACCTCTATGGCCAACTAATTTTCAACAAAGCAGGAAAGAATATGCAATGGAAAAAAGACAGTCTCTTCAAAAATGATGTTGGGAAAATTGGACAGCCACATGTAGGATAATGAGACTGGACGATTTTCTTACACCATTCACACAAAAAAAGACTGAAAATGGATGAAAGACCTAAATATGAGATAGGAATCCATCAAAATCCTAGAGGAGAATACAGGCAGCAACTTCTGTGATCTTGGCCACAGCACTTCTAGCTAGACACATCCCCAAAGGCAAAGAAACAAAGGCAAAAATGGACTATTGGGACTTCATCAAGATAAAAAGCTTTTTCACGGCAAAGGAAACAGTTGACAAAACCAAAAGACAACCTACAGAATGGGAGAAGATATTTGCAATCATCTTATCAAATAAAGGGCTAATATCCAAAAATTGAGTCAATAAGTTTTATCAACTCAACATCCAAAAAAAAAAAAATTCAGTCAAGAAATGGGCAGAAGACATGAAGAGACATTTCTTCAAAGACACAAACTGTCAACAGACACATGAAAAAAATGCTCAACATCACTTGGCATCAGGGAAGTAGAAATCAAAACTACAATGAGATACCACTTCACAGCAGTCAGAATGGCTAAAATTAACAAGTCAGGAAACAGCAAATGTTGGTAAGGATGCAGAGAAAGGAGACACTTCTTACACTGCTGGTGAGAATGCAGCTGGTATAGCCACTCTGTAAAACAGTATGGAGATTTCTCAAAAAGTTAAAAATAGAGCTGCCCTACAACCCAGCAATTGCACTAGTAGGATTTACCCACAAGATAAAATGTAATGACCCGAAGGGGCACCCGCACCCCAATCTTTATAGCAGCAATGTCCACAATAGCCAAAATATGGAAAGGGCCCAGATGTCCATCAATAGATGAATGGGTAAAGAAGATGTGGTGTATATACATACAATGGAATATTACTCACCCATCAAAAAACTATATCTCATCATTTGCAATGACATGGATGGAACTAGAAAGTATTATGCTAAGCAAAATAAGTCAGTCATAGAAAGACAATCATCATGATTTCACTCATATGTGGAATTTAAGAAACAATTGTAAATGGGATTGACTCCTTAATTTCTCTTTCTTCAGTCTCATTAAAAAACAAAACAGAAGATCATAGATGAAAGGAGGGAAAAATAAAGCAAGATGAAATCAGAGAGGGAGAAAAACCATAGGAGACTCTTAACTATAAGAAGCAAATTGAAGGGTGCTGGAGGGGTGAGGTGGGGAGGATAAGGTAATTGGGTGATGAGCATTAAGGAGGGCATATGATGTAATGAGCACTGGGTATTATACACAACTGATGAATCACTGAACTCTATCTCTGAAATGAATAGGTTAACTGAATTTAAATAAAATATTTTTTAAAAAGGTCAACTCACCAAGCAAATATAACAATTGCAACCATATATGCATCCAACATCAGAGCACCTAGATATATTATTTAAATACTAATATATCTTAAGGGAGAAATAAATAACACATAGTAAGGGACTTCAGTACCCCACGTTCAGCAATGGACAGATCACCCAGACAGGAACTCAACAAAGATTCACTGGACTTGAGCCATACGTTTGACCAAATGGACCTAATAGACATATATAGAACATTCCATCCAAGAGCAACAAGATACACATACTTTTCAAGTGCACACAGAATATTCTCTAGGAAAAATCATATGAGAGGCCACAAAACAAATCTTAGCATATTTAAGAGGACTGAAGTTATACCAAGTATCCTTTCTGAGCACAATGGTATAAAACTAGAAATCAACTAGAGGAAAGCTAGACAATTTACAGATGTGGAAACTGAACACACTCATGAGCAACAAAATGCTCAAAGAAAAAATTTTTTAAAATATATCTTTAGACAAATGAAAATGGAAAATACCACACACCAAAATCTATGGGATGCTAAAAAAAAATTAAAAAGAAGTTTATAGTGATAAGGCAGACATTGAGAAAAAAGAAAAGGGTGCCTGGATGGCTCAGTTGGTAAAGCATCTAACTTTTGATTTTGGCTCAAGTCATGATCTAGGGGTCATGAGATAAAGCCCCATATCAGGCTCCGCACTGAGCATGAGAATCTGCTTCAGATTGTTTCCGTCCCTCTTCCTCAGCTTGTGCTCTCTCTCTCTCAAATAAATACATAAAAAATTTTAAAAAGAGAAAAGAAAGATATCAAATAACCTAACTTTACATCTCAACAAACTAGAAAAAGAAGAACACACTAAGCCCATAGTTAGCAGTAGGAAGATAATAACAAAGATCAAAGAGTAAATAAATTAAATAGAGATCAGAAAAAAAAATAGAAAAGACCAATGAAATCATAAAACTCCTGGAAGAAACATAAGAGAAAAGTTTCTTGACATTGATCTAGGCAACTATTTTTTGGACATGATACCAAAAGCACAAGCAACAGAAGTAAAAATCAACAAGTGGGATTATATCAAACTAAAAAGCTTCCACAGCAAAAGAAATAGTCAACAAAATGAAAAGGCAACCTATGGATTGTGAGAAAATATGTTTGAACCACATATGAGATAAGGATATCCAAAATATATGAAGAAGTCATATAACTCAATAACAAAAAAAAATCTGATTTTAAAATGGGCAGCAGAACTGAAGAGACATTTTTCCAAAGTAGACATACAGGTGGCTCACAGGAATGTGAAAAGATGCTCGATATCATTAGTTATCAGGGAAATGCAAATCAAAATCACAGTAAGTCATCATCTGATACCTATTAGAATGGCTACCCTCAAAAAGATGAGATAAAAAGTATTGGTGAGAATGTGGAGCAAAAGGAAACTTTATGCACCATTGTTAGGAATGTAAATTGCTTCCACCACAAGGAAAACAATATGGAGTTTCCTCAATATATAACACTACCATATGATCCAGCTATTCCACTTCTGGATATATATCCAAAGGAAATAAAAACAAGATACCAAAAAAGATATCTGAACTACCATGTTCATTACAGTATTATTCAGAACAGCCAAGATATGGAGTTAAGTGAATATCAAACCAATAAATGGATAAGGAAGATGTGGTATATAGAATAAAATATTACTCGGTCATGAAAAAGTAAGAAATCCTGCCATTTGAGACAACATGGATAGGCCTTAGGGGCATTATGGTAAGTGAACTATGTCACACAAAGAAAAACAAATACTGTATGTTATCACTTATATTGGAATTTATAAAGGCCAAATTCATAGAAACAGAAATGGAATGGTGGTTACCAGCAGCTTAGGGTGGGAGAATTAGGGAAATATTGGTCAAGAAGTCCACACTTGCAGGTAGAGGATGAATAAGCTCTGGGGATCTAATGCACAGCATCGTGATCATAGTTAACAATACTATATTATATACTTAAAAGTTGCCAAGACACTAGATGTTTTTAAGATTTTATTTATTTATTTGAGAGAGAGAAAGTGAACAGGAGAGAGAGGGAGAGAGAATCTGAATCAGACCCCACATTGACTCCAGAGCTCTACTCAGGGCTGCATCACAAAACTGAGAGATCATGACATGAGCCAAAACCAAGAATTGGATGCTTAACCAACCGACTGAGCCACCCAGGCACCCCAAAAGACTAGATCTTAAATATTTTCACCACACACAAAAAGATACTAATCATATGCTGTAATGGAAGTGTTAGCTTCATGGTAGTATTCATAGTATAGCATAAAAGTGTATCAGATCAACTCAATATATTATCTTAAGCTCACACATTATATGTCAATTATCTGTCATAAAAAAAAGTAGCACATAAAACACAGATTTCAAGTTTTTAAGGCTGAAGGGACAAAGAAAGAGGTTAGGGAAAAAGGATTCAAGTTCTGCCTCCTTTCAGAATCCTTTGTCTCTTCATTAGTTCTTCAATGGAAAGTACCACTCCAGTATTAAAGTGACATAATGTCATAGTGTACAAAATATAGAGCATCATTTGAGGGACTATACAACAAAATTGCCCATGTATCTACAAGTATGTTATTGCTGCACTACCATGCTGAAGATACATCTTGAGATGGTGCTATGATATGGAAAAATAAAATAGAAAATTTTCTGCCATTAAGTAGTTTTTAATCCCTTTAGGGAAACTGTTGCATACACATATCATAGGCAATGAATAATAACTTCTCATTCCTCAGTTACTCAATCTTTAAGATGAAGATAATAGTATATATCTCATGAGATTATAATAAGGATTAAATAAATTAAATACATGTAAAGTGCAGGGGAAATGCCCCTCCCACCTCTCAGTTGGTATTAGCATGATCTCGCAGTAAATGTCAGATGCCTGAACAGCATAACTTACAGCATTTAGAGTGAACTAAGGAAGAAATATGTAAAGGAGAAATTGCCATCTTGAGAAAATAGGCTTGTCTAAAAAAGCGTTTGCAGAAAAATATTGAGAAAGGAAGATTCATTTCTGGGACAAAAGTTGAGTTGAAATGCAAACATTAGTTATTAAAGTCAAAGAGGAATTGTTTTTAATAAAAGGTTACATTCTGTTCCATATGCTTCAAGTCTAACTTGAATCTAGAGAGAAAATAAAGCTTATTAAAAATAAGCTTTATTGACATTTAACTATCAGTTTAAATTGTTTAGATTCTTCTAACCTAAACTTTCTGCACACAGTGCAGAGTGGAAATGCAAATTTCTAATTCATAATAGTATCCCGAGAAGCACATTAGATATTTGAAAATATATACAAATGAAGGCTCTTTATGCTATTATTATGGGAAGTTTTCAAATAATATCAGAAAAGAAAAAAACAATACTTGTTAAAGACTATTTCTCTGTTTGAGTCTTGAAATCATCAAATACTGTGGTAATGTAGGTGGTGACATACATTTCTTATTTGAGTTGCAAAACAACAAATATATGCCAATTATATGATATAATTGGATCCAACTACATTTTCCCTGGAGTTTTAGAAAGTTTTTAATCCTTCATGTTTACATTCCTAACATTAGTTTGTTGCAAATATTGGATCCTTCTGTGACTTGCCCCAAAACAAATTTAAATTGCTGTGCTGGGCTAATGGCTGGTCTTTTGGAAGATGCCCCCAGAGCTCAAAATGTAAAGACATACTTAGATAAGCACAAAGTCCTTAAGAATCTATGGGTCATCTCACGTATTTTTTTTTCTGATATTGAACTAGAAACTGAGACTGATAGAATATTTTAAATATGATGCATCTATCAGTTTTATCAGAGGAGTAAACTACTGATAAATTGAAACTTGAAGAAAATAACTACAAACATCTTCATTGCTATCTAAATCTCACTAACATCCCCTCACTTTATCCTGAAAATTATTATGTAAACTAGAGAGCACTACTTGAGGCTATAAAGCAAAGAACCTGTTAAGGAAGAAGACTGTACTCAAATCAAGGAAAGGAAACCATTCCTCAAGATCAAAGGTACATAAATGACATTATATTTCATCTTCTCCTCTTGTAAATATTTTTTTTTCAAATTATGGGTAAGATATCAATTTTATATGCTCTAACCAGATATATCTAATTTTTCCATCTGTCAAACTTTCATCATTTAGTGTCATAAGGCTTTGCATTAAATTTTAGACCGTTGCTGAGTAGTTTTCACAACAAAACTCTTAGGTAGGAACTGGCCTCATTTAAAGAAGGAAAAAAAGAGGTTCCAAATAGTTTAGTTTAGTTTCAAAGCTAGGCACTCTAAAATAAAATTCAGTGTTCTTTTGCCACACCTGACTCTTCAAAAACATTCATCCTGCTTTTCTTCCTTCCCCACAGCAGATAGAATGAGAACATTAGATTCCTCCATTTGGTGTTTTTAAAGACAGAATTGCACAACAGGTGCATTGCAGCCAAGCAATTTGAACACTATTATTACTGGACCTATAATTTGCTAAATAATTAATTCTCTGTCCCAAATGTGTGAAATTGCAATGTAGTTATCTGACCATCTTCCATAGTTACTATGACCATCATCTTTTTTAAAAAATATTTTAAAATAGTTGAGATATCATATCACCTGTATTTCAAAATAATTAAGACAAAAATATAATTCCTATATCTAACTCTATAAACACAAATAAATGTACACCACCTCTTCCGTTAACCTTTCTGAAAGCTCCTTGGATCAGGATCACTGTAATCAGTGTCTCTTTACCCCAATGTCCCTCAGTTCCAGAGTGAGCTTTGACTAGAGAATAAATTGTGTGGGAGGAAAAATTCACCACAGGCCCCTTAGCTCTGTCTTATTTTGATTACTACTGACTTGGATTTAGCTGGGCTAACAATAATCTTACAGAAAAAAATCTGAGTACCTTCTCTATTTCTACATAGTAGTAAGTGCTTTAATTTGTAGCAGAAATTCGGTTTATGGATCAACACTGTGGTTGTCATATTCTCAAATGTCTGTCATTCTGCTTGGATTCCAAGTTGACTTAAGTTAGCCTCTCTCCAATTATCACTAAAACCAGTAAGATTAACATTGAACACATTTTCCTGTCTGAGATAATACAGTGTTTCAGAGTATGAGCTTTATAGCCAGACAGTGCTTGCTTCCTACCATTGTTAATTAGGTATAGAACACTAATTAAGTCTTGTACCTTCTCTCAGCATTGCTTTCCTTGTTTCTAAAAGGAAAAGGCAGTAACTAGGAGGACAATTCCTTTGCAGCTTCAAAATCATAAAGGAAAAATTAAGTTGTTTAACAAATACTGAAATATTTTTTATAAAGAACTATCCTCTGGTCTTGAGAAAAACAGATGTTATAATGACTTCATTGGCTCACCACCATGCCGTCACCACCAACCCTAGTTACACTGTCTAGCACACACAAGGCTACTGCTATATACATGTTGAATGAATTAGTGGATAAGCATTTGGATACTACATTGAGCTTGCCAAGTGCTTTCACGGTATCATATCATTGGATTCTTTCATTAAATGTCTGAAGAAGCAATTGGTAACTTTACAGATAAAGAAACCTACAATCTGAAAAGTAGTGTAGTCCTCACTTACCTAGCATGTGAATTGGGTATATTGAGTCTCATTCTCTTTTAATTGCAACTAATTACGACCCAAGAAAGAATCAAATGTGTTTTAAATTCCTACTCTATATCATAAACTTAGCATGTGTCACAGTTAAACTCAGACAATGCTGCTCCCAATATATAAGTGAGCACACAGTTGCTAAGGGAAGCTAGAAAATTAGCATCATGTCACAGAGCTCAGAAGAGATGCAGCCAAGATTTCTTTCAGCTCATGAACATTTGACTACTATTGCTTACAATGTCCAACATATCCTGGGACCACTAAGGGTAAAGTGTAGACAAAATTTCACCCAGTGAGTAATACCTTAATAAACTCACTTTTTCTGGAAGAGAAATTTTCTAGGGGTGGAAATTTTTCTAAGGGAGGAAAGGCTCTTTAAAAAAAAAAAAAAGTGTGAATAGCAGAAGGGTTGGGTTCCTATGACCCCCCAGGAATCAATCTTTTAATTTATTAACTGGGATGTTTTACTTTTCCTCTGGGTATCTATTGAAGTGCCCTTCATACTCAGAAATGAAAAAGAAAACTGAAAAACCCAGGTAGAACCAGCCAGTTTATTACCTTGGTTAGTTTAATAACTAAAGCAATCAGTTAAGACCTGGCTGTGAAAGATCCAACAGAGTATTGGTCTCACCTCAAAGTGAAGCTAGATACATTTAATTTTCACAGACTATTACAGGACCAAGCTAAAAACCCAGAGGAGATGGGAGGATTGCATCTTTGCCAAGGGAAATAAAATTTTATGATACCAATTTGACCTAAAATGAACCATTATGTTTCTAATTCCAAAAGAAGATTAAATTTGATTCAGGTTGACTACAAGCTTGAGGAGGAGACAATCAATGATCGCCCTGAAAAACAATGACTACAGACCTACCAAGTACACAGGTCACAGTTCAATATTAGTGAGAAAAGTACATGATCCTGAAGAATACCTCTACATTAAACTTTTTTCTGTGTTTTCATCCTTTCACCCTTTGAAAATTCCAAAGGTTCCCGAGTGCCTAGAAAATAAATTTTAATCCCTTCATGCTACATTTAATATATCTCACAAAATGGCAAGTCTTCCTTCTTTTTTCTCCATCTTTTCTTGACTACTGCACCCCTACACACTTTTCTTGCTTAGAAGCTCCACTGACACATTTTGCCTCATCCTATTACCAAAGACTTTTCCCCCTCAGTTCATCAAAGCTAAATTCAATTGACAAGATATAAAATCTTTTCATGGCTCTTTTTCAGATGATCTCCTCTTTGAAGTCTGTTTGTACTTTTTGTAGTTTGAATAAAACATATATAATGATTAAGGCTTCTCCCAGGGGAAGCTTCTGGGTTTCTACCCACAGACCTTGCTACTGTGGTGGTGTGGTGTGCTGTGGTTTTATCAAGGTCCACATTCTGTTCTTTGACCCACTGACTCAAAATTGATTGGTTAAAACAAGAAGAGGCTGGATCTCATTCACAGGGTTTGATTCAAACCCACTCACATACCATTATGAAGCAGAGTTCTATGCTTTACAATGAGAAGCAAAATGGCCAATAGAGAGCAGCCACTTGACTCCTCTGCTCAATCCATTCTTTCTTTCTATACAAGTGACCTAGATGCCCAGCTTCTCATTCTCATTAGAAGGGGAACTCAAGGGAGTTATTTATATGAATAGTATACTTAGTGGTATCAGGCTAATAGGAATTCCAGACTCATCTCTCTCTCTACATTAAGGATAACTTTTCCAATGGGACAAGACTTGAAATCTGTTGGGTGAATATCGCTTCTCACTGATCCTAGGGACTTCCTTTCATTCTCCACTACTGACCAACTATTTTATGCCTGACTTTTCTTTAGCTAGATTTAGATTTTTATTTTGTAAAATGTCTGATCTAACTAAACTTTAACCCATTTCTTTTAAGTGCCTTAATTTTTTCCTCCAATCCATTGTGTATTGTTTTTATGGAGTCAGAAGTCAATTTTACTTTATTTTTACATTTGTGATAGTCTCCTCTATTAAAACTACATACTTTTAATCAGAGCTCTTTCATTGGCATGTGCTCTATATTACTCTCTATGATTTTTATGTATTTTATTTGTTTTCTTTAAAGTGTAGGCTTTAATCACACTCCCCTGTATTTTATTTTATATTCTTCTATACATTATTTTCCTCAGTCTTTACAAAGCCTTCTATTTTTCCCATAATTGCTGATTCCACAAAACACTAGGTGTTTGATTTATCCCTAAAATGCATGTACCTTGTAAAATAGGTATTTTAAATTTATAGGTAAATTTTATTGTGCCTTACTTAAATCACAATATTGCTTACTTTTTTAAAAAAAGATTTGTTTGTTTGTTTGTTTATTTATTTATTTATTTATTGGGGCAGGGGGGTGTTGCTGAGAGAGAGGGAGAGAGAAACCCAAGCAGACTCTGTGCTGACCATGGAGCCCAACTCCAGGCTCAATCTCTTTTTTTTTTATAATAAATTTATTTTTTATTACTGTTCAATTTGCCAACATACAGAATAACACTCAGGGCTCATCCTGTCAAGTGCCCCCCTCAGTGCCCGTCACCCATTCACCCCCACCACCCACCCTCCTCCCCTTCCACCACCCCTAGTTCGTTTCCCAGAGTTAGGAGTCTTCATGTTCTGTCTCCCTTTCTGATATTTCCTACCCATTTCTTCTCCCTTCCCCTCTATTCCCTTTCACTATTATTTATATTCCCCAAATGAATGAGAACATATAATGTTTGTCCTTCTCCGATTGACTTATTTCACTCAGCATAATACCCCCCAGTTCCATCCACGTTGAAGCAAATGGTAGGTATTTGTCATTTCTAATGGCTGAGTAATATTCCATTGTATACAAAAACCACATCTTCTTTATCCATTCATCTTTCGATGGACACCGAGGTTCCTTCCACAGTTTGGCTATTGTGGCCATTGCTGCTATAAACATCGGGGTGCAGGTGTCCCGGCGTTTCATTGCATGTGCATCCTTGGGGTAAATCCCCAGCAGTGCAATTGCTGGGTCGTAGGGCAGGTCACTCTCATGAGATCATGACCTGAGCTGAAACCAACAGCTGGATGCTTAACAGACTGTGCCACCCAAGTGGCCTTATTGCTTACTTTTAAACACTTCTTCAGGGATCTATTTATGTTTCTGTCTGGACATCTAGTTCATTTGCTTCTCTTCTGCAAAGTGTTCCATAATGCGTGCTTACACGTGATAAAACCATTACTCTGGTGATGGGCATTCAGGTTGTCCCTGACCTCCTTTTGTCACAAATGAGGCAATGATGAGCATCCTCGTGCTTGTCTTCTTTATAGTCTCGGGCAAGAACTTTTCTGGGACATATTCCCAGGACTAGAATCACTGGTTCCTACCCAATTTTAATACAATTAGAAAGTTTTCTCGTCTACTAATGTACACTCCCAACAGAATATACCTCCCCACATACTTACCAACTTTTAGTATCATTTACTTTTCTAGTGAACATGAATGATATCTCATGGCTGTTTTAATGACCATTTTTCTGATTTTCAAAGTGTGAGAATCTCTGTATATTTGTCACCATTAAGGAAATCATTTCCATGAATCACTAATTCACATCATGTGACCAATTACCTATTGGTTTAAAGCTTTATCTTTTGGGTTAGCAAGAGAGTTTTTGTGGGGTTTTTTTGTGGTTTTTGTTTCTTTTGTATATTCCATCAAAAGGGTTACTTGTCAGTTTTAGATACTGTAACTCTCTTTTACGGTCTGTTAACTTTATCGCTGATGTCCTTCAATGAATTAAGTCCACCACATTTTGCTTCCTAGTTTATGCCATTTAGATTTTGTTTTAAAAATTTTTTCCTCCACTATAAGTTCACAAAGATTTCCTATATTGTCTTTTATTAATTTTGTAATTTTTTTCACCTTTCAAATTGTTAATTCTTCTGGTTTCCACTATATATGGTAACCCAAGGATCTCATTTTATCTTTTTTCTATACATAAAGACATTTTCCTAACATGATCTACTAAGCTGTCACTTCTTCATTGCTTTGAGATGACAGTATTATGATTTATCAAATTCCCATATACACGTGTCTATATCTGAGATCTCTTTTCTTTTCCAATGGACTATTTAAAAGTCCTTGAGCCATTATCAGAATGTTTTTATTACTGTAGCTCTGCAGTGTGTTTTAGATATGGATGTTCTCCTTATTTTTCCTTTATAAAATTAACTGTCCAAGTTGTATACCTTTATTTTTCCATATAAATTTTGGGATGAGTACTCATATTCCTCAAAAAATTTAAACTAAACCTTTTTAATATATTGAAGTAAATGTATAGACTAATTTGGGAGGAAATGGCAACCTTATATTTTTATCTCATATATTAACATTCTATACTTTTTCAATTACTCATATTCTGCTATGCTATCTATTATACTTTTTAAATGATTTCTGTAAAGGTTTTATGCATACTTTATTAGGTTAAAACCCAGATGCTTTATATTTTTTGTTAATTTTATTATATTTATTTCTATGACATTTGCTAATCATTTGTTATTACCATAGAGAGGACTACTTATTTTTTAGTTGATCTTACTTCCAGAAGTCTGATTTTTGTCATTTGTTCTTATAAATTTTTTAGTATCTTTTTGTTGCAACTTCTGTCTTTTTCTTGTCTTACAATTTTGACCAGAACTACGAAGTCTATATAAGATTGGGCATCTGTATCTCATTACAGATAATAATAATGTATAAACTGTCTCAATTATTAGTGAATAATAATTTTTATAGGTTTTTGGCATATCATTTTCTTCCAAGATTAAGACATTATCTCATGTTTGTGAAACTTCAGCTATTGAGATGAAAATTATAAGTTGACCTCCATCAAATTCATTTCCTGCACCTCTTGAAATATTTCCATTTAATTGTCTTTAGTCTATTTATATCATGATTTACTTATGATGTTTATCAAATATTTAAGGAAGGATAATTTACATATCACACAATAATAATCCCTGCTTCATTGGATTTTTATGAAAAAGCATTTAGATATGAATCTGGCATTGAGTATCAATACATACAATACATTGAGTAATCAATACATACATAATGATAATACTAAAATCAATACTATTTTAGTATTATCATTTCTAGTAAAACTATTAAAATACAGATTATTAATATTATTTCTAACTCATTACATTAGTGGTTTTCAATTTATGCCCCTCAGAATCCTCTTAAACAAACTGAGAGAGGAAGAGTAAATAGGGTATGAAAGGAAGAGTACTCTGTCTTCTCCAGCAAATCAGTGTAATATCAACCAGAGAAAATTTTTTGTTTTACATATTATGCTTCTTTATAAATTTGGTTTGCTAAAATATAATGACTGCATATCACTGGTTTAGTTAAATGTGTACATTTTGAAAGAAAGCACTATTATTATAGTTGACCCAAAAGTGATTGGCCTTGCATGAGGTGAAAATAAACAAATTAAGTGAAGCCTACAATGCATAATATTATGTCTTTCTATTTGTGATAAAATTGGCTTTGTAAGTAATTTCAATTCATTTCTATTAAAAAACACTTATTTGAACACATAAAAAAGTTATTTGAACACATACTCCATCACTATATTGAAGTATTTACTAGAATAACATAAAGATATATCCCTCTCTTCATTGAGGCCACTGTCCTCAATGAGGCCACATGCAGATATGTTATGACTACTTATACAACCAGCAAACCAAAATGAGCTCTAAAGAGAGATTTGATTATACTGGACTGCATTATGATGTTGATGAGCCCTGCACACTTTTGCCTTCATGGGCCCTCTCTTCCATGAAATAATATTAGACATTATGCTTTACATCTCCTTTGATATAAAGATTAATATATTAATATTATAACTAATATAATTATTGTATTATATAATATATTAATATTAAGGTCAAATTTTGTTGTTTTATTCAGATTTTAAAAGAAATAAAAACATTTTCATAGGCTTCTAACAGTATGGGAGGCCTGTGCCTACTGGTAAGTTGACCCTGCAGCTGTGCATCAAAAATTCAAATACATATATGATCCCATCAGGCATTATAAATAATTGAAATCAACTGAGAATAACATGCTAATTGGCAACTAATATTCACCTCCAGTGACAAGCAGTAAGAAAGAGAGGAGGATCATCTGGTGGAATGGAGAACATGCCTCAAATCCAATGAGTAAGTTGTAATTGAGCTCCATGATGGAAATAGGTCTAATGATTTTAAATATTTCAATTTATTTGAAGACAAGCTGAAAATACATATTTTTATACCATACCTCTTGCTTGTAAAATGTTGACATCTAATTCAAATGTAAAACATAGTGTACAAAAGACTTTCAAACAAAACACATCTCTCTGTTGCATCCTGACTACAGACCACTGATTTGCAGTCAATACGTTAAAAGGCAGAACTAGTAGGGATGGAAATAAACTGGTTTGGGGATTAATTTTTTTATAATTAAATGTATTTTCCTTAACCTTGAGACAATCAGATTAGGATTCCTACTCTAAAGGCCTGGGTTTACAGTAAGAAACCTGCCCCAGAGTTATATTGTTACATCCAAATATAGAACTGCAGTAACACAGAATATTATTCTTAAAAGAGATAGCTCTTGCAGATACTGTATTAACAAATTTCTGTTCTATCTTCTACAGAGTGCTGTTGGAGAAAGGGTAAATGTAATATGGAAAGGACCAATGATTCCATGTTGACAGAATTTGTCCTTGTTGGGCTTTCTGCCCACCCAAAGCTCCAGACAGTTTTCTTTGTGCTAGTTTTGTGGATGTACCTGATGATCCTTCTAGGAAATGGAGTCCTTATTTCAGTAATCATCTATGATTCTCACTTGCACACCCCCATGTATTTCTTCCTCTGTAATCTTTCGTTCCTGGACATTTGTTATACAAGTTCCTCTGTGCCACTAATTCTTGACAACTTTCTGAGAGTAAGGAAAAGGGTTTCCTTCTCTGGGTGCATGGTGCAAATGTTTCTCTCCTTTGCCATGGGGGCCACAGAGTGTGTGCTTCTAGGCATGATGGCACTTGACCGCTATATAGCCATCTGCTACCCACTGAGATACCCTGTCATCATGAGCAAAAATACCTATATGCCCATGGCAGTTGGATCCTGGGTCACTGGGCTTATTGACTCAGTGGTGCAGACATCTCTCGCGATGCAGTTGCCATTCTGTGCTAATAATGTCATTAACCATTTTGTCTGTGAAATTCTGGCTATCCTAAAACTGGCCTGTGCTGATATTTCAATCAATGTGATCAGTATGGCAGGGTCAAATCTGATGGTTCTGGTTATTCCACTGCTAGTAATTTCTATCTCTTACATTTTTATTCTCACCACTATTCTGAAGATCCCTTCCACTGAAGGAAAACGTAAGGCCTTCTCCACTTGCTCAGCCCACCTAACAGTAGTGATTATATTCTATGGAACCATCTTCTTCATGTACGCAAAGCCCAAATCTAAAAGCTCTGTTGGTGCCAATAATCAAGACATCACTGAGGTCCTCATCTCTCTCTTCTATGGAGTAATGACTCCCATGCTCAATCCTCTCATCTATAGTCTGAGGAACAAGGATGTAAAGGCTGCTGTGAAGAACATGTTGGGGAGAAGAAACTCTGATGGAATATGAGTACTGATTTACACTACATGGCTGAGCAGCCAAAGCTGCTATAGATACTAAATTCAAAAAGAAAAAATTACCATGTGAAAACAAATTCACCACATGGCATTCAAAATCATCTGAGAGAACTATTTTGGTGGCTGTTGTTACTATTAGTTTTTTTGTTTTAACGGCAGAAATAAAACATGCTTGTGGTTTTAAAAAATAGTTATGGGGGATCCCTGGGTGGCGCAGTGGTTTAGCGCCTGCCTTTGGCCCAGGGCGCGATCCTGGAGACCCGGGATGGAATCCCACGTCGGGCTCCCGGTGCATGGAGCCTGCTTCTCCCTCTGCCTATGTCTCAGCCTCTCTCTCTCTGTGACTATCATAAATAAATAAAAATTTAAAAAAAATTTAAAAAATAGTTATGGAAATGCAAATTGTTGAAAATCTCTTAAGAAGCCCCAGCAAAATATAGTCGCTCTTAAACCTTTAGAAAATGATACAGGCAAAGGTATACTAAAACCACCTGAAACTAATATAACACTGTACATTAACTATTTGGAATTAAAATAAAAACTTTTTAAAAAACACAATAATATTGAAACAGAAATTTATAATATGGAAGAAGTAAATGTTCAGTAAAAAAATAAAGTGTACTAGATATTCTCCAAAACCTAAAATAAGTATATTTTTAAACTAATTATGCAAAATAATATTAATTGCCACATTGCTTATTATATATTCATTTTTAATTTATTCATTTATTTACTGTTTGTGTCTACCATATAAGCTCTCTGAGCATAAGAATTTGTCTATTTATTACCCTACCTGATCCCAAAGACCCAGAATAGATCCTGGCACATAATAGAGCCTCAGTAAACATAAATATTTATTTTAATAAATAAATGAACCGTACTTTGTTTAAGAGTAGGAATGTATGTCACATCCAAGGCAACAAAAGTTATTCAAAAAGAAAGCTGATTCAATGTAGTATTTTCAAAATAAAATATATTGGCAGTGAAATATGAACTCCCCTAATAGTTTAAATATTACCTTTTATTTTCTATGTGATGTGTATTATAATGTAGAGGAAAAGGTTTTGTTAACTAGCTACCATAACTTACCTGGATTTGGTTTATAATGAGACTTACAAGGTAACTAAAAGGGACCCCGGTAGTGCATCCTAAGTTTTAACGTAGTAAAATAGAAGTGACATGGTAGCACAGTCCCTCTTGGACTTTGACAAGACAGAGGTTGTAATGAGAACTATTTTCCTACTTTGCATTGGACCACATAGTCCCTAAGCAGTAACAGAACTAGATAGAACTGGTAATTGACAAAAATTGCAATAAAAGGATAAGAAGCAGCCAAAGAAAGAGTCAAGTCGCTTAATAAACTAAAGAGTTATAGGATTTTGGTGTTGGCAATAAGACAAAAAAATGGCCCCAAATTGAGGTGACTTAATCTCGAATGATTAAAGAGTGCAACCATATGGAGCAGTGCCAGTATGAGGATGGAAGCCCCATTTCTGTGGAAGCAACTGAGTCACATATACCAATAGAAGAAAGCATTCTTTTTATCTAGCCCTTTGAAGAGTCTATGGAATTTGAAATATAGAATACAAATCTAAAGTATGACTATAACTACTTCTAAATTCTAAGAGTAAGCCCATAATATCTTCCTTTTTTGTTGATGGGTAATTAATGTTACTATAAGATTAATACATGCATAGTACTAAATAGTGCCTGGAAATATTGGTTGTTTTATTAGAACGAGTGTTGAGTGAACTTTAATAGCTCAGAAAGCTTTGAGCAGGCACAAGATTTTCATCCTTATTTTATATGGGTAATTTTAATGCTATTAACCTACTGCCTCTCAATTCAAATCCACTTTTCTATGCTCCATTTTGTGTAGGATTGGGTCACTGAAAACCCATTTCCCCTTTGCTAGTTAGCTTCGGTTAAATTCTTCCCAAAGAGTTACTGGAGAATGGAAAGCTGGTTGATGATAAGAGCTTTGAGCTTCCCTACTTGTTGCTTGTTCCTTAAGCATCACTCCAGCTATGGTTCTTCACTCTGACAATGGAAGTTCCTTAGTTTCTTCCAGTATTGGTTTCAATTTTCATTTTTTCTCTATAACCTAGAATCAGTAGTGCCATCTCCTTAGATGTTTGAATGTGTCACTCAGCTTTTACTTCTGGAAAATGAATATTCATATCAAGTGCTTAGTCTGTCTTAAGGTATCTTTTAAAAGCATTAAAATAGGCAATTCTCTGCTTGAGAAATGTAGTGAATCAGATAGAGCATAAATAATATATTTGCTCAGACTATGATTTCCATACACAAATAAATAACAGAAGGTACTGGGCAAGACATTTGTGTTTCTTCTACAGTTGGTTTCTTGTTTCCCAAATGTAGATTGTGAAAGTCTCTTTAGTATACTCTAAAACAACATAGCAATAGTTATGTACTCTATGAAAGGAGAACATTGAGTGGCTCACCAACCCTTTGTGAGGAAGGATAAACTTAGGACTTTGAGAAAAAGAAATGTAAGTATAACGCTTTTCTTTTTTCTCACCCCTGCATACCTAGCATCCACTTAAGTTTTATGCCTGGCACACAGTACACTATTTCTATAAATGTGTTAAATTAATGCATAAGTAAGTAAATACAGGAATGAAGAAAAACAACTTCAAGAGGATATAGTTTCCAAATAATTTATCAAGATATTATTGGATCCTTAGGATAATTCTTCAAGGAGCTAATATTTCTCCAACTTTATAGAAGAGAGATACTAGATCCAGAAATGTAGAAAATCTGCAGCCACACTTGGGATATGAGAAGTCTTGTTTGTTTGAACAAAACAATTAACAAGCTTAACAAGCCAACTATAATGGCATACACAGTCTTCTAAAGCACATATAGAACATGTACAAAAACTGATATTTTTGTTAGGCCAAAAGCAAAAATTACCAAATTTCAAATAAGTTATATTGAACAGTCCATATTCTTTCAATTAAATAAAAAGTGATTAATTTAAAAGTTCCATAACTTGGCATAATTAAAATATAAACTAATAGCAATATATTTAAGATATTTAACAACTTTTCTGGCCAGTGCTCCAATAAATCAGATTGAATACCTGACATAAAAAAAAAAAATAGTGCGGCTATTGTAATGCATGCCAGCTAATTATCAACTCTGCTTATAGATAAGAAAAAAAAATTACAACAAAAATATTAAAACCTCATAAAGCCAGAACTGAACTTGCATCCACTGGTACAGCCATATTGGTTGTCCATATCTAGTGTTCATTCTGATTGGTTGGTAGCTGTGCCATAGCCTTTATAAAATTTCAATACCAGTGTGCAGCCCTGACTTGGCACCGCTGCACTCCCCTGAACTTGTAGCACCAGCGAATACATGGGATCCTTCAGCAACCCCGGCAATCCGCCCTCAAATCTGCCCTGGCAGCCTGGCCTCCGCGAGCAGGGCAGAGACAACTGGAAGGATCATTAGCACTGAGTACGAGTCCCCCCCAGTAAAAACTGCCAGGAGCAGGACCCTGCCCCTCTCCGCCACGTCCCTTCGGGCTCCTGGTCCTGCTGTACTGGTCCCGGGGGGCATCAGGCCAGGCGACAAATGCTACTTCTCTTTCTTGTGAATTCGTCATACTTCAGCCCAGTGCTGGATGACCATGGTGTGAGGTTCGAGGCTACATCCTGTTTCTTTTCCTACAACTGTCAGAGCAAGGAGATCACACTTGTTGGTCCTATGAGGATGAGGATGAATGATAACAGGGTTTAGGGAGACACAGAAGGAAACTCTGAACGACCTGATGGAAGAGCTCCAAAAGAAAGTGCGTGACATCGAAGCAGAGATTTACCCTAAGAATGGTTCTCTCGACCTGTAGGGTGAGATGAAGTGTGTTTGTGGGGCCAGCAGATACCCCAGTGCATCCTGGAAGTTTGCATCCAATGGGCAGATAACCCACCTCTTTGACTCAGAGAATGGAGAGTGGACAGTGGTTCAACCTGCAGGCCGACAGTTTCAGGGCACATTGGACAGTGACAGAGATGTGACCAACTTCCTCACAAAGGTCTCCAATGGAGATTGTAAGAGCTGGATGGAACATGTAATGAACCACTGGGATGAGAAGCTGGAGACAACAGTGCCACAAAGCAGACCTCAAGACACGGCCCGATCCGGGGCCTCCGGCAGCACACCCAGCACCTGGATCTTCCTCCTGTTCCTCTGCTGTGCCATCCTCCTTGGCATCCATGTCGGGGTCCTTTAGAGGGACAGGCTGGCGAAGCTACCAAGGAGCCCAGGAGAGTAGGGTCCAGCTGCACAACCCTGCCTTTGCGCAGGCTGCCTTTGGATGAGCTGCTGTTCAATTTTAGACCACTAGAACTTGTGGCCTTACATTCCAGAGACCTCCAACCAGACCACATGGTGCAGCACTTGGACATTCTGTGTCCCTTCCTACATTCAGTGCCTCTCCTGTTCAGCACTCTGCCTTGGCAAATTCCTGCCATTTTTCTTGATGCTAAGTTATAGAATCTTTGAATGGAAATGTTTAAAGGCATTATCAAGAAATCTCAACAAAGAGAATGTTCTTCATCTTGTCCTTTGCTTGTGCAATATCAGAATCTCCTCTGTATGATGACATTGTTCTTGAACATAGTATTTTTTTTTAAGGGGAAGAAATAAAATCCACATTTTATTGAACCAAAATAAAATTTCAATACCAACCCTGCTAAAAAATGAAATATAATTGAACACTAAAAATTAAAATTTACCAGATATAATATAATATAGAGTTTCCTCAAAAAATTAAAAATAGAACTACCCTATAATCCAGTAATCACACTACTGGGTATTTACCCAAAAAGTACAAAAACACTATTTCAAAGCGACACATGCATCCCTTTGAAAAAGGGCATTATTTACAATAGCCAAATTATGGAAGCAGCCCATGGATAAAGAAGGTGTGGCATCTATATCTATATTTATATCTGTATGAAATCTATCTATCCATCTATCTACACACTGGAATATTACTCAGCCACAAAAAAGAATGAAATCTTGCCATTTGCAATGACATGGACAGAGCTAGAGAGCATTATGTTAACTGAAATAAATCAGAGAAAGACAAATACCATATGATTTAATTTACATGTGGAATTTAAGAAACAAAACAAATGAGCAAAGAGTGGAAAAAAAGAGAGAGATAGAAGCAAACCAAGAAACAGACTCTTAACTATAGAGAACAAACTGATGGTTACCAGAGGGGAGGTGGATGGGGGGGATGGGTTAAATAGATGACTGGCATTAGCAGTTCATTTGTGATGAGCATTGGATGATGTAATGATATGCTGAATCACTATATTGTACACCTGAAACTAATATAACATTGTATGCTAACTATATTGGGATTAAAAATTTTTAAAAGAGAAAACAAACTGAACCAAATGCTAATAATAAGAATAGTAAAGTAAAATTTATCAACTGTAGAAAAAACAGGGCATCCCCGGTGGCGCAGCGGTTTAGCGCCGCCTGCAGCCTGGGGTGTGATCCTGGAGACCCGGAATCGAGTCCCACGTCGGGCTCCCTGGATGGAGCCTGCTTCTGCCTTCTTCTCCCTCTGCCTGTGTCTCTGCCTCTCTCTCTGTCTCTGAATAAATAAATAAATCTTTTTTAAAAAATTATATAATAAACAGTTTTTTGAAGGAAATGCTTACACTTAAATTCCTTTTGGGAAACTTGGCTAGAGAAAAAAGGAAAAAAGTAAAGAAAGAGGGCAGCCCAGGTGGCTCAGCGGTTTAGCGCCGCCTTCAGCCCAGGTCCTGATCCTGGAGACCCCGGATCGGGTCCCATGTCGGGCTCCCTGCATGGAGCCTGCTTCTCCCTCTGCCTGTGTCTCTGCCTCTCTCTCTCTCTCTCTCTCTCTCTCTCTCTCTCTCTCTCTCTCTCTCATAAATAAATAAAATCTTTAAAAAGAAAAAGTAAAGAGAGATAAGGATATGGAACTATCCAAACATTTTGAATGCAAAGCTAATATGCAAGGCATTCGTTATATATTCTCATGTTATTATTTCTCACTAAATCTTCACAATCATCTTAGGAGATGATTTGCTCTTAATTTATAGATGAAGAGACTAAGACACATAGAAGTTAAGATCATACAGATTCTAACTGGGAAAGCTAGTTTTCAAACCACAGTCTTGACTTAAAACCATGTATTTTCTTTACTGCCTACTAGTCAGAAGGGAAATATCTTGAAGTCCAAGTGAATCTGAATTAGGAAAATTAATCCAAAGATATTATAGGATAAAATAGTTGAGATATCCTAATTGGATTTAACTTTGGAATTTCTCCAAAGCTGTTACCTATCTGTCTATCTATCTATCATCTATCTATAGGTGAATTCAGGTGAATCTATATGATGATCAAGTCTTCAATGACTGTAGCAAAAGCCATGAATAAGAGTGGATAATATTTTGACTTTGTCTTGAGCCCAGTATTTCAACTTCTTCTTTAGAAACTCATTGATCCCTATACTTACAGGTAACAGGTGATATCACCAGGAATCAATTGTTTTAACTAATCGGAAAATTGCTGAATAAATCTAGGGTCATAAGTTTTCAGGGTGATGCACTTTAGAGAAGATGAAGTTTTAGGGTACAAGAATTTTTAATTTGTCAATAGAAGCAGAAAATATTAATGGAGAAGATACTGAATATGCAAACTGAATATAGGGTAAGATATAGGGAATCTTACCCTATATCTACCTTACTAATCTATTAGCCAATTCAAGTAGTTTAACTTCTCTAAACTTCAGTTTTGTCATTTGTTGTAAAGATTTTTTTTATGGCAGTGATTTTATTTTATTTTATTTATTTATGATAGTCACGGGGTGGGGGGGCAGAGACAGAGGCAGAGGGAGAAGCAGGCTCCATGCACTGGGAGCCCCATGTGGGATTCGATCCCGGGTCTCCAGGATCGTGCCCTGGGCCAAAGGCAGGCGCCAAACCGCTGCGCCACCCAGGGATCCCTGTTGTAAAGATTAAATGTTCCAGCTTATTCATCCACATTTTACAGGACTTCTCTCACTCCAGAAAAAGAATCTTAGTTTGAAAAATCAAGAAGCCAGAGGAATAGGGAGAGCTTGACTATAACCAGGTTTGCTTGTGGTGATTATGGATCACCAGACTGATGGCACCTAGCCAGTATATGAAGCAAATTTAAACACTAGTGATGAACATTCAGTTTGATGCTGTAGATGGTGTGATGCTCGACACAAATATTACAGGTTTATCTCATAATATTATGAGAGAAAGCTGGACAGCCATTACTAACTACATCCCAAATTTTAGGGAAGAAAGAAGTAAAACTACTGAAAGGAAGACAAGTAGCCCGCCCAAGAGTTAGAAAGAAAGGAGATCACAAAAGAGAGAGTCTCAAGAAGTCTAAAAGGGAACATCACAACTCCAAGAAAATAAAATGGAAATGTAGACATTGGCAATGTCAGAGATATTAATAATGCAGGAAGAGGGACTATGACCCACTTGGTTCGGGAACGGTTTCTGTAGAGCAAACTGGAGGTCACCAGGGATACATCCAAACTTGTGATAGGATCAGTAGGACTCTAAACAAAGATGAAAGAATAATACTTTCATTGAGCCAAGATAGAAAATTCTTAAGAATTATCCCTGGACAACTTCCATGAAGTTTCTAAAAAACTGGGAAAGGAAGAGACCTCTTTCCTGTTGCAGATTAGTTAAAAATGAAGAAGCCACCTCAGTGATTGATGAGGGACAAGAATATATTAAATATCATTTATGTTGCATACATACTTACTCTTCATAAAACCTGAAAATACACATGATCTTTTACAATCAGAAATGTGTAGTCCAAAAAAAATGCCTTAGGAAGTGGCACAGTGGGGACTGGAGTACAACTAAATAGACTGAAAATTTCATACACTTCTCATCACCCCATCATGTATCTCAATGTTTCTGGCTGCTGGAAGGCCTTCCAGTCTCTTTAGCAAATACACAAAGGACGATTTCCAGCACGATATGACCTCTAATTATGTAAAACATGTAGGTTCCAAAGAGGCCAATTGACCTAAGAAGACATTGCTTCTTTTTTACTTGTTATCTCACAGCCTGGTAATCTCTTCCCACAGGAATATAAAACACAATCTTATATTTACACCTGAGCAGGAAACTACATCTCAAAGGACATCATTAAAAGTTGACTGACCTACTTCTATCTGATACCAAGGTACAAATAGGTTACATAGGGATGGGATCCAGCGTGCTTGCAACAGTCTAAAGTCAAGCTTGTTAAAGTAAGCTTGTAACTTTTTAGCAACACTCTTCCCTCCACAAGTTTTCTGGAAGGAATCTGGGACTGTTCCTAGGAGATTCATTTCTCCCCCCTTAGTTACAACTAAACAGTAAAGAAAAAGTGTATGATATCATCATGTGGAAAATTCTAAAAGTGGAATCATTTTATTCTGTGAAGAAAAAGCATCCCTCCATGCTTTGCCATCACCAAGTCATTAATAAAATATAATTAGACAAGGTAAAGAATACATATTGCAATAAAAACATTGAGTTAGGATCAGAAGTAATACACCTCTAATGGAAATAGGATATTATAGCACATGTATTTGTTTAGTTACCTAAAATTAAAGAGATTTGCCACAGTCCTCATTCCTCCATAATGCTTTAGACTCAGTTTGCTTTATTCAAGTATAATTATGGCATAGCAATGAAGACATTTGGGTTTGTGACTCCCAAGAGACATGAGACCATTCAGACAGTCCATTTTCATCCTGAGAAAGTAACTGAAGGCCCATATAATTAATGTTATGATTTTTTTAAAAATCATTAGAATTGTTTGAAAATAGAATTATCTAACTTTTGAAATAGAGTATCTTTTCTCCAATAGTCACATAAATCCAGGACAACCATAGGGCAGGACATTATAATGGAGAATCCTAAATCACCTAGAATAGGATTCAATAAATATTAAGATTTTTTTCAAACTCAGAATTTACATAATCTATAATGACATTTAAATATGGCATAAATTGAGTGCTCAGCTCAGGACCGTAAGATGATAAATGGCAAATAAACAAAGAATGGTAAATTAAAAAAACCATACTAATCAGCACACCTTTGTAACAGAACTATTTATCACATCAATTCAGAATCACTGAGGAATAATCATGACCATCCCCAAAGAGCAACCAGTTCTAGGATACTTTTGGGGGATACACATGAACAAACTGCATGTTCATCTGCAACTAGGTATTTGAGCATCTATTATAGAAATTTTAATATGCAGAATGTCCAAAGTTTTTAAGAGTAGTTATATGACAGATATTCATGAGACCATCAACTGAGAGAATATTTGTATGGAATATAATACAAATGTATTAATATTACCTAGAACCTAACAAATAAAAATATCAGTATCTGTCCCTTTGGTATCTGATAGTACTGGACACAGGAATCTGCAGTGAGAAGAGAATTGGGGCCATGCTCACTTGCCTACTCCTGTGTTCCTGTCATACTCTGCCCTCACCCACTCCCACTCTATAAAAAGCTCCAGGAGGAATAAGATGTGCTACCTGGCTGCAAATGAAACACTCACATATGAGCATGGCAATGACAGCCCTGACCCTGGAAAGTATGAACCCTACTTCTTCCAAATGTACATTTGCTTTTATAGGAAACTGCTGCATGTGAAAGTTAAGAACATGTAGTCAGATGGCAATATCTTCTCTCATTTTGAGGAAAATTTCACTGTCTATGAAGTAGCCCTCACAAGATATCAAGTTGTGGCCATTTCCTAGTTTGACTATGAATGTAAAAGTAAGCCCTGACAAGAGATGATACTCAAAAAATATTTAATAAGGCATAGGCAACAACAAATCAGAACACAAATCCAGCTGGAGTACATATTAGGCTATAAGCAGAGTGATAGTGTGCTCTGTATCACATTTTAAGACCCACCATGCTATCTGGAGAATATATTGAAGGAAGGTGGAGTAAAAGATGACAGGCCAGTTAGGAACTGTGGCAGAAATGCCATTTTAATCAGGAACTCATGACTTGTCTGAGTCATGTATTACTAATCTTTGGGTCTCCCATGGCTTTTTGGTCTTCCAAAGTACTTGTTGAGTTAAACCTACTTGATACCCAAGAAACAAACAACCCAATCATGAAATGGGCAAAAGGTATGAACAGAAATCTCACAGAGGAAGACACAGACATGGCCAACAAGCACATGAGAAAATGCTCCGCATCACTAGCCATCAGAGAAATACAAACCCAAACCACAATGAGATACCACCTCACACCACTGAGAATGGGGAATTGGGCCCCAAGACAGGAAACAACAAATTTTGGAGAGGATGTGGAGAAAGGGGAACGCTCTTGCACTGTTGGTAGGAATGTGAACTGGTGCAGCCACTCTGAAAAACTGTGTGGAGGCTCCTCAAAGAGTTAAAAATAGAGCTACCCTATGACCCAGCAACTACACTACTGGGGATTTACCCCAAGATACAGATTCAGTGAAAGACCGAGACACCCACACCCCAATCTTTATAGCAGCAATGTCCACAATAGCCAAACTATGGAAGGAGCCTTGGTGTCTATCAAAAGATGAATGGATAAAGAAAATGTGATATATATATATATATATCATATATATCATATATCATATATATCATATATATGATACATAAATACATATATATCATATATCATATATATCATATATATGATACATATATACATATATATCATATATCATATATATCATATATGTGATACATATATACATATATATCATATATATATATTGTGTCATACATACACAATGAAATATTACTCAGCCATTAGAAACGATGAATACCCACCATTTGCTTCAACGTGGTTGGAACTGGAGGGTATTATGCTGAGTGAAGTAAGTCAGTCGGAGAAGGACAATCATTATATGCTTTCACTCATATAGGGAATATAAAAAATAGTGAAAAGGATTATAGGGGAAAGGAGAGAAAAATGCATGGGAAAATTAGAGAGGATGACAAAACATGAGAGACTAACTAACTCTGGGAAACAAACAAGGGGTAGTGGAAGGGGAGGTGGGCAGGGGATGGGGTAATGGGCACTGAGGGGGACACTTGACGCAATGAGCGTGTTATACTATATGTTGGCAAATAGAACTCCAATAAAAATATATTTAGAAAATTACTTGAATACACTTATCAAGAAACATAAGTCTCCTCTAATTTAGATGGAGTTACTTTAAATCTCTTGTCAAGATTTTGTGTAATCAAATTCAGTAATTTTGTCTCACCAAGCAATCTATATTTTCCACAACTCATCAAAAAATAGATTCCATTCTTTGGTGGTGGTGATTCATGTGGATGCTCTTTCTAATAATTTTTATAGCTTCTTATTGAAGCAGGATGATTATGTATGTTTTACTTATCAAAACCAACTGAGAGAGATTATTTGTAGCATCAACATTAGGCAAACTATTCTCAGATTCCCTAACTCATAATCAAATACAATAATGTTAGCTGTCTTCTATGGAGAGTCTATTAAATACCAAAAACCATGAGAAGTACTTTTTAACAGCCTTACAAGGTAGTTCTAATACTCACTTTACAACTCAAGTAGCTTACTCAAGGCCAACTAGCTACAAGTCAGGAAACTGAGGTCCTAACACATGTATATCCAACTTCAAAGCAAAACACTTGCTATAATAACAAAATGCATATTTAAAATCACCAATATAAGGGATCCCTGGGTGGCTCAGCAGTTTGGCGCCTGCCTTTGGCCCAGGGCGCGATCCTGGAGACCCAGGATCGAATCCCACATCGGGCTCCCGGTGCATGGAGCCTGCTTCTCCCTCTGCCTATGTCTCTGCCTCTCTCCCTCTCTCTCTCTCTCTCTGTGTGTGTGACTATCATAAATAAATAAAAAATTTTTAAAAAATAAAAAATAAATAAAATCACCAATATAGGGGCATCTGGGTGTCTGAGTCTTTGAGCGTCTGTCTTTGGCTCAGGTCATGATCCTGGGGTCCTGGGATTGAGTCCCACATTAGGCTCCCCTGATTCTCCCTCTGCCTATGTCTCTGCCTTTCTCTGTGTGTCTCTCATGAACAAATAAAGTCTAAAATAAAATAAAATCGCCAATATAATTAAAATAGCAAGCACTTTTACTGAGTACCTAGTATGCATCCATGACTATATGAAGTTCTTCAAATGCACTGCCTCATTAATTCTCAGAATAAGAGTCTCAGGTAGGAATTTTTAAGTTCCTCACTTTACAGACATGTAACCTAGGGTTAGAGAGCTCACTGAGTTCATGGAGGTAGTGCTTGACAAAACTGGACTGTCTAACTCCAGAATCCAATGTTCTCAACTACCTTACTCTCTGCCGTCTAAATGATAGACATCACTTTGCTCCTGTAGAGTCAGGCAAAACCAGTAACTGGAATATAAACTACATAGGAGAGGTCCTTATTTATCACACACAAAGAACCTCATAATCTAAAATATTCTCTTCAGTAATATATGTTCTTAACTATTTTAGCCAAACTCATGGGGAATGGCTGAAAGAACAAAGAAGTATAGCCTGGTTCAAGAAAGACTCTAAGTGAAGCAGCTCAAAAGACCTGAAAACTGCTGAATAGCTCCTCCACAAACAAAAGATAAAGGGCCACACAGAGATAGGAGAGGCAGAGATGTGGTCTACCAAATATCTCACCACCACTCCACCCATGTGTTATGATCCCCAACCAGGAGGGATATTGCAAATACAAAGTTTCTCTCTGAGAAGCAAGGGGTTTGTGCCCCACATGAGGCATCTTAATTAACTCTTGGGACTTGCAATGGAGAAATGAGTTCCCAAAACATCTGGCTTTGAAAACCAATGGGGCTTACATCCAAGAGAACCATAGACTTATAGGGCACTGATACTGCTCATAAAGGGCTTATGCAGAGACTCACTTGCCCCAGGTCCCAGCACAAAGGCAGCAGTTTGAAAAGCACCAAGACAATATATGAAGGAGATTCATTTACTAATATTAAAGTGTCTGCCAGGGGCAGAAGCCTATTAGGACTCGCTCAGGAACAAAGGCACTGGTGGGCCCCAATTTTGCATTGTCCCTCTACCTTGCTAGCACTAGTGCTTACATTGCAATTTTTACACTCTTCCACTAACCAGCTAGTCCTGTGAGTGGGCCCTGTCCCTGTGACAAGCGCCCCCTTCCCAGGCCTCCCTCACAACCCCTATAAAACCAGTGGGTATGCATAGCTCACACAGCCCACCTTTATATGCCTAGCTTTGGTGGCCAGAGAGGATTGCATTTCTGAGCCCCAAGAGTCTGAAACAATTGAAGAGATAGTTCTTGGCAGCTACCACTTCCAGGGTACTCCACTAACTGCAGACCAAAGCACATTCCCAATCTTCCTGAGAAAAAGGACTATTTACTTATCTGGGAGCTCAAACCTAAGAGGTAGGTTTCAGGATGACCACACATCTAGAAGCTACAGAAGTACTCTCAAGAAACATAGGCCAGAGAATGCCATCTTTGCATTCTCTCTTGGCCTTGCTACAGCTTGCCAGTACATCCCACAAAAGAGCTCATACACTTGTCTGGAGTCCTTGTTTTTGCAACTGTCTCCAATGAAACACCTCCAGATCACCTGATCTGAAGGCCAGCAGAGTTTATAATTGCTCTTCCATAGGACGGTGTATATTTGTGTAATTTAAAAGTGCTACCTGAAGGTGTAGATTCCAGTCAGCCTGAAACTAGGTGCTGACTGAGATTCCTTCCTCTGGAACACTCAGAGGACTTGGCTCTCCCTCAACACCTGGTATCTATCAAGAATAAATCAGGTTGCTTAGAAACTCACAAAAGTTTGAAAGACAACCAAAATATAAGACAAAGTTAAACAATAAAGTCCATCTCTCAACACAAGGCCAGGAGAGGCAATTATTTCACTTAATCCATACAAACAAACATAGAGAGTCAAGCAAAATGAGGAGACAGAACAATATGTTCCAAATGAAAGAACAAGCTAAAGCTTTGGAAATATACTGTAATGAAATGGAAATAAGTAATTTACTTGATAAAGAATTCAAAATAACAGTCATAAAGATGCTCACCAAACTCAAGAAAAAAATGGATGAATGTGATGAGAACTTCAACAAAGAGACAAAAATATAAGAAAGTACCAAACAGAAGTCACAGAGCTAAAGAATGCAAAAATTGAACTGAAAAGTATACTAGAGAGATTCAACAGCAAACTAGATAAAGCAGAAGGAATTGGTTATCTGGAAGACAACACAGTGGAATCCCCTCAACAGAGCAGCAAAAAGAAAAAGAATTCTAAGAAGTGAATATGGGTTAAGGGACCTATAGTTCATTATTGAACAGAATAACATTCTCATTGCAGAGTTACCAAAAGGAGAAGGGGGCAAAGAAAATGTATTTGAAGAAATAATGCTGAAAACTTTCCTAACCTGGGGGATGAAACAGACATCCAGATCCAGGAAGCCCAGAAAGTTCCAAAGAGTAAAACTCAAAGATATCCACAATACACATAATTAAATGTCAAGATTTAAATATAAAAAGAGAATCTTAAAAGCAGCAAGAAAAAAACAATGTGTTACATATAAAGGAATTTCCATTACCTTATCAGCATATTTCACAGCAGAAACTTTGCAGGCCAGGAGAGAGTGGCATAATATATTCAAAGTGCTGAAAATAAAACATATGAAAATAAAATCCTCACTAGTAAAGATAAATATATAGTAAAAGTATAGGATTAATCACTTGTATATATGAAGGTTAAAAGGCAAAAGGAATAAAAAGTAACTATAATAAGGGATACACAAAATAAAAGATGCAAAATGTGACATCAAAAACATAAAAAGGGGAAAGAAGAAAGTAAAAATGTAGTTTTAGAATGTATTCAAACTTAACTTGCTGTCAACATAAAATAAACTATTATATATATGCTATTATATGTGAATAAACTATTATAATTATATGTATGTGCTATTATATGTGAGCTGCATGGTAACCACAAAGCAAAAAGCACTAGTAGATAGATACACAAAAGATAATGAGGACTCTAAGCATCACACTACAGAAAGTCATCAAGCCAAAAGGGAAGAAAGCAAGAGAAAGAAACAGAGAGGAACTACAAAACAACCAGAAAATGTTAACAAAATGGCAAGATGTGAATACCTATTATAATTAAATGTGAATAATTTAAATGTAAATTTAAATTCTCCAATTAAAGCATAGTCCTGCTGAATGGTTAAATAAACAAGACCCATCTATATGCTGCCTATAAGAGATTCATTTCAGATATAATAACACACACACAGACTGCAAGTGAAGGGATCGAAAGAAATTTTTCATTAAAATGGAAACCAACAGAAAGCTGGGCTAGCTATGCTTATATTAGAGGAGATAGACTCTTAATACAAAGACTATAATAAAAGACAAAGATAGGCATTACATAATGATAATGATGTCAACCCAACAAGAAGATATAAGACTTCTAAATATTTATATACCCCGCATACAAGCACCTAAATTTATAAAGCAAATATTAACAGACCTAAAGGGAGAAATTGATAGCAATAGCAAAAACAATACTAAAATTTATATGGAACCATAAAATATTCTGAATAGCCAAAGCAATCTTAAGAAAGAACAAAGGCATCATGCTCCCTAATTTCAAACTACTACAAAACTATAGTGATCAAAACTTTATGGTACTGACATAAAAACAGTCACAGAGATCAATGGAACAAGAATAGAAAGCCAAGAAATAAGTCCATGAATATATGGCCAATTAGTTCACAACAAAGGAGGCATGAACATACAATGGGGAAAAGATAGTCCTTTTAATAAACGGTGTTGGGAAAATTAGAAAGCTAAATGCAAAAAAATAAAACTAGACCACTATCTTACACCATACACAAAAATTAATTTAAAATGTAAAGATCCCAATGAAAAGTTATAAACCATGAAACTCCTAGAAGTAAACATAAGCTCCTTGCCATTGATCTTGGTGATATTTTTTTAAATCTTATTCCAAAGGCAATGGCAACAAAAGTAAAATGAAACACTTGGGACTACATCAAAGTAAAAGGCTTCTGCACAGTGAAGGAAACCATCAACAAAATAAAAAGGCAACCTACTGAATGGGAGAAGATATTTGCAAATGATAGACATATCCCATAAGGGGTTATTTTCTAAAATATATTTATTATATTTATATATATTTATAAATATATTTAATATATTTATACAACTCAATATCAAAATAACAATCTAATAAAAAGTGGCAGAGGACTTGAATAGACATTTTTCCAAAGAAGACATACAGATGGCAAACAGGTACATGAAAAATGCTCAACATCACTCACCATGAGAGAAATGTAAGTCAAAACCATAATGAGATATTTATTATCTTACATCTGTCAGAATGGCGATCAACAAAAAGGACAAGAAATGATAAGTGTTAGCAAGGATGTGGAGAGAATGAAACCCTTGTGCACTGTCGGTATAGCCACCATGTAGAACAGTATGGAGGTTCCACAAAAAATATTAATAGAATCTTTTAGAATTAGTTGACAGAATCATATATATGATTCAGCTATTCCACTTCTGGGTATTTATCCAAAGGAAACAAAAACTCTAATTCACAAAAGTATAGGCAATTGGTTCAGGGCAACTTCATTTACAATAGCGAGCCTACTACATCAATGGAAGAATGGCCAATCACACACACACACACACACACACACACACACACACACAGACTGGAATATTACTTAGTCAAAAAAATGAAATTTTTCCATTTGTGATAGCATGAACAGACCTTTGAGGGTATTGTGCTAAGTGAAATAAATCAGACAATGAAAGAAAAATCCTGCAGAATTTCATTTATATGTGGAATACAAAAAAAAAACAACAGAACAAATGAACAAACAAACCCAAACTCAGATACAGACAACACTCACGGGTGGGCTCTTAGGGCAGAAAGCTGACCATTGTGATGTGGTGACATCTGGAGTACTTTAAGCGGTTGGGCTTTCTGGGCATAATTCTGTTTGCTTGTAGAGAATAATTGAAGGAGTCGGAACAGCTTTCAAAGCTTAGTTGGGAAGACAAAGAGCTGGTTTATGTAACTGCCCCATATGCAGTCACACGGAAGGCCATCAAGTGGCTTTCTCAAGAAGCAGATTGGCTCCACCTGATTCTTACAAATATAAAAACATCAAGTCTTCAAGTCACAGTAATTCCAGGGAGCACAGGCCATTCTCCCCAGGGAATCTGGACGCCCCCAGGACGGCCCTGGCTTCCGTCCTACTCTGCAGAGGTGGGAGGAGGCCAGGTGGGGCTCTCAAAATGGTGTGTGGGAGACGTTGGGGTTAAGTTCAAGGGGATCTGTGAATGGCTTTGGGGTCCTGGCTAAGGTGCAAATAAGGCAGGGACTGGTCAGGATGCAGTTGTCACCACGGGTTTACTCTCCTTCATATTCCTAAGTCACACCATGAACAGCACTGGCGGCAAATAAGGTGAGAGGGGTGAATGGCTTTTTACATGTAAAGAGCTCCTACGAATCAAGAAAATCATGAAGCCAGGATGCAAAGCGTCATATCCCAATATAAGTGACCAGCACAGATGGGAAGCAAAGTGAGCCGAGAACTGTAAACTGGAGCCCCCAGGAGATGCCTTTTTGTCATCTGTACTGGAAGCAGCAAAGGCCCACATGCCTTCACTTTCATTCCTCTGGGGATGGCACCACCTCGCCCCCGGATGCACAGCAAAGAGAACACACACACACAGCAAAGAGGGAAGGAAAGGTGTGCCCAGGCGAGCGGGTGACCTGAGGCGAGCTGATGGGCCGTGTGCGCAGGAACAGAGCCAGGCGAGTCACAGCAGGAGCAGCTGGAGGTCTGCACCGGGGCACGGAGGTCAAGGTGCCCAAGTTCAACGCTGGTGATTCAAACCAGAAGAGACCTCCACACCTGTTTGGAGGAGAAACCTGGTATTTCCTTCATGGGAAGCAAGCGCCAAAGGGAAAAGAGTTTTGCCTTCAGCTTTGACAGACGTGCATCCTGCCCCGTGGCTCGTCCAGCCCCAGCCCCAAGACATTCTGGGAGCCCCGAGAACTGCACGGGGCCCGTTGGTGCAGAAACACCACTCCTCATCCCTGCCCGCCCCCCCCCATCCCTCCTGCATGTGGACAGGCTCCCGTCACCCTGGCTCCAGTTCCCATCAGGCCTGGAAAGTCACCTGGACGCTCATGAAGCTCCACACACGTTCACACAGTTTGATTTGATTTAAATTAGTTCAGTATTTATCATCCACCAAGAAAAAGCTGATCAAACTGTCTGAGCTCTGCAGGAGTGAGTCTGAGCTGTGTCCACTTGCAGGTAGAAGCCCAGCTGCAGAAAGCAAAAAACTCAGCGTGTCTTGCTGGGCGGCCACCGTGGACCACACCCCCTGGGGTCTGCCCAGGTTGCCCAGGTTGCCCAGGTGTCCCCCGGCACAGCGAGGACTGGGAGGGAGCCGGGAGCCAAGCTGCGCTTGGCCTGGTTCATCACACTGGGATTTGATGGGGAAGGATGCAGGCAGGGAGCAGGGACACGGGCCAGCATGGGGGACCAGGGAGGGCAGGAGAGTGATGGGGCCACGGGATGCCCTCGGGGACCCTGCAAGGAGACGGGCAGGGAGGGTGACGCAGGAGCTCCCCCTGGGTGGGCGGTGAGGGATTTAATGAGCACCAGCCTAGGCCCTCGCTGCCTGGAGAAGCCAGGTTTTCCTGCCATGGTGTGGAGGAAGATTCTAGAAGACAAACGCTGTGAGGGAAGCGATGTTTGGTGCTTAACCAGTCTGTGCCCCTAGGGTGGGCAATAGTAGGCATCCAAGAAAGGTCTGTTGAACGTATTAAAAAAAAAAAAAAAAAACTCAGATACAGAAAACTGATGGTTGCCAGAGGGCTGGGGTAAAGGAAATAAGTGAAGAAGATCAAGAGATACAAAATTCCAGTTATAAAACAAACAAGTTCATAAGAATACAGCATGATGACTATGATAATACATAGCAACTTAGATTTATTGTGGTGACCATTTTGCCTAGTATGCAAATGTCAAATCATTATGTTGTATATCTGAAGCTAATGTTGTATGTCAATTAACTTCAATAAAGAGAAAAAGATTCAGAAACAGCATCTGGAAAAATGTGAAAAACTGTCATAAAAAAAGGAGTATATACTTTTTGTTGTTCCACAGGGAAAGATGAAAGATGTATACAGAGAGCTATATATACAGTTAAATGTGAAGAACTTTCGAAAAATGAGAATTGTCCAAAAATAATCTGTGTGGCCTTATAAAGTGCTCTAATCATCACTGGGTGTGGGGGCATAAGTAAGAAGAACACCAACCACACTGTAGGAGTGTTTCTGTCATTTTATATGGTTTAGAATTAAATTAATGGAAAGATAATTCCCAGTCCTAAGATCCAATTCTAAATGAATTTTACTGTTTCAGTAGAATGACTGTATTAGAGTAAGCATTTAATTATCTTTATCTCCCCATTCATAATTCATTATTCATAATTCACTATGAAAGTTACTGAGATTATTTCCAAAAAATAAACATAAGCACTCCTTTTAAAGAATAAGTTATAATTGCAGCATTGTTTATAATAGTAAAAAAAATGAAAGCAAGACAAATGCCCATTATTTAAGAATAGATTAGAGACATAAATATAATAGACTACTATGTCGCCCTTATAAACATGTGTTACCCAAGTATTTGATGACATGTGAAAAACTGCTTATGATATAATGTTAAGCATAAGAGGATGTAAATTACAGATAAAGACCGAAATTTTATGATTTTTGAGCCTATCTTTTTCTATCAGCTATATCCAAGTTTATCTCAATGTTGCCATAGTGCCAGGTCCATGACAGGTCTTCAGTAAGTACTCGATGAATGAATAAAGAGGGGAAAGGTGTGACACATTTTTAATAAAGTATTTTGGAAAAATTAGTTAATATTTTTAAAATTTGTCCCAATCCTTAGACATAAAATAATATAGTTATCATATGGATGAGACAGAAAAAAAATCAATTAATAGAAGAAAATTCCATGTTTTTTCAGGGATAGTATGAAAATCTTACCTCAATGAAAATTAAAATAACCAGTCAAAAATAAGAAGAACCACAGCTGGAAAAGTATTTGCAAAAAATTTTAAGAACAAAGTGTCAATCTAATTAAGAGTTCATATAATCAAGACATAAACTATCAAAATACCAAGAGATAGCTAAGCAAAGGAAGTGGATGGACAAAAAAAGAGAAAATATAAGCAACAAATAAACATGGAGGAAATGTTCACTCTAACAATCAGAAATGAAAAGCTAAAAGTGAGGTTTTATACAGGCAGAAAAGAATAAATGCCTTCTCTAGTTCTAGAAAATACACATAAAACTGTGCAAATATTTCAGTAGCAGTGTAATGTTTTGGATTGGAAAAATAATTTTGCCTATGCACTGAGAATTATCTCAATTCATGCATTCATTCTATAGTCTTAATCTCTAGAGATTTACCATAAATTCTGAATTTTCAGTAAAATGGATAACCTGATACATAGATATCAATAGCTATTGTATCAAAATCTCAAAAAATTGGAGACAAATTAAAATATCCAATATTAAAATTATAGGAGAGATTAAAGTAATTCCACTTAATGAAATAGTCTTCAAATGTTAAAAGGAATATTAAAGACTTATGAAAATCACAAAAAAACATTGCTATAAAGTAGCAAATACTAATTAAAATTTATACTGCAATTATACCAGTATAAAGAAAAATTGTGTGATGTGTGGTCTAGAATTAACAAAAATATTATAGATAAAAAGAGTTTTAAAAAGGTGAAATGACTATTTAGGACTCTATTAGGACTGACCTAGTATTATTTCTAGAATAAAAAGAAAAACAAATTCTCAAAGAAAGGTTCCCTTTTCTGAGAACTTTTGGACATATTCTGATTCCAGCCACAACTTACGTAGAGGCCATCAAATACAGCCATATTTAATGAATACTCCAAGAAATGTATAGCTGGGAAGATTCTCTCCAAGTGAAGATAATTGGGTTTTTAGAATGTGCAGAAGTTAGGGACTTTATCTCTAGAGAATCCCAAATTTCTGACTCATAACCTTAGGGATTGAAGAAGTTTATAAAAATAAGTGCTAAATTGACTTCCAAAAGGAGCTGAATCTCTTGAGTAAATATCAACTTCAGGACAAATCATGAGAAGCTAGAGTTGCATCATGCAACTTTATTGTTAATGTATTTTATTTCCTTGATATCTTCTTATGAAAATTCACATACAGACTAATTGCCTGATTGCAGTTATTCTTTCTCACATTTCTTTGTAGGAAGGAGAACAACTGTCTTTCAAAGTGAAAATCTTCTGGTCTTATCTGAAAAATGCAAATGAAATTCAAATCCGTGGAAATTTTCTCTATTACTTAATAGGATGGAATGGTGTGGATGACTTTAAAGTCTAATCAGGAGGTAAGATAAAGAGAAAAGTTTTATTAGAATTATTTCAAAAGGAAAATATCCTGGAATTTAAATAAAAATGTATAAGAAAGCTATTGAAAATTGTACTTGATCTTTGAAATTTCAAACTCATTTCCTCATTGGTAAAATCCGTAATAACATTTGGGTTGTTTTGAAGGTTAAACTATATGAACTATATGAAGTATATGAAGGTTAAACTATATGAAGTGCCTCATACTAGGACCTCACATGACAATTTCTCTTCTCTTTGTAAGCTAAAATAATACATCTTTCCCTGTGGTACATCAATTGAAGATTAGAGTTTACAAAATCTATAAATTGAGGGTCAACAAATCCAGTGATTTTTTATACAGTATCAGTTGTCTTAATTGATATCTTTAGAAGAGCTGGAGAGAATAACAGGATTATTTCCTCTAGTGAGAATCTAGAGTGCAGATAGTGTGTGTTTTTCATTGAAAAGTCTTACCATTTTAGATATTAGATCTTCAAGTAGCTAAGTCAATAAAACAAAATGACAAGTTTATAGAAAGTTTCCTTCTAGAGAGTTAGAGAGCTTGACTTCTGGCTTGGATAAAAAGTCACAAACTTTCCTTACATCTATTACAAACTAACAGTGCCAAGATGACATCCCACAGCATTGAACCACAGAGTGGTTAACTCTTGTAAAACACCAGGGGTTGCAGGAGTTGGGAGAGTGGGATTAAGATCCAGGCCAGTTCAGATCCGTTACAAATAGGAATGTCATTTACTAAATGATAATTCTGTTCTAGGCATCATTAGCCTGCAATCTCCTTTTGTAACATATGATAAGGTCAAGAACTCCTTGGCATACCTCCTAAAAACAAAAAACACTGTTACTTGGACGATTTGGAGGGTAGGGATTATAAATGCTCCCTATCCACCAGAAATAGTAAGTTCCTACCAATAACTGCATAGGATACACCCCTACAGCTCAGCCTCAAAGTGTAGTTTCTAGACACTTAAGATAATCACTGTACTACTTAAATTGTTTTAACATTTTTTGTTCTGAGTTAGTTTTCCTAACATAACTGGAACCTGCATCAGTGTTTTTCTCTTTTTTAATAATTTTTTCTTTATATATACCTATTTTAAAATTTGGGGTAATTCAGAAAAGTAAAAAAAAGGTCTCTAAGATGACCATTAATGTATTTCTTTCCAGTCTTTCTATTCTATCTAGGTTATCTTGGTTTAGGCTTTAATTTGGCAAAAAATGCTGTTGTTTTGTTTCTGTTTCACTTAATCATTTTAACATAATTTAAGCATCATTTTTGTTTTAATGCAAATTCCACACAAATGTCATATTAATAAGTGCATAATGGCCCATCAAATTAGTCTGCTATGATCATTTAACAATTCCCATTGGCATTAGCTAAGAATGAAAAAGTGTTTCAAAAGATAATATTCAATAACGGCACAGATTTAGTTAAAATAGAATTGTCCGATATACACTTTGCATGGAAAGTGATTTATTTATTAGAACTATCAAGAATCTTAAAAATCTTCATTCCCCTGTTCCCAGGAATCCATTTTAGTGAAGTAAGATATAATGAAGAAAAGATTTCAGTCACAATGCTATTAAAGAGTACTGTCAATTGTTAAAAATCACACTAGCATTGCAAGAGTAATGAAAGTAACGTCCCCTGTACTGTCCATCATCCTTCCTCTCACCCTCCAGTTTATTTATTTTTTTAAAAAATATATTTTATTTTTGTATTTGAGAGAGAGAAAGAGAGGACAAGCAGGTGAGTGGCAGAGGGAGATGCAGGCTCAGTGGCAGAGGGAGAGGGAGAAGCAGGCTCCTCGAGGAGGGAGCCTGAATGAGGCTTGATCCCAGGACCCTGGAATCACAACCTGAGCCAAAGGCTGCCACTTAGACTGAGCCACCCAGGTACCCCCACTTATCCTCCAGTTAAAAAGCATAAAAGCAAATTGGTGATTTTTCTTATAAATGTTTGAAGTGAATTTTTTTTACAGCAACTACATCTGAACTGTCAAGATACTAAATGCACACCATGATTATTTTCTGCAAGTAATTTCCAAATAGGAATCAACTTGTCCCTAGAAAAGAAAAGAGAAGGTATTTGACATAGATTCACATCTTCCCTGACTCAACAGACCCCAGACACTGATGGTCCTTCAAAGCTTCTATCAGAATTTTATTTTCAGATTCAAAGTAGGTTGATATATGCACCTACAGTCAACCAAACTCCTATCTTAACACCAAATAGAAGTATATCCTGGCCTACTTAATCTTTCCTACTCTATTTGTAATGTATGCCTGCAAAGTACAATACCGCTTGAATTGGAGGAGAGTCCTCCTTTCCATGGCCAATAGGTATTTAAACATTATTTTATGCTCATTAATATGACTCTATAGTATTAACTAGAGTTGCCAATGAAAGCAGCATAACCTGTTAGGAAATGACTATTACAGAGAAAAATGGAAAACTCTATACCAGAAACAAAACCTTATTTAGAAACGCTAAGTAGAAACTCATCCATTCAATCAATTCTTTTCTTTTCCTCTAGGGATATCTTTCTACAGATCTATTTATTTGTTTGAGAGAAAGAGAGAGAATGTGGGAGGGGAGGGGCAGAGGGAGAAGGAGAGAGAGAATTTCAAGCAGACTCCTGCTGAGCAGGGACCCTGACTCAAGGTTTGATCCCAGGATCCTGAGATCATGACCTGAGCTGAAATCAAGAGCCTGACAATCAACTGAACCACCCAGGTGCCCCCCTCTAGGCACATTTTTAAGTTTGATAAGATACTTTGGGAATGAAAAGGTGTTTTCAGAATTATGTTCTTTGATTTATTTACTATAAAAAATGGTCATCTAGTAATATTCACTCTTTGTTTTTTTTCAAATTAAAGTTATTTGCTCCATGCTCTGTGATGCACAACTCAGATACCTGAGCTGACCACAAATTCCTTTTTTGGAAAATATTGACCCTAATTGCAAATTCAACAAATGGAAAAGAAATGACTTTAATATAGACAGAAATAAAAAGCAGTTTCTTTTGTATGCAATTTGGTCACTAATATACCTAAAATCTAAGGAATACAAAACTGACTGCAATATATTCACACAGATGTCTCAACTCCAAATCTCATAAAATGCTCAGTTTTTCATTATCTACTATTCAATCACAGTCCTACATTACAACGGAAGCACTAGTGGCACTCCACAATAGTATTGGGAGATGGTCTAAAACGCCTTGTGTTCATGTGAGTTCTGTAGACAGCAGCAGCAGAATCTGGGAACATGTTAATAAATTCAGATCTTAGAGTCCACTTCAGATCCATTGATTCAGACTCCTTTACAAAGACTCCCCACGTGATTTGTCTATATACCAAAATTTAGGCACTCTACTCGGCAGGTGGTTTTCTTCCACACTGCACATAAGAATCATCTGGAGAACATTATTATTTTTTAAGACTTATTTTATTTATTTGAGAGAGAGACCACAGAGAGCACAAGCAGCAGGGGCGGCAGGGGGAGAGGGAGAAGCAGGCTCCCCACTGAGCAGGGAGCTCAGTGCAGGACTTAATCCCAGGACCCTGGGATTGTGACCTGAGTCAAAGGCAGATGCTCAACCAACTGAGCCACCCAGGTACCTCCCTGGAGAACATTATTTAAAAAGATGTCTGATTCCCACTCCTTAGACAAGTTAGATAATTTGGAGAGGGCAATAGCACGTTGTTTAATAAGGGCAGGTGATGTAAAGTTAGATTACAGAGATTTGAATAGTGACTCACTCACTGTGATTTTTTGTACACATCTTACCTCTATGAACTTTACTTTCCTCAGGAAATTATAGTAGACATAAAATGAGTATTATGTGTGAACATATTTATAAATTATAAAGCCCTAAACCAATTATATTGTTAATGATTGCCATGACATAAAATCAAATACCTAGATATTTTAATAATAAATTTATTTTTTTATTGGTGTTCAATTTGCCAACATACAGAATAACACCCAGTGCTCATCCCGTCAAGTGCCCCCCTCAGTGCCCGTCACCCATTCACCCCATCCCCCTCCCTCCTCCCCTTCCACCACCCCTAGTTCGTAGATATTTTTAACCAATTAGGCACACTCTCTCCAAAATGATGATGTTCAAAAGTGGGGTCTGTGGGTCCAATAAATTGGAAATAACAGATGTTTGTTAAAAATGCAAATAGTTCTCCCTTGCTTCAGAACTATATATCACAATCTCAGGAAATGAAATACAAAAACCTATATTTTTAATAAGCTGTCAATGTAATTATTAGACATCTTTAATCCTCTCCCTTATAAGCCAGAGGAGAAATTCAAAAAGCTACACTCACAGCTGTTACCACAACTCCACTGGCACTGACACACTTGTTGCCCCTCCTCCAATGATCTCTCACTGCATGTGATAATAGGTAGAGACTCATTAAACTCACAGGAAGTTTTCTCTTCTGGATCACTCCAGGTATATAAAAGAAAATGGACAGGACAAATTGGACAGAGATTGAGTTCATTCTGCAGGGACTTTCTGAGTACCCAAGAGTGGAAAAACTCCTTTTTGTGATGTGCTTGATGATGTACCTGGTGATCCTGCTGGGAAACAGCACCTTGATCATCCTAACTCTCCTGGATTCCCGGCTCCATACACCCATGTACTTCTTCCTTGGTAATCTTTCCTTCCTAGACATTTGGTACACATCCTCCTTTATCCCCTCAATGTTGATACACTTCCTATCACAGAAAAAAACCATCTCCTTTGCTAGATGTGTTATTCAGATGTCTGCCTCCTACACTATGGGGTCCACAGAGTGTGTGCTCCTAGCAGTGATGGCATATGACCGTTATGTGGCCATCTGTAACCCTCTGAGATACTCCATCATCATGAGCAAGGCACTGTGTATTCAGATGGCAGCTCTCTCCTGGGGATTGGGCTTTCTCAATTCACTGACAGAAACTGTTCTTGCAATACGGCTGCCCTTCTGTGGAAAAAATGTCATTAACCACTTTGCTTGTGAAATATTGGCCTTTGTCAAGCTGGCTTGTACAGATATTTCCTTGAATGAGATTACTATAATGTTGGGAAATGTAATATTTTTATTTTCCCCATTGCTGTTAATTTGTATCTCCTACATTTTCATCCTTTCTACTGTACTAAGAATCAATTCAGCAGAAGGAAGGAAAAAGGCCTTTTCTATCTGCTCAGCCCACTTAACAGTAGTGACTTTGTTTTATGGGACAATCCTCTTCATGTATATGAAGCCAAAGTCCAAAGACTCTGCTTTTAATAAATTGATTGCTCTGTTCTATGGAGTAGTCACTCCCATGCTCAACCCTATCATCTATAGCCTGAGGAATACAGAGGTACATGGAGCTATGAGAAAATTGATGACTAAACACTCATATTGGAGAAAAGGATGAGAAACTTACTTCTTTGAGTTCATGCTCAAAATAAGCTCATAGATTCAAGGCAAATGCTTTTAATATAAGTAGAACAAAAGAAATATTGTATGCAGAATCACAGAATTTAGGAGTCGGAAAGAAATTTCAAGATAATAGTCTAACCTCACCTTTTTAATGAAAATGACTGTTATAAAAAATTTAGAGACAACTGGTATAAGACTTGAGAGTAAACTTTAAGAAATAAGAAAAAAAATAAAATTTGTCTTTTTCCCAGTAAATCCAGTATAGATCTTCTTCAACTGATGGGGTTATGTCCTGATAGATCCACTGAAAGTTGAAAATATCATAAGTCAAAAATGCATTTAGTATGCCTAGTCTACTGAACATCATAGCTTAGCCTAACCTACCTTAAATGCATTCAGAGCACTTACATTGGTGTACAGTCTGTCAAAATCATTTCACACAAGCCTGTTTAAAATTAAATATTGAGTATTTCATATAACAATAAATTATAGGAGGACTATACTGAAATTGGAAAACAGAACGGTTGTACTGGTACAGAATGGTTGGGAGTGTATTGGTTATTTACCCTTATGATCATATGACTTGGACTGGAAGCTGCGGCTACTGCCTAGAGTAATAGGAGAGTATCAAGAGCTGCAATGTTGCTAGCCCAGGGAAAGATCAAAATTCAAATCTCAAAGTACTGTTTTTACTAATCACATTTCACTTTCACATCATCATGAAGTTGAAAAATCCAAGTGAAACCATTTTAAGTCATGGACCATCTATACCTTTATCTACTGAGTAAGTAAAGCATTTTTAAGTTCCCTTTTGAGAGAACTACTTCAGCTTTTCTGTTTGTCTGTCTATTACTGACTTTTGTTTTACCCAAGGACATGATCTGGCCCCAACCTCATTTTTCATGTACATATTTCCTCTTCTTTCCCTCTTCATGTTTCTCCCACCGCCTTTAGTTCTCCAATTATATTATGTTCTTTCCATACCTAAAGACAATAGCATATGCCACTTCATCCCCATCATCACATTTCTCCTCATATGGTAACAATCTAGCAATCTCACTGAAGACAATTCAAGTGTTAGATCTGCAAATCCTTCCAAAATTTACTCAGTTAGTTAGTTGTTCCATCTTCTATTCTGCCTTTAATTTTACCTCTCTTATGGCAATTTTCCTTTTATATTAAATCATTTGTTAGATTCTGAAATCACCCCAATAGCAAAACTCACTGTTCTCTGTGTGAAGTCTAATGTCAAATAAACTTAAAACAGTAGGCAATAATTAACTACAGAATTAACTTACATTCTTAAAGAATAGTAAAATGTAGTCCAAGTACTTGATATAATACAGCGAGATAGAGAATTAGAAACTATGTATTATTTCATTGGCTAAATAAAAAATTCAAAAGATTTTGGTAAGGGATCAGCTAATTTTAAATGTATGGAAATATGAGGGCAGATAAATGATTGATAAATACACTGAAGAGGTCATCTGGACTGGGTAAGACAAAAATCATATCAATGTATAATTATTCTCTAATAAGCAATTGCTAAGAAAAAAGATCTCTCAGTTGCATAAATCTTTGTTTAAGAATACTGACAATTTCACTATTTCAGTAGCGATAGTTTCATTTTAAATATTTTCCTTTCAATAAAAAAAGAAAAACGCCTGACTGGCATGAGGTGGTATCTCATTGAAGTTTTGATTTGTATTTCCCTGATGCCATGTGATGAACATTTTTTCAAGTGTCTGTTGGCCATTTGTATGTTTTCATTGGAAAAATGTCTGTTCATGTCTTCTGCTCATTTCTTGACTGGATTATTTGTTTGGGGGGGTTGAGTTTGATAAGATATTTATAGATCTTTTAGACTACGCTTTATCTGATATATCATTTGCAAATATCTTCTCACATTCTGTAGGTTGCCTTTTAGGTTTTGTTGTTTTTAAAAACTTTTTATTTATTTATTTGAGAGAGAGAGAGCATGAGCAGGAAGGGAGAGGGAGAAGCTGGATCCCTGCTCAGCAGGGAGCCAAATGTGGGGCTTGATCCCAGAACCCGAGCTGAAAGCAGACACTTAACCAACTAAGCCACCCAGGTACCCTGCCTTTTAGTTGTATTGACTGTTTCCCTTGCTGTGAAAAAGCTTTTTATCTTGACGAAGTCCCAAGATTTCATTTTTGCCTTTGTTTCCTTTACCTTTGGAGATGTTTCTAGCTAGAAGTTGCTGTGGTCAACATCACAGAAGTTGTTGCCTGTATTCTCCTCTAGGATTTTGATGGATTCCTATCTCACATTTAGGTCTTACATCCATTTTCAGTATATTTTTGTGAATGGTGTAAGAAAATGGTCCAGTCTCATTCTTCTACATGTGGCTGTTCAATTTTCCCAACATCATTTTTGAAGAGACTGTCTTTTTTCCATTGCATATTCTTTCCTGCTTTGTTGAAAATTAGTTGGCCATAGAGGTGAGGGTCCATTTCTGGGTTCTCTATTCTGTTCCATTGATCTATGTGCCTGTTTTTGTGCCAGTCGGTACCACACTGTCAGGATGATTACGGCGTTGTAATGTAGTTTAAAGTCCAGAATGGTGATGCCACCAGATTTGGTTTTCTTTTTCAATATTCCTCTGGCAATTCAGGGTCTTTTGTAGTTCCATACAAATTTTAGGATTATTTGTTTCAACTCTGTGAAAAATATCAAAGGCATTTTGATAGGGGTTGTATTGAATGTTTAGATTGCTCTGGGAAGCATAGACATATTAACAATATTTGTTCTTGCAATCCATGAGCATGGAATATTTTTCCTTGTCTTTGTGTCTTCTTCAATATCTTTCATACGTGTTCCATAGTTTCTAGAGTACAGATCCTTTACCTCTTTGGTTAGGTTTATTCCTAGGTATCTTATGCTTTTGGTGCAATTGTAAATGGGATAGATTCCTTAATTTCTTTCTTCTGTCTCATTGTTAGTGTATAGAAATACACTGATGGGGCACCTGTCAGTTAAGAGCTGCCTTTGACTCAGGTCATGATCTTAGGGTCCCAGGATCGAGCTCCATATCAGGCTCCCTGCTCAGTGGAGCTCTGTAGTCTCACTCTCACTCTTTCTCAAGTAAATAGTCTTTTTTAAAAAAAGAAGAAATGCAGCTGATTTCTGTGGGATGATTTTATGTTCTACCACACTGCTGAATTCCTGTATGAGCTCCAGCAATTTTGGGGTGGAGTCTTTTGGGTTTTCCACATAGAGTATCATGTCATCTGTGAAGAGAGAGAGTTTGACTTCTTCTTTGACAATTTGAATGCCTTTTTTTTTCTTTTTGTTGTCTGGCTGCTGAGGCTAGGACTTCTAGTACTATGCTGAAGAACAGTGGTGGGAGTAGACATCCCTGTTGTGCTCCTGACCTCATATGTGGAATACAAGAAACAGCACAGAGAATCAGAGGGGAAGGGAGGGAAAACTGGCAAGAAATCAGAAAGGCAGACAAACCATGAGAGACTCTTTAACTATAGGAAACAAACAGGGTTTCTGGAGAGGAGGTAGGTGGAAGGATGGGGTAACTGGGTGATGGGTATTAGGGAGGGCATGGGATGTGATAAGCACTGGATGTTACATGCAAATGATAAATAAATGAATCTATATCTGAAACTAATGATGTGCTAAATATTAGCTAATTGAATTAAAATAAATAAATAAATAGAATTTTAAAAATCTCCTTTAAATTGCTAATGAACAATCATATGCAGTTTTATTTTGTATGAGATATCGTATCACGTTTATATGATATATAGTTGAGCTGCCTGGTAGTGTCACAGCCTGAACTGGATGAGGAGAGCATCTCATCAACAAAGCCAACCATTTCATAGACAATTGTCCTAAATTTCTCCCTAGATAACATCATCCACACCTAGGATTCAATTTCCATCTCTGTGCAAAAGACTTCCCAACCTATGTATAGCTTTGGTCCTGTTTCTCACCTGAACTTCACTAATCTGTCTTCACCTGGAAGTCTGACCATCAATGCATAGCAAACCAGGCAACCAATTTATATCCCTAGCTTCATGAAGTCATCATCCTTAAGTTTCTCCTCTCACTCAATCAAAGGCTGCATCTGAAATCTTTACTTAGACTAATGGACCAATCATCTTTGGTGACTATTTATTCATCTCTGAGAAATGAAATCCAGCCCTACAACCTTATAATTCCCATATTCACCCTATCTTCTTCATTCCATTGCTTTCTGGATCCAAGCCATCACAGCAATTTTGTTGACTCTGGTGACAATGTCATGATAAAGAGCAAATATGTTTTATACACTGACCTCACATTTAGACATCTGGTCCATAAAGTATACACAAACACTACAAATCCTGCTGAGTGTACAATTTTAATTCTTTGTATATTGTGGTTTATATAACAAGATATTCACGTATTTCAGTATTTCACACAATTTTAGTGGGTTTGGGATATTGTACATCTTATAATATACATATCATCCATTTTCTTTCTAAGTGCTGATGGGTTCATTTACACCCTTGGATTTAAGGAACTAGGTGTCAAGGGAAAGCACAATAAAAAAAGAGAAGGGTCGGGGCACCTGAATGGTTCAGTGGTTGAGGGTCTGCCTTTCGCTTAGGTCATGATCTTAGGGTTTTGGGATGGAGTCCCACATCAGGCTCCCTTCAGGGAACCTGTTTCTCCCTCTGCCTGTGTCTCTGCCTCTCTCTGTGTCTCTCACGAATAAATAAATAAAATCTTGAACAAAAAAGAAAAAAAGGGAAGGGTAGTTTCATGAAAACATCCTGTGGCTTCTTTGAATTCACAAAATAATGTCGGCACTCTAAGACCAACAATTAAACTTTCTGATATTTTTTTCCAGACCAGCACTTCTACCCCATTTCTTTTTTTTTTTTTTTTAAATATTTTATTTATTTATTTAGGATAGTCACAGAGAGAGAGAGAGAGAGAGGCAGAGACACAGGCAGAGGGAGAAGCAGGCTCCATGCACCGGGAGCCTGATGTGGGATTCGATCCCGGGTCTCCAGGATCGCGCCCTGGGCCAAAGGCAGGCGCCAAACCGCTGCGCCACCCAGGGATCCCTTCTACCCCATTTCTATTCATGATCTATTTGTGCAGACCTTTCTTACTTGTACATAGCATTCACATCACACACATCTATCTGCATGCACAAATATATCCACACATGTAAAACATAGTTACACTTTGTATTATATGCAGTTACTTCCATTAAATTTAGCGATGTTGAAAAAAAGATTGTACTAGTTTCCTACAGCTGCCATATCAAAATACCACAGATTGGTTGCTTAAACAACAGAAACATACTTGCTCATGCTTCTGGGAGCTAGAAGTCCAAGATTAAAGTGTTGGCATATTTGATATCTTCTGAAGCTTCTTCTTGGCTTGCAGATAGCCACCTTCTTGCTATGTCCTTTCCTCTGTATGTGAGCATCCCTGGTGAATCCATGTGTGTCTAAATTTCTTTTTACAATGACACAACTCAGATTGAATGAGAGCCCACACTGACAGCCTTATTTTAACTTAGTCAGCTTTTTAAAAGCTGTATCTCCAAATATAGATATACAATCTGAGGTACTGGGGAGTAAGAGCTTCAACACAAGTTTTGGAGGGACATAATTCAGCCTAAAACAGAGGTTAATCATAAATAAGCTAAAAAGTCTACTATAGTTATTACATTTGTATATTACATGCACATAATTTTGAATATTAACAATACACTAACTTAATGTTATGTTTATACTCTATAATCCAAAACAAAAATTAAAATTCATCATCATCAGACCTATTTGTATAAGATTTCAGATATGCTTATCTAAGAGGTATCTATATTATCTTAGAGTTTCAGCAGTCAGTCAAGGAGGAAACTTAGGAAATCATACATCTCATTTAAAATGAGTGTCTCTCTGGGGCACCTGGGGGGCAGAGTTGGTTGAGTATCCTCCAACTCTTGGTTTCAGCTCAGGTCGTGATCTCAGGGTTGTGAGATCAAGCCCCATGTTAGGCTCTGCACTCAGTGTGGAGTCTGCTTAAGACTCTCTCTTCCTCTCCCCCTGCCCCTCTTGTTCATGCTCTCTTGATAAAATAAGTAAATAAATCTTTTAAAAATAAGTGTCTTCCCCCATTATCCCAATGTTCTATTGTGTATTGACCACTAAAACATTCCTCAGGTTAATGTTTACTGATATTATTTGCTACTGGGGATTTAAAAAGCACAAAGAGGGTTCCTAATCAGCAATTTTTTCACAGCTGCTTTCACCTCTTTGTTCCGTAGACTATAAATGATAGGATTCAACATGGGGGTTAACCCAGCATATACCAGAGCTATAAATTTATCTATTTCTTGTGAATCCACAGCCAAGGGCTTCAGGTACATGGAGAGAGCTGTCCCATAGAACAAAACCACCACAGTCAAGTGGGCTGCACATGTTGAAAAGGCTTTGCTTCGACCATCCACTGAGCTGATTCTCAGAATGTTGGAGAGAATGAACGCATAAGATATACAAATGAGAAGCATCGGCATAGGAAGAAGAAGTACGCTAATCAACAGCATGATTAACTGCACCCTGGAAGTGTCTACGCAAACTAGTTTCAACACAGCCAGAATTTCACAAGTGAAATGATTGATGATGCTATTTCCACAGAGAGACTGATGCAGCACAGACATTGTTTCCACCAAGGCAGTGAGGCAGCCTGTCACCCAGGAGCCAGCTGCAATCTGCACACAAACCCTCCTATTCATGATGACAGGGTACCTCAGAGGGTTGCAGATGGCCACATACCGGTCATACGCCATCATGGAGAGGAGCACACACTCAGTGGAGCCCATGGCAAGAGAAAAGTACATCTGAATGGCACATCCTGAGAATGAGATAGTGTTTTTCCCCAGAACAAAGTTTGCCAGCATTGGAGTGAGAGCAGAAGAGGTGTACCAGATGTCTAAAAAGGAGAGGTTGCTGAGAAAGAAGTACATGGGTTTGTGTAGGTGGGAATCCAGGATGGTGATGGAGATCAGAATTATATTACCCAGCAGGGTGATCAGATACATCAGCAAGCATAGCACAAATACGATGACCTCAACTTTGGGGTAGTAAGTAAATCCCAGAAAAATAAATTTTGAAATGACTGTCAAGTTTGTCTTGATCATTTTATGCCTTTTTGGCTACCTGCAGTAGTGAATAAAAATATACATTGTATATATTTTAAAAATTAAATTCTACCAACTTTTCAGGGTTTTTGGTAGGGGTATTTCAAAAGAATCATTATTCTGGCAATACCATAATAATTATTCATTCATTCATTCAATATTTATTGAATACAAGTCACTGAAGATCTAGATTTGGATTACATAAAAAGCTGCTCTTGGGCAACTCACACTAGAATATCACACAGTCAAGTAAAGAAATAATTACAGTAACATGATATAAGTATGCCCTAGAGTACCAGGAGAGCACAAAGAGTAAGAATCCTAACTCTATGTTGGGATGTACTTAGTGAGACATTTTGAGACTTAGTTTAATCAAAAAATGCATTAGACCTAATGGAGTAAGGACCACAGGAGGTTTGCTGGGGAAAGAAAAAAATTTCATAAAAGTTACATTGAGGAAGGATTTAGTTGCATTTCATAAACCTGCCAATTACGTAATGTAATATAGATAGATGTGTTGTACACTAAGGAATATAAATAGATAAACATGCATCCAGTCACTACAGTATCACCTGATTTCCATCTTCAGGAAGGCATTTTTGAATATGGAATAATCCTGAACCCACTCATAGAAACAAAATCATTTTCAACGTTCAGTATTTTATGTTGCAATTCAATTTACTTATGATATGTGTCACAACTGGTCACGTATGGAGATGGTTTTTAAAACACTGTCCTACAAGTGGATTTCAAATGAAATCAATCACAAGTAGTCAGGCCTTACCTCCTCATCATTGCCTACTTCTCCCTCCTTCTCATCTCCCAACAATCCACCTCCACACTCTGCTCTGAAACAACCAATGTGTAGTTCTTCTTACTTACCATGCCATTTTATATTTTTATGTCTTTAATCAACAGTTTATCTACATGAAGTGGCCTTTGTCCCCAGCTCCAATTTGTCTTTCATGAATATTTACCCAGTTATCAAAACTGTATGCCAGTTTCTGAAGTACAGCTTCATTCTTTATACATACTTATGTTACTCAAGTATATTATACCAAACTGAGGCCATATATGCATGACCCAATTGCTCCCACCCTTGGTAAAAGTGAGTTTTTCAAGAGTTTGTTCCCCATAATATTAGAAAAGTAATAATTCACATTTAAGATTTTTAATAACGTAATACTCCCTTGGACATGGAAAATTTTGATACATATTCAAATAAGTACATTTTCACTAGCTCTCTGTGTCAAAACAAAAGCCTGAGGATTTCTCAACTTGTCACTTACACCTGCACTCTTTTCACAACATTAAAGAAACTAGTTCATTTAAGAAACAAAGATGATAAAAAAAAAGAAAAAAAAAAGAAACAAAGATGATAAGCTCTTAGCTTTAAATATGGAATGTACAGTGAGGCCAGGGGAGGCGATAACCACTTGTACTCTTAGAAGAGCTTGAAATGCTTCACAATCATGCTCTGTAGGGTTTTAGAGCACTGTCCTCTGAGTGTGAGAATTGGGCTTAAATCTTGCTGTGCTATTTACAAGTACACACAATTAGACAAATCACTTGGCCTCTTTGAAACTCAGTTTTCTAATCTATACAAGGAGGATGATAATTCCTAAATTAAATGTTTTAAATTCTCCCTCCACCACTCCATTCCATGAACTCTCTAATATTTCAGACAATCACAAAGAATTTATGATTTTGTGGTCTCCCTGATTTCCAGAACCATTGTTGCCCGCTATACTGACCCACTTCTGGTTCACATTGACTCAGATAAAAAAAACCTTAGCACCTTCTTTATAATCTTAAAATTTCAACCCCCAACCCATGGATGAATATAAAACACTTTACTGATCATTTCCAGAAATGTTAATGTTAAACATTTCTGTTCTTTAGTTCACCTTGGTCATCACATACCACTGTTTCAACTGAGGCTTTCTCTATTATCCTTCCCCATTTAGCACCTAATTTTCTTGCTCTAGCTCTGGCTTCCCTTGCTTTCTTTAGTCTTCTTTCTTCACCACTCTCTTTCCTTTCTCTCTTAAACAAAACAATGAGGTCTCTTTTTCTCATGCAGATTGAGTTCCTACTCATTCCCTTACCCTTATCTCATATCCTTATAAGGGTCTCACCAAACCTGTCATTTTATTGAGATACTTTCTCTAAAATGATTTCTGATTCCAGTGCTATGATAATTAAATGTTTTCTAACAGACTTTCCTCTTTCTTTCTAAATGTCAGAGCCAGAACAGACTCCGAGTTCTAATCCAACCCTCTTATTTTAAAGTTGATGGATGTTTGAAGGCATTTAATGACTTATTTGAGGTAAGAAAACCGAAAGGATAAAGCCAAAAGTCTTATCCCATATTCAGGATTCATTTCAACTCGGAATTTTTCCTACCAACTAGTTCCTTTTTAAAGAAAATATCTCTATTCCAGTTTCCTGGCCTACCTGAAACCCATTAATAGGTTTTATAAATCTGAGAATACTGAAAGAAATAAAATACATTTACCATAGCACATGTGATGAGCATCTTCCTTTTTGATTAATGTATGTTTCCATATTTAAACTTGATCTCCAGCATGGTCTTTCTCATGAATCTTGTGTAGTGCTCAAAAAAGTAAAAGAATCTGAGTTTTAAATTAGGACAATATTCCATGAAAATATATCAGAGTGAGTTGTGCAGAGGTATTTTTATTCAGAAAATTGCAATGAAAAAGGATATGGATGCTGTTAGTTTGCAAAAAATCAACCCAAATCTTGCCCGATTCATAAATTCTCAACATACAGAGCTTTTGCTAATTAAAAATATAAAAATAATTTCTTAAGTAAAATAATGACATACATATTTGTTCTTCCAAACTCACCCCCCTTGAGCTGCTCCCCAAAACTTCCAAAGGGTTATAACTGTTCTAAGACTACTAAAGTCTCCTGTTGCTATTAGGGACCTTCCAATTCCCATAACAATTTAGTGTTGTGATTCTGAAACATACAGAAGTTAAGAAACTTTCTAGTTCTCCAGGGTATGTTTCTCCAACTTCCATTAACTAATTGAGAACCAAAAATATTAGGTAAAAAAAAATAAATTATTTTAAGTTATTTGGGTTGAGAAGCATTTGTGCAAGCAGAATTAGAGGAGACTATTTGCCTATTCCATTCCTTCTGTAGATTGCCCTTGAATTACACAGCAAACTGCAAATAACTGTAGAAATGCCTGCCTAAATGGCATCTGAGCTTGTAAAATAACCAATTTATTTTCAGAAATCCACCCAAATATTTATCTGGGAAATAGAAGATAAAACATCCTTCCTGAGCTTTTAAATGGCCACAAAAAGAGAGCATTGATCAATAAAATAATTTGTTACTGTCAAATGCCCATAGATAGACTGTTTCTAGCACAATGTTGTGATTTTATAAAGATCATACAGTAATCTTTGAAGGAATAGTGCATTGGAGTGAGCGCTAGACTTAAAGAGTTATGGGTTAAACTTTAGCTCAACCATTGATTAGGTAAGTGATCTTATACAATTGTAGTATATTAATTGCATTAATGACCTCTATTCTTCATTCCTTCACAGGTCCACCTACTCTGATTTTGGCTCTACAGATGTGACTTGATTTGATCACTGGAGCATTAGCAAATATAATGAAAGCAGAGACTTGTAAAGCTCCTGCACAATTAGGTTAGTCCTCTCTTTTCCATCTCTGCTACTATCATGAAAATATGTCCAAGTTAGCCAACTGGAGGATAAAATGCACACTAAGCAGAACGGAGTTGCCTCAGTTGCCAACAGTCAAGGCTGCCCTACGTTAGCCAGCAGTCACTCAATCCCCAACAAATGAATGAGTCCTAAAACAATCAACAAACCAACTCACAGCTGATTTAAGATAAAAAGATAATTTAGTTGAGATCTCCTGGCTCCAGGGGGTCTCATAGACTTTAATAAATGTTTACTTTGTTATGCACTAAGATTTTATGACTGTATATTAATTACCCTGTACTATTGTAGCAATGTAAGACTAATGTAGCAATAGATGGTGTCACTGCCTGTCCATCACTGACGCATCTGGTCTTTATCCTTCTTAAAAGAATCATACTTTTATTCATTTGTCTATCCCATTTTATGCATAGGAAAATATCCTGATAAGTCCAAGCCTCTTATCTTACTTTCTAAAAGCTTTATATTTTTACCTTTTATACTGAGATATATATTCTTCTAGAATTAATCTTTGTGTATGAGTTGAGGGCAAGATTTATTTTTTACTATGTGCATACTATTTGACTCAACATGATTTTATTGAAAAAGTCCCTGTCCCACTGCACTGCAGTGTCACTTTTGACATTAATTAATTGACCATATGTGTTTGGATATGTTTTGAGCCTCTTGTTCTGTTCTACCAGTTTATTTTTCTTATCCTTGCACCAATATTCCATTGTCTTATTGGCTATAGCTCCATTATAAGTCTTGATTTTGGTCCTCTAAATTATTTTTTTCTTTATGAACGGATTGGCTGGTGCTGGCATTTATTTTAGCATCTGCTTTTCAATTTCACAATATACCTGCTTGTCTTTTAACTGGGATTGCCTTGAACCTCCATTTCAATTTAGAGAGAATTGATATCTTTATACTATTGTATCTTCTAATTCATTAATTTAGGTCTTTTTAGATTTCTCTCAATAATATTATATTGTCTTCTTGTATAAATGACTTACACAAACAAATAAAAATGTCTTACACATACTATATTAGATTTATTCATATAGCTTTATATTTTTGATGCTATTATAAATTGTACTTTAAATTCTCTTTTCTACTTTCTTGTTATTGGTATGTAATAATTTTTCTTTTTTTTTAAAGATTTTATTTATTTATCCACAAGAGACACAGAGAGAGAGAAAGAGAGACAGAATCAGAGACAGAGAGAGAGAGGCAGAGACACAGGCAGAGGGAGAAGCAGGCTCCATGCAGGGAGCCCAACATGGGACTGGATCTCTGGTCTCCAGGATCAGGCCCTGGGCCAAAGGTGGTGCTAAACCACTGAGCCACCCGGGCTGCCCTGTAATGATTTTTCTATGCTAAATTTATATTTAGTAATCTTGGTAAATTCACTTTTTTATAACAATTTTAAGAATATTTAATGAAGTATAGTTTACATTAAATCCACTTATTAATTCCGATAGCTTTAGACCATCTGAGTATTCTGTATACATATAGTGTCATTCATAAATAAGGATAGCTTTGTTTTTATTATTTATATCATTTATCATTACTTTTAGTATTGATTATGAATTCTGACACTATTACAATGTCACATTCAGGAGCTGAGAAAAATAAGGTAAAATGAGAAAATTTCATTTGAAAAATGTAATGGTGCCTGAAGATGGCTATGGACTATTTAAACCTAGGTTTTAGATTACTTAAAAATTAAGATTCCTCCTGTAACACAAACAAGCTGATTACAAAAGACATCAAATATTTCTAGTTCTTTATAGCAAATATAAAGTTTATTTTCTTAGTACTGGGTATAAATGAGCTCCCAGGCATCCTGTAAAATGCATTTCTAATGATTTTAGTGAGACAGAACATAAAAGAATAAAAATATATTTTTAAAAATCTGTCACGTTAAATGTCTAATAAGTATAAAGCAAATTGACAAATTTCAAAGTAAATTATGGAAAACATCATCATAATAGAATATCTGGGTAGAGCTTATCTAGCCAACAGATCTGCAATATGGGCAGATTCTGAGACAGAATTACTTGTGTCCAGGTGATGGAGATGCAGTACCTCAATAGAAAACTTCACATATTTAACTCAGACCAAGGTCAATTGTCCTGATGATTTTATATTCCAAGCTACTTTCTGCATGGGGTCCAATTAATGGGCCCTCACATATCACAGTGCTTCTTTAAAAACTTAAGGTGAAAAAAATATACCTGAGGATAAAACTATTTCCAGAAAAGATGAGAAACTGCTCTGATCTGCACTAGTTGAGACAGCATTATTCATGATAGGTTAGCATGCCTTCTAACTGAACCCAAACATCTAAAAACAAGCACACCGATACTCCTCAAAAAGTATGGATATTAATTTATTAAATTTCGTGTCAAAATTGCAATGACAATTTGCAATTGCATTTTGCAATTCCAGGAGCAGCTAAAGACTTGACATATTTATGTTTCAGGTCAATATTTTTTTATGAGTATCAAGCAAGCTATAGACACAAATCTATATCTGTCCAGAGTAACCCTATTTATTGACATATGGAGAAATTTGGCCCCCCCCCAAAAAAAATATTTATTTACTTGTAGCTTTAGTTGATCTTCCCCCATCATTCATTCCATGTGCAGGACATGGTTTCCTCAAGTCTCAAGGTAACTTAAAAAGCCAGTTAATAGCCCGTTCATAGGAACTTGAGAAACTTCTTATCCTTCTAAAGTCAAGATATTTCATGGATGCAATAACTCAAGATTATATTAAATAAGTACATTTTCCCTGGCTTATAAAATCCCAGAAATTAATTTTCCCGAATCTAGTGAAGAGTAGAAAGTATGGCTTATAATGTCAATCTTTTCAGTCATAGCAAATACATCTTGATATTTTCAAGCTACCTCAGAACTTATGGAATCACAAATGACATCTCATTTTTGAAGATTCCAAGTTATTTATCCTTTAAAATAATAGGAAAATCTCTCATGGCCTTAAAAGTCCATTAGCAAGAAGAATATCAAGGATGATAAAACAGTCTCTGAGCAATGAGAGATACAAATAAATGGAACAAATGAAAACCCATGTGTAAATGCATGACCATCAATCCATTTAACCTTCAAAGAACTGTTGAGTCTTTAGCAATGATGGTGAATAGGGAAGTATTTGAAATTTTTCCTCTTTTCCTGGAGATATTACTCTATTACATTTTAATATTTTTAATGTTAAAGATGAGTAATGGGCCAAAGTTTACAAGGTTTAGAAGATTCCCACATATCCCTCACCTCATGAGAGGCAAAGCCAAAGACTGATCTTCTGATGAAAAAGCAGTGTTCTAGTGAGAAAACAGAGTTGCTTTGCTTTGGATCCTCATTCTTTTGTTATTCAAAAATGACATACCATTTTAGATGAATTGGCTGCCAGTCCCTCCACAATAAAAATGAAAAGGACAAATAATTTTTTATAAGCATACAATACAGTTTTATTATCTTAACAAGGAGCTACCAAAAATAACAATCATTCTAGTTAATTATTGTGTGAAAAAAAGTCCACAGATCCAAACAAAGTTATTATTATGGGTAGATATTAAGTAATTTTTCAGGGACAACTGAAATCTAATAGAGTATCTCCAAATTTGATAAAAGAACCACCCATTTAACCTGAAGAGTCCTTGGTAGTATCTTGCATGTGCTGATATTATGTGTTCACTGTCTACTTTAGGACACAGATATCACAATGTTGATCTCTATCACAATGATCTGCTATTCCTATCATTTCCCTGGATTCTGATGCTCCTGCTGCTTCTAATAGACCCTACTTTTAGGGTGTCCATATATTAGATCATCCAAGCTAGGCTACTTCACAATGAAGGGGAGAACTAGTACTACTTACACCTGGGAAACTGGCATTAAGTAGACTAGTTCTGAGCAAATAGAAATATCTGCTCACCATTCCAAGGTTGGCTCTATTAGAAACATCATGTTCCAAAGACACAAGATGTTTCATTAAAAAAAAAGCAGGCATCATGCTCTGTTTGTGCCCTGGCTGACAGCAACTACTTAAGCTTTGGTCTGAACCTGATGTCTTCCAAGGTCCAGATCTAAGTTCATGGAGTCAGGCTGCAGAAGAAACAATCTCTGGGCAGATATCATGTTTCTCTGGGACTCAGAGTGATAATAAATTTAAGATACAATTCTAATCTGAGACACACAGTGAATGTACCCCATTAACATAACAAGAGACAAGGGACTAAGGAAGGAGTTGGACGAAAAATAATCTTTATGAAAGCTCATGGTGGAGACTAGGAATAGTGAGAACTGAAGTCTAACTAGGGTTTTTCTTTTTTCGTTTTCTATGCTGTCATTCCCTTATATCTTCCTCAAACTTTCAGTCAGTAAATAGAAGCTCAGAGCTAGCTATAGTTCAGGTAATGAAGGAAGTGTACATCCATGCATGGAATGAAACAAACTGGACCAAGAACTGCATCACCATTGATGACATCAAAGAACAGGCAGAGATGACTGGCTCTGAAGCCTAAATAGTGGTGTGGAACAAGAGATCAGCCACAACCAGTAGTCTCTGAAGACGCCCATTCAGTCACCCTTCACCTATTCTATCTCCCTCTGAATGGCACATTCTCCTCTCCTAAGAGAGTCAAGTAAAGTTTATAAATTGATAGTCTCTCTTTTTCCTAAGTATTTTTCAAAGAAGGGCCAATCTACAATATGGTGGTTCCACTTTCTGGGTTGCTACAAAATGACCAGGTCTAAATCCAACAATCCAACCATGAATCAGTGAAACAACTCTGATCCCATTTTTTTTAAGTCTTATTTGGACAAACAAGGTTCTAGCCAGTTTCTCACTGACCATAAAGATGAGAGAAAGCAATGCCAAGGAGTGACACAAAAAATAATATATATGACCTATCTGGAAAGAAATTCCCAAGAACTCCATCTTGGGAATAAATATATTTCATGTGTATCATGTTGTGAACCTGTTCTACAAAACCTTGAAAGTTTTGAGAGATGAATTTGACACAGCAGCAAGAATCTATCTGTTTGGCTCTTTGGTTTCCCTAACTGATTTCCACATTGTGATTATAAAATTACTTGTCCCTTTCCCATTTACTTGTTAAACACATTTTCTTCAGTAGGTGTTTAACTGCTTCTTTCACATCCTTGTTTCTGAGACTGTAGATTAAAGGATTCATCATGGGAGTCATAACCCCATAGAACATGGATATAAGTTTGTCAGTCGCATCCAAGTCATCTGAATTGAGTGTCTTTTTAGATTTGGGCTTCATGTACATGAAGAGAATGGTTCCATAGAATATTATCACCACAGTCAGGTGGGCTGAGCAAGTGGAGAAGACTTTGCTTCTCCCCTCAGAAGTGCGAATCTTGAGGATACTAGAGATGATTAATGAGTAGGAGATAATAATTAATAGCAGTGGTGTCAATATAAACAATGTCGTGGCCACGAGCATGATGAACTCATTGCCTGAGATGTCAGCACAAGCCAGTTTCATGACAGCCAGAATTTCACAGGAGAAATGATTGATGACATTATTCCTACAGAAAGGCAATTGTACCACAAACGCCGTTTGTACTGCAGAGTTGACCAGTCCTATGATCCAGGACCCAGTTGCCATGGGCACATAGGAGTCCTTGCTCATGATGACAGGATATCTTAGGGGGTTGCAGATAGCCACATACCGGTCAAAGGCCATCATGCCCAGGAGCACACACTCTGTTGTCCCCATGGCCAAGCCAAGGAACATCTGCACTGCACAGCCAGAGAAGGAGATGGTCTTTCTTTCTGAGAGGAAGCTCACCAGCGTGGAGGGAATGGAGGTGGTGGTGTAGCAGATGTCCAAGAAGGAGAGGTTCCCCAGGAAGAAGTACATAGGGGTGTGAAGGTGGGAGTCCAAGACGCTGATTAAAATAAGGGTGCCATTGCCCAGAAGGATGACAACATACATTATTAAGATCAGCACAAAAAAGAGTAGCTCAAGCTTAGGGTAACCAGAAAGCCCCTTCAAAAAGAATTCCACCAGAATGGTTTGATTTTCCCATTCCATTTTACTGTTTCTCTTTTACCTGTAAGACATTAGAATTTTTTAAAGCAAAATATGTATTTTGTTATGATTACTTTCAAATGTGTATCAGTTTATAAGTACTATATCCCCAGAGAGGAAATTTTTTTAAAAAGGAAAACATTAGGGGCAGCCCGGGTGGCTCAACGGTTTAGCTCTGCCTTCCACCCAGGGCGTGATGCTGGATATCAGGGATGGAGTCCCATGTCAGACTCCCTACATGGAGCCTGCTTCTCCCTCTGCCTGTCTCTGCCTCTCTCTCTCTGTATCTTTCATGAATAAATAAATAAAATCTTTAAAAAAAAAAAGGGGGGGGGGAACATTAAAGAAAAAAAGTAAACAAAAGTGAACCAAAGAGTGGTAAAATATGAAAAAAGGGGGGAATGGAAAAAGGAAACTAACATGTTTTAAGCCACATGCAATATACCACGCAAATTACTTAATCTCATCAGTGCTAGGAGACAGGTATTATTATCCACATTTTACAGATAACTAAAATGTAAATATTAAGTAAACTTAACTAAAGGTAAATATACAGCAAAGCAAAGTACGATTCAAACGTAACTGTCTTCCTTGTTGAAGCCTGGGCTTTTTGTTCTATTTATCATCACATATGTAAACTAGAAGTTGTAATAAAAATTAGCATTGCATTATGTGTAACTGAACAATAAACCATTTTTATTGACTACAAACCACCACACAATAAATCAATGATCTTGCCACTTCTTGAAATTATGTTGTTTACTATCTGTCTTGCATTGTAGCCTGTAAACTTTATAAAGGTAAGTACTTTTTTTGTTTACTTCCATAGCCCCAGTACCTACCACAGGGTGGACACAGAGATAGTCATTCAAAAGTATTTGTTGGATAAAGAAATCAAATGAAAGACAAAATAATGACTAACATTTCTCACTTTGGGTCAATCCTCTGTTAATGGTTTGCTTTTGTATTACCTAAATTAGTCTGAATAGCAACCCTATTAGGCAATTACTATTATTAGCATCATCATCTTTATTAATAGAGAAGGAAAATAAAGCACAGAAAAATTGAGTAATTTGCCTAAAGTCATATAGCTAAATAAATGGTAAAACACAAGCCAGATGGCTGCAGAGTATAAATTCTTAATCGTTTGCAGAGAACTTGGTTTGCAGACTAGAATACCTTGTAATCTTATTGACAATACTAATATTTCAAAAGAAATATCAGACCAAGAAAGGTGACTGTTCAGAAAGAAGCAAGATTTCAACAGAATGATTTGAGAGAAATTCATCTGGATACTTTATATTTTGCTACAAATGTATTGTCATAGAGTTGCATTTAATCCTTATAATCTTTGATTTCCCTTGTGAGAAGTTCTATCTCCTTTTTCATTGCTATTCTTAAGTGATTTTTTTTCTTTATTAGTCTCACAAGGGGTTTTCCTATATTATAGGACTTCTCAAAAAAAGGGAAATGTAAAAAAAAAAAGGGGAAATGTGAAATGTTCTTTTCATTGCCTTCTAGATGATTTTTTTCCTTTCCTTTTCTTCTTTAATCCAACAGGTGTGTATTCTTTACACCAACAATCCAACCATGAATCAGTGAAACAACTCTGATCCCATTTTTTTAAGAAAAGAATACACACCTAGTCATTAGAATTTTGTGTTCGATTTTTGTTATTTACAATTTTATTTTATTATGATAAGAAAACATGACCTGTAATTCTCTATTTATGTAGAGTTTGGCAGCCAATCACTTGATCCATGTTATAAATATTAACAAAAAATACGAATTCTCTTTGGGAGAGATATATAATTAAATATAGATATACATACAGGCATACATAAATACATATAATTAAGTTTATTTAATGTATTATTCAGATCTGTGAAATAATTATATTGTCACCTATATTTAATCAATTCTATATAAATATTTGTAAGCATGCTCGGCCCGTATATATAGGATTTTTTTAATATGCATAGCTTCTGTGTTGTTTATGGCTGATAATCTTTATAAATTGTGAATGTTATTAATTGACCTGTCTTTATCATGTTTTGTACTTTAAATTTCACTTTTATGATAATGTTATTACACTCCCGCTTTCTTTTAGGTTGCTTTGCTTTTGCCTGTGCTTTACACATCCCTTTATTTTGAACTTTTCTTTCTCACTTTGTTAAGTACCCTCCTTGCAGGCAACATATATCTGGGTTTAAATATTTAATCTCCTCATATAGTCTATGTCTTTTATGAGTATCCAATCCATTCACTTTAAAATACAATCATTAATGTACTTCATTATTTTCTTTCCATATGCTTTATTTTTATTACTTATTTTGCATTCTCTTTTTTCCCACTTCCTTATTTTTGCTGGTTAGGTTGTCATTTACTATTTGTTTTCATTAATTCTACTCACTTTTGCCATTCCATATGTGGTTACCTTCTCTTTGACTACACTCGTAATTTGACTTACAGGACCCAACCATTTGCTCATAAAAATTAACTTTTTTTCTCCTAGAGCATTATCTAATCCTCTAAATTATCCCTCAAACACTAAATGAAGACAGAGCTATCAGAATTCTTTTCTTCCTCCATCTCTAGCCTCAAATTCCTGAATGTCCTCAACTATATCAAATGTGAGACAATGTAAAAGTGCTTATAATTTCCTTACAATGTGTCTTTTTGAGAGCTCTTCCTCAGCCCTTACATTATACGTATTTGAACAGTCTTTATCAATGTATTTACCTCTCTGTATATCTGCTCATTGATCACCATTGATTCCTCTCTCTTCTTTCTCTTCTTTCTTCAGGACCATATTTTAATTTATATTTTGGTTGGGTTAGAGTATATTTCAAGAATTCTCCTCAGATGAGAATGTAATATATTATATGAATTCTTATAGGAACCAAATAACTTCCTTTTTTAAAATTGCATAAATTTTTAAAAGCATAACTTTTTCTACCAAATTCTACATCTAAGACTATATACCAAGGAAATAATATACATAATTATGGAAGCAAGAGCTCTCCTGAACAGAGATCTCAGAAGCACCCAGAGAGGCCCCAGGCAGCTTTGGACAATATATGTATATATACAATATATGGTCATATATGTTGTATAAATATATGTATGACATGTAACATATGAGTATATAAGTAGAAAATATATATTAGTAATACATATACATATGTATATATGAATTGTGCCTGTTTATTGACATCTTTATGTCAGTTGGTACATTAAAATTTATATATATGATTACATATATAAGTATAAATATATAAACATATTAAATAAATTATATATTTATATGTGTGTATTCTGAAAAAGGTTTTTAAGAAACACAGTGAACAAAATCACAGGGAATATCTAGAGAATTTCCCTAATATCTTTCACTGTGACCCATTCTTTAGGTGGCTATGCACTGATATCTTATAGCAAGGCATAGTTTCACCTCTAATGACTTGCTTCCTAAAGGTGATGAGACAGGAACTTCTATATATCCTCTGTGGAGGACAATTTGGCAACATCTACCAAAATCACCAAAGCATACATGCAACCTTCGGCTTCAGATTTACTTCTAGGTAATTATCATGTGCCAGTTATGCTGGCACATATGTAAAATGATTTACATTCAACTTGACTCATGAAAATATTATTTCTCTTAGCAGATGCTGAAACAATTTAAACATCCAGGAAAAGGGGACATAGAAATAATGGAATACTATTCTGCTGTCAAAAAGAATATGGGGCTTTTTGTGCATTGATGTGGAAAGATCATTAAGAAATATTAAGTGGAGGGGCGCCTGGGTGGCTCAGTCAGTTAAGTGTCCAACTCTTGATTTTGGCTGAGGTCAGGATCTTGGGGTCATGGGATCAAGCCCCAAATTGGGTTCTATGTTCAGTGTAGAGTCTGCTTCAGATTCTTTCTCTCTCTTCTTCCCCACCTGCCCTTCCCCACTTCCTTTCTCTCTCTCTTGCATGCACACTCTCTGAAATAAATAAATAAATAAATAAATAAATAAATAAATAAATAATCTTTAAAGAAAAATTAAGTGGGAAGGTAATACTCAAAATAGCATATATGACACACTAACATTTCTGTAAAAAAAAGTATTATATATATAGTGTTTGAAGTATGTATACACACACATAGAAATTTTTTTGGTCACACATAGAATATCTCCAGAAGAAGAAACAAGAATAGTTATCTCCAGAAAAAGAAATGGACAGTTTATTCACAGGAGTGGAAGGTAGGCTGTTTACTATACATCTTTTAGCACTTTCAAAATTTTGGCACTGAATGAATATATTTCTTATTCATAAAATAAACAACATTTAAGCTTTTGAGATTCATAGCCTACTTTCACTGTTCTAGCATTATGCTACATCAAACCATCCATTGCCATAAGGCACAACCTTGTATGTTTAAAATTGTTCTAACTTGCCCAGTATTACACACTAAATGGGAACTGAAGACTCATAGATACTTTACATAAAGTCACACTCTCAATACTCAGGACTCTTTACATAATATCATTAGGATTTCTAGGCCCATCACCATCTCCTGTCCCACTACCAAGCTGTAAACCATTCTTTGACTTGATTAAGGGTCTATCCTTCTATCCAATGTCATTTCCTTTCCATTAAATGCATTATTGCTTTTATGAGCTAGTAAAATTCCTGAAACAAAATTATAGCTCAATAAATGCTAGCTATTATTCTTGTTCCATTCTCATGGCCAAAGAGTCCTCCCTCTCCAAAATCCTTCAGGATCCTTCAGTATCTAACTTTCTATGGTATTTTGCTCTGACTCTCAGGTCCATTTTCTCATTTTCAGGACACAATTAGTCTCCCTGAGATCACCCAAAGCCCAATCTGATTTTCCTAGTCTAAACTTCTCTCTACCCCAGCTTTTCAAATTCTTTCTTTAAAAAAAAAAAAAAGATTTTATTTATTTATTCATGAGAGACACAGAGAGAGAGAGAGAGAGACAGAGACACAGGCAGAGTGAGAAGCAGGCTCCATGCAGGGAGCCCGACGTGGGACTAGATCCCGGGTCTCCAGGATCCTGCCCTCGGCTGAAGGCAGGCACTAAACCACTGAGCCACCTGGGCTGCCCCACTGAGCCACCTGGGTTGCCCAAAATTCTTTCATTTTTGATAGTATTTACATTTTATAGACTTTTTCAGATTTTCTGGGTTAGGTGTCAAACCACTTGAAATCCCAAAGGGAATTAGGGACATGAGGGCTTTTTTTGAATAGTGGAGAGTAAATGCACACCTATAAAAAATCATCTCTGCAAAACCCATTGTTCTATTAGCTATCTCCATGGTACACGATATTCTATCAAGCGCATTCCATAATACTGTCAAGAACACAGGCCTTGCAGGCAGGCTTAAGTCAAACACCATCTCTGCCCCTTATTAACTAGATGGCCTGGGCATGTTTCTGATTATCACATCCCTAGCTATAGAATGAAGATAAAAACACCTATGCCATATTATTTGTTGGCAAGATTAAACGAGCTGGTATATGTCATTCAATTAGTGTTAACAGTGGTTCCCACTGTTAGTGGAGTTTCTCTCATGCCTCTCTGTTAATTTCTTCCTTCTGTTAGACTCTTTTTACATCTCTTAAATAGTCATCATTTTTTTCTGTAAGATCAGGTATATGTAGCTTAAAAGCTTAATCAGATCACACATAGCATTCTGACAAATGGTTTTATTTTCATCCTACATACAAATTCTAATACACTTTATCACACTCACTCTCATCCCCTGGAAACCAAAAAATTAGGTGCCAAAAAGGAAAAGTCATCCAAAAGATATACCTTACAACAAATTCAATTCACTCTATAAAAAGATAGGGTTGTAGTAAGGTACCAGTGTGTTCCTTGTCTCAAAACACATGACTTTTTTGACCAAGACTATTTTAACATTTTTAGCAAGCCTCTTAACATAAAAAAGAAAAGGAAAAGTTACTCAGTTTTATAATTATAACCTAATGACTGAAAAACAAATATTAAAAATAGTCACCAATATTGCATGCAAACACACTAGAATAATGCCCGAGCGGGTCTCTTTCTGGCTATGCACAGCTTTGGTAAATTATCTTTTTCAGATCTCAGGAAATGATAGTGTTCAGATTTTTATTTTTTAGATCCACATTGGTCATAGTATCGTCCTCATATGTGATCTCTGTATAAAGAGGCCATAGGACAGTACCTGGCACATAGTTCGCCAGGTTTTCAGCTGACTGAAGCAAATGCAACTGAGTTTTTGCCAATGGGATCAGTGAAGACTTGTTTGTTATTAATTCTATAGGACAGAATATATATATATATATATATATATATATATATATATATATAGTCTACTATATACCCTGCAGTGGGCCTCAATTACCTCAAATAGGTAATGGTATCCAAATACTTTGTAATGAACTATAAAACTACACACTGATAAAAAAGTAATTCATACCTTCTGGGCAAATTCCTTTCAGTCTGTTGCACAATGACCTTTGCATACAGAAGTGCTCTTTTGGTCTCATAGCTATTTTTTCCCCACTATATCTCAGTGAATAGGCCCTTAAATCCCATTCCTAACAGTCTCTTCTCAGTGAGAAAAACATCCCATTTTCAAACTTGACACCTCTAACCCATCAGACCAATTTCTTGCTTATAGGTGATGAGTTTCTTTCCTTTCTTTGCAGTAACTTACCTTCAAACCAGATACTGTCTGTCTTTCTAGGTTGCAGCAACAACAGATAATTTCATCCTGTTTTTCTATTTGCAGCCAATCTTCATGGCTCCTCATTAGTAGCTGAGCCTCCAAAGAGGCTGTTACTAGTGTGTAATCGTTTTGTCATAGAAATTCATTGATTGACATTTATAGAAATATGATTATTATAAGTGTGATTATGAAGATAAATTCTTCTAGTTCAAATAAAGCATCATTAAATTTCTCTAGTTGAAAAAATTAATAAATTAAAATGTAGCCATAAATTTTAGGAATGGGGAAATTTGCCCATGAAGCCCGGGCTGAAACACTACCCCATTGTGGAAACCCACAAACACCTAAAGAATCTGCTCCACACTTTAGGACACAATTTAAATGTTCTTAAGGACTTCTCTAAGCCTCTATGTACAACTTTAAACTGCTTCATAAATGAAATATCTATAAAACATATGAGACTTCAGAAAGAAAGCCCTAAAGACCTAATTATAGGAGGCCTATTACTCTGTTCCACACAAAAATCATAAAAGAGCTCATGTATTGTCATCAAAATTTCCCCAGCTGAATTCTCTCTCAATCTTTGATCCTTTTTCTCCCTCTCTTACACACATACAAACACACACACAAGCATTCAGATGCACACACATACAGAACCATTTTGGAAGTATGGATTATTTACTATACAATTTTATGTTCACTTTATAATTTAGCTTATAGTAAAAGTTGACTTTCTAATAAACATATGTTTACATTGTAAATACTCCAAAAGTAACACACACTCATTGGAAAAGAAGGAGAATTTTTTTTTAAAGGAAGGAAGCAGAAAGGAAAAGAAAATTAGGCAAGAAGGAAAAGATATGGTCAGGTAATACATAAAGGTTTAAAACGCAAAGCTGAAAATAAACTATAATTAAACAACCTACTGATAACCATAGTTCAGAAAGGAGCCTGATTTTCATTATAAAACAATGTAATAGGGGGCCTAGGTGGCTCAGTTGGTTAACTCAAACTCAGCTCAGGTCTTAATCTCAGGGTCATGAGTTCAAGTCCTGAACTGGGCTCTATGCTGGGTGTGAGCCTACCTAAAAAAAGAAAAAAGATAAAGAACAATATAATAACTCAAACTAAAATCATTTGCTCCTCTGAGAATTAATGAGGCATCTTAAGGCTGGTTACTTTCAACCAATTTTTTTTCTTTTTCTTTATCTTCAAATTTTATTTATTTTACTTTTTATTTTTTATTTTTTAAAGATTGATTTATTTATTTTAGAGAGAGGGAAGGGGCAGAGGGAGAGAATCTCAAGCAGACTCCCACTGAGCATGGAGCCAGACATGGAGCTCAAACCCAGAACCTTGAGATCCCAGCCTCAGCTGAAATCAAGTCAGATGTTTAACCAACTAAAATTTAAAGGCACCCTTATAAATTTATTTTTAACAACATAAATTCAAATTATGTTGTTAAAATAGAATTCCAGAAGTTAAATGATTTCATCAAAATAAATGAAGATTTTTATGAATCTAAAAGATAAGACTAATTTATGCTCCTACCAGTATTACAATGTTGCTAATTTTCTCTTGCTCTTATCATCACTAGACACTGACCATTTAGTTTTTCTTTTTCTAAACTAAAAGGCTTAAAACAGTATCTCTTCATTGCTTTAAATGAAATTCTTAATTACTAGAGATATTTAACTTGTGTGTACATCTTAAATAGCTGTATTTTCTTTTAAATGCATTCTGTACTCATGTCTTCTACCAATATTTCTATTAGGTGTTTTATATTTTCTAATAACCTCTGTTTACATGACATTTATTGCACATCTACTCAATGAAGCTGATAGTAAGAATCTCTGTAAATATAAAAATGCCCAAGATGGAGTCTCTACCTGTCCTGAGAAAAATATCCATGTAATCAGATGATTTTAATAAATGGGGGTAAATGCTTCAATATCATTTTAGGTGGTTTAGTGTGCCAAGGAAGTATAAGTGACAAGTAATTCAGAATCAAGACAGAATTTCCAGGACAGGTGATACCTGAACTGATTCTTAATTTGTGAGTGAGACTTTGAGAGGTAAGTAATCTAGAGAACATTCCAGGGAGAGAAAACAATAACAACATGGTGTAAGACAAGAAATAGCATGATGGAGGCAGGAAAATAAAAATAACTCAGCATCACAAGAAAATAAATAAATAGAAAGTCATATGGGGGTTGGTGGAAGATGAAATAAATAGACCAAGGCAAAGAGGGCTTCATATGCCATATGTATTAATCGGGGTTTAGTTGGAAGTGATAGGATACACTCTGGATGGTTTTAAACAGAAAGAAATTAAGTCATTTTACTTCATTTACTATTGTTAAATGATAGTGTGGGAGTGTTTCATTAAGTAATTCCTTCCCAGTATTCCCAGGAAATTTATGTGTTCCAAACCATAAAACTCTAACTAAGAATTGGAAAAAACAGAATAATTTTCAAAATAAATTTTCTGAATGGAAAACGTTATAGAGGCTCAAGTATTAAATAAAGCATATCAGTATTGTAGTGATAATGTATTTGCCCAGCAAATGTAAACACATGGATACATCAAGATAGGTGATTTGCCCTTTTTTTTCTTCAGCCCTTTATTCTACAACCCTGAGAGGGAGGAAACACTCCTGGTCTTTTCCTCTGAGAAGAAATATGCACATTAAAATTTCTGCTTTCTGTAATTTTCTATCAAAAACGTGTAAGTCTGGGGACCTGGGTGGCTCAGTGATTGAGCATCTGCCTTTGGCTCAGGTCATGATCCCAGGGTCTTGGGATCGAGTCCCACATTGGGCTCCCGGCAGAGAGCCTGCTTATTCCTCTGCCTATGTCTCTGCCTCTCTCTCTGTCTCTCATGAATAAGTAAATAAAATCTTTTAAAAAAAATTTATAAGACCAGAACCTAGATCAGTCATCCCAGATAGCTTGGAAGCAGTTGGTTTTAAGCTTTGAGAAAAAAAAAAGTAGAGTCTGAGTATCCAAGATGGCCGGTGGATTAAACACAATATGCTTGACTCTAGAGATTTTCTACCTAACTGGAATTCTTAAGGACAAAAAAAGTCATATGAGCATGTATATGGAAACTGATAGGTTTTTATAGCATATTTCACTAAGGTGTGAATCTGAGACATCAATATTCTTAGCCTTTGCCATTAAATTTAATCTGTGATTAACTATGATTGAAGCTGGAGGTAATTAAATAGACTTTATGATTGATACTCCTGCCAATAAAATTAAAAGTGAACTTGGAAAAGAGACATTAATATACCTCAGAATCCCACAAACATTTCTTACTTGCCTGTGTAAAATATGTTAATGCACAACATCCTCTGAATTTACTGCTCCATCAACATAAAATTTATCCAGGCAAATGGATTTCCTAGAATGTGGCTCACTTGTGAACACACTTTCTCATTCCTGTTGGCTTGTAAATTAGAAATGTTCTTCAAAAAAAAAGAAAAGAAAAAGAAAAAGAAATGTTCTTCAAATAGAGTAAAAATTTGAGAAGAACATCAAGGAAAATCAAGATAATACCACATCCTGTCTGACATCCCCCAATCTTCTTCCTCCTCGGATTACTAAGGTCACAAGGCTATTAGTAACAGAGACAAGACATCAGTGCGGGACTACACTAAAAATCAGGAACTTAGATATTCTTCTAAGTTTTGGAAAAATATTAGAATAACCTTAGGATATCAAAGAAATAAGTCTTCTTCTAAATAAGGCACAGATACGACTCCTTCCAACTCAACATTTGTCCACTTTATTATCTAGACCAGTAGCTTGATTTTCCAACCCAATTTTAATTTTGCAAAGAAAAAAAATTTATGCTAGAGCTAACATGGAAGCTGAAACAAAGAAAAGAGATAAAAGAAGGATATCCTAATTCATTACATAGGCTCCACCCTAAGGCTCATTTACCCATTACCTCAATAGTCTCAAATGCTCAGCACCCTTAGTTACACAGGGAAAATACTCTAAATATTAAACAAGGAAATACCATCTAAAGACAGGAGGTTTTTGATATTAATGTGAAACTATAACACAGGGCTTTCCACCAGAGAATGTGGGTGCAGTGTTTGGGTTTTTTCTGTTTTTTGTTTTGTTTTGTTTTCACAAAAAGGAGCTTATTTATTTTGAAAATTTTGATGGAGTGATGCCTATGAAATAAGACTATGTAAAAAAGTGAACATAAAATGACATATAATACCCATTTCAAAAATTGGAGTATACACAGAATATGAAATATTGTTCAAAATGTTTGAAAGTAACCATCTCCTAGTGTTAATCAGTGATCTCTTTATTTTCCTCACCCTGCTACCCTATATCTTGCAAATTCTCAATAATGAACATGTAATGATATTGTAAAGCCGTATGTCATCATAGAAAATGTTAAATAATATATGAAAGTTCAGAAAAAGTAAAAGCAACCAAAATTCCAACATAATAATAAAGTTTCAACCATATCCAATGTGTTCACAATCCAATACCTTTTCTATTCACTTGCTAAAGAATCTTCTGCTAAATAGATGTTTAACTGCCTCCTTCACATCCTTGTTTCTGAGACTGTAGATTAAAGGATTCATCATGGGAGTCATAACCCCATAGAACATGGATATAAGTTTGTCAGTCGCATCCAAGTCATCTGAATTAAGTGTCTCTTTAGATTTGGGCTTCATGTACATGAAGAGAATGGTTCCATAGAATATTATCACCACAGTCAGGTGGGCTGAGCAGGTGGAGAAAGCTTTGCTTCTCCCCTCAGAAGTACGAATCTTGAGGATACTAGAGATGATTAATGAGTAAGAGATGACGATCAAAAGCAGGGGCAGCAAGGTGAACAATGTCGTGGCCACGAGCATGATGAACTCATTGCCTGAGATGTCAGCACAAGCCAGTTTCATGACAGCCAGAATTTCACAGGAGAAATGATTGATGACGTTATTCCTACAGAAAGGCAATTGTACCACAAACGCCGTTTGTACTGCAGAGTTGATAACCCCAGCAAACCAGGACCCAGTTGCCATGGGCACATAGGAATCCTTGCTCATGATGACAGGATATCTTAGGGGGTTGCAGATAGCCACATACCGGTCAAAGGCCATCATGCCCAGGAGCACACACTCTGTTGTCCCCATGGCCAAGCCAAGGAACATCTGCACTGCACAGCCAGAGAAGGAGATGGTCTTTCTTTCTGAGAGGAAGCTCACCAGCATGGAGGGAATGGAGGTGGTGGTGTAGCAGATGTCCAAGAAGGAGAGGTTCCCCAGGAAGAAGTACATAGGGGTGTGAAGGTGGGAGTCCAAGACGCTGATTAAAATAAGGGTGCCATTGCCCAGAAGGATGACAACATACATTATTAAGATCAGCACAAAAAAGAGTAGCTCAAGCTTAGGGTAACCAGAAAGCCCCTTCAAAAAGAATTCCACCAGAATGGTTTGATTTTCCCATTCCATTTTACTTTCTCTTACCTATAAGAATTCAAAGAACTTTTTTAAGCATAATAATTTATTTATTATGGTTAAGTCCAAGTTCACCAATGCACATATATGAAAATTTGCAATGAACCCAATAAGAAGAAGGAAGAAAGAAAATAAAGAAGGGGAAGGATAAAGAAAAAGTAAAGAAGTGAAATAAACAATAAGGGAAGTGAAGTATGAAGGAGAATCTGTTGTATCGACCATTCTGGGCCAGCAATTTGTAAGACCAATTTCACACATGAACTCACTTAAACCCCACAATTATGATTATTTGAAAAATAAGAAATTTATCTAAGTTAACCAAAGCCTAAAGTCATATAATTAATATGTCACAAAGCCTAGGCCCAAACTGAAGCCTGCTTTGGTCCCTAATTATCTGAAATATTTTATGAACTATAAAAGCAATAAGGAATGCATTATATCAGAGATTTGGTTAGTTAACTTGTAAAGATAGCCTGACTCTTAGGAAGACATTCAATAATAACCCATTGCACATTAAAACGTGGAAAATGTGTTTATCGGATGGGACAATGGTCAGCAATAAACCCAGCCAGTGTTTATTGACTGCCTGATTATTCAAAAAACAAGTACAATCCTGTAAAACCCAATTATCTGAAGTCTTCTTGTTACAATACAAATATCCTTTTTTTTTTTTTTTTTTTTTTGGTGAGAGACAGAACAAAATTTTGATAATTGTCATACAGAAAAAAACATGTAGTAAAATTGCTTTTGCCTCTTTTAGTGTATAGTTCTATGATTTTTAAGACATTTATAGATTCAGGTAACAATCGTCATAATCAGAACACAGAACTTGTCTATCACCCTCAGCACTCCCTTGTGCTATCCCTTGTTAGTTCCCTTCTTCGGTCTACTCATAAATCCTTCAAAGACTAATATGCTCTTTATTCTATAGTTTTACCTGTCCCAGAATATCATATAAAATTAATCATATGACCCATCAGTCTCTGCCTTCTTTCTCTTAGCATAAAGCCTCTGAGATTCACCCAGGTTGTAACACTGAGTAGCATTCCACTGTATGGATGTACTAGAGTTTGTTTATTCACCTTCTGAAACACATCAGTTGTTTCTAGTTTTTGGCAATTATGAATAGAGCTGTTATAAAATTTATACCCAGATTTTTGTGTGAACATAAGTTCATTTTTCTAGGGTAAATTTCAGAGTGGCATAGTGGATAAAGAATTATGCATATTTATAAGAAACTGCCAGTTTTCCAGAGTAGCTGTATCAGTTTTGCATTCCTACCAGAAACGTATGGGAGTTATAGTTGCTTTTCATCCTCATCAACACTTGGTATTGTCAATATATAAATATATATATACACATTCTTATAGGTATGTAGTGATATTTCATCATTAATTTAAACCTCATTTCTCTAATGACTAATGTTTGGGAGTTTTTTTGCCATCCTTATATGCCCTTTACTAAAGTGCAATTCATATCTTTTGCCCATTTTAATTGGATTGTTCATTTTCTTATTGTTGAGTTTTGAGAATTCTTCATATATTCTGGCTATGATTAATACATTGGATATATGACTTGCATATATGTTTACAAGTTTGCGACTCGTATTCTCATGTTCTTAATGCAAAAAAAATTTTCATTGCCACTTTATCCAGTTGCTGCTTAAGTTCAAATGAAAGAACAACTGACCAAAAAGACATTTTCTAAAAAGGCAGTTCTTTGACACATCTCACCTCGGGTTATTCTTCAGGGAAATATTCACTGCTAACACTCAGGGATCGAACCAATAGGTTTTGCATCCAAAGACTTTGCCTCATAAAGTCTCAGGCTATTTCCTTTCATTTCTCTTCATAAATAACACCCCTCCCACACACACAACACAAATTTTCTTTCTCATAGACACAGAATCCATTGCAGACTCTAATTCACTCAAATAAAAGGGTACCTAACATGTAGAATATTTCTCTCTATTCAAGAAACAATGTGAAATTTAGGTCTGAATCCTTAGGACTCAATTCAACTGGCTTCTAATTATGTATATTTGCCTTTGGTCATTATTAGGGCACTACTTTCATCCTATTTTTGTCCTTATTTCAATTGACTTCCTCTCTTATGGATTTTTTATACCCTAAGGAATGCATGCTTTTTTATTCTGAGTCCCAGATTCACCTTCTTTAATGTGAGGCAGCCAAATCTCAATTCCTTGCTAAATGATGACTAAGAAATTTCACTCTGCAAGCTTGCTTTGTCTATTAAATGTTTGTCTATTAAAACAAACATTTTTTTATGAAATGTAGGTTTTTACTGACATGCAGATGTGCATTAGAGTTAATGTTTCTACAAGAAGGTTCTATTAGCAATAGAAAACTTCTAACATGAAGTCACAGGATGTTGAAATATTACAACACAATAAATACAACAGCACCCTCCAAAACCCAACTACAGAGAAAAGTAAGCATCTGTCAAGTTTGGAAGAATCTCTACCTACAATTTCCCCAGCTTTACCTCTTCCCAACCCTACCCTGCCTTGGTAAAAGCTGTAGCTTCAGTACACGTTGCTCCACTCAGTCATCACTGAAACCCTCTTGTCAGTGGGTTGGATCGGTAACAGGCCTGAGTCTTTTTTCCAGAATACATGGACACAGGTTCCTTATGGTTCTGTATGGATTAAGCTTGGCTATGGCCAGCAATGACCTCAGGTCACATCCATGTCCCCTCTGCTTTCAAGGCCAGTTACTAGCTATGTGACCTTGGATAATTTACATAATTTCTGTGTCTCAATATCCTCATCTATAATTAATAGTATTGCCGTGATGTTCCTGGGAGAATAAATAGTGCAAATTAGGCACCTAGCATATACTAAACACTATTTTGGTTTCCTTCATCTTTCTTGACTTATTCTTTTTTCAAATTCTTTTACATGTCTATCCCAAGTTTCATGCTCCTACAAGGGTCACATTAGATTTTTATCAATCAGACCTCCTCAGGTATCTGGTCTTTTCTTAGCCATACAGCCTATTAATTTTCATCGCCTGGATGAAAATTTTCATGACATAGATGGGTGTTATATCAAACTCTACTCACTTTGTAATGAGTCTATGCCCCTATAGCAAAGGCCAGCATCATTTAAAACACGAAACTCAGGTTGACATTTTTAAAGAAAGGCTATTTCAATTCATTCACATAAAAGTTAAATAAGCGTGTGTGTGTGTGAGTGTGTGAGACAAATATGAATTTCAAGTTACCACAGGAATGTATTACCAGCAACGACAAAAAATTAAAAGTACACAAAACAATTCCCCAAATACTCTTATAACACTGATAATCAAAATTCTTCCCTGTTAGCCAAGGACTTTTTGCTCCTCTTCATTTACTTTTTACACAAATCAAAATATGTATTCAAGAGCAAGTAATAAACTTTTCTAAATAGCACCCCCAGTGAAAGGCTCCAGGACAAGGACTGTTGGTTCATGATTCACACCGGATAAACATTTGCTTAACAGAACCAAAGAGAACTGAACTGGTGCTATGGTAAATTTTTATAGAATCAGAACACTGGTGACACAAACTTACTTTACATTCTGGATCAAGAGTGCAAATCTGCTACCTATTAATACAGCAACCTCACTGGACCAAAGGGAAATGACACCATTAGACATGTAGGCATTACTGAATCAAGGACCCAGATACTACATTCTGACTGAATAAAGTTTTATTCCCAGTAAAATAAATTCTAGACCTAAATATCCATCTTTTTGGATATTCAAATTATTCTTTTGGTAATATTTTTAATTTTGTCTCCATTTTCTCACTATATCAAAGAAAATCCTCTTGGAATTTTTTTGTTCCTATTCTCTATAGACTTTTTATAGCAAGAAATATTTTATCCCCCAAACACATGGCTATTTCGACTCAGTTCATTGGACTGCCATCCCCTTGGATTTGTTTTATTAGTATGTTTTCAGCAATTACCTCTAAACGGAAGATCAATTCACCTCCTAGGTTGTAACACACAGCAGACTGTTTTGCCTTGATCTTCTATTTACAGCCCATTGTACAAAATTTTCCATAAGGTTAATGAATGTCTGAAGGTATTACCACTGAGGGACCATAATGTCATAGGCCTTGTTGTGTAGAAAACATTGATGGCAAGGGTACTATTTCAAAAATGTTTTAAAAACTTCTATACATTATAGCCAAATATGACTAATTAAAAATGGAGTATATTTTGACTGTGGTAATTCAAAAGTAGGATAAAAATACATATCTGAGAATATGGAAGATTTCATTTGCCCTTGTTCAAACCCAGGTGGAAACACTGCCCTACTGTGAAGACCCAGAAAATTCTTCTAAGAATTTTCTCTGGGCTCAGGAAGACAATTTAAATATTTCTTACTCTAGGGGACTTAAGCATTTTTTCTAAGCCATAGCTTTAAATTGCTTCAGGGGAAAGACGTTCAAAACTTTTGAAAACTCCAAGAATAATCCCCTAAAGACTTAATTATGTTAGATCGATACTGTATTTCAAATAACCAATCAGGAGTCTTGAGGATGTGTCTTAACCCATTCTTTATTATCATTTACTGCTGAAATCCTTAATCCAAATATATTCCAGTGGCTTTGTCCATACCTTTGTTCATCCTATCATGTCTTATTGATGAGATAATAGAAACATCTCATTTAGTTAATTAGCTCTTGGTTATTAATATAAGAGTAAACATTTATAAATTTCTAGGCATTAAGAATTATATATATAGAATTACATATGAATTCTGTAAGAATTCTATAAGAATTCATATTACATAAGAATTACATATATAGAATTACATATATTATATATATAAGAATTATATATATATAGAATATACATATATTCTATATATAAAATTTAATTCCTATTTGTTTAATTAGTGAGTGAAGAGAAAAAGTATTTTATTGTACAAAATAATCTAAAAATTACTGAAGTTGAAAATCAGAATCTACTTATGTGAATATGAGTGGCATTTTGAAACTCACAACAAATTCAGAAATTTTGCAACCATTCAATGAAAACCTAGAGGCCATCAAGCTATTCAGTTTTTTTTTGTTGTTGTTGTTTGCTATTCAGTTTTCTCATTGCAATTCTACAACCTAATTTGTAACTCAATCCTACTCCATACTGTAAACATCTCCAAAGAATTCACCTAAAGAGGAGCACCTGGGTGCTCAGTCAGTTGAGCCACTGACTCTTAGTTTCAGCTCAGGTCATGGGAACAAGCCTCACCCCACTTGTGAGCAAAAGTGCATGTGCCCTCTCTCTCTCAAATAACTAAATATTAAAAAAAAAAAAAGAATTCACTTAAACAGATATATCTATCACCCACATTAATTGGCATAAAATTACTATTTATCTAATATAAACAATTAGGAGGTAAAGGTGAACATATGTATAAAATCCCAAGTACACTCAGTCAACTCTTTCTGAAGGGACTTCTCTCCTTTCCTTGAACTGCTTCACCAAACAATGAATATAATTTGTTTACCACAAAACCACTATCCAGGTAAAATAAACTTTCACTACAAGTCTAAAGACAGTAGGAAAAAATTACAGCACTGAACAAAAACAAGTGAAAACTGGGTTTCCAAAATCATTGTTTCTGAAGTTTACTGACCTGACCACAAGAACTTGCTTCCTGGACATTTATTTTTTTAGATCCTGATCTGTTACCACATAACTAAGCTTTCTCCCCAAGAACAGAGCTCTTTACCCATTTTTTCCTTTCTTCTCAAGTCATAAGGGACCCTCAAAATCCTCTATCCAACATTACTTAAGTGAACACCCAAGTAATTCATATCAGAATAATATTTCAAGAAAATAACATTATTCTTTTACTTCTTTTACAATGAAGTTTTAGTCATTATTTTTTAACCTATCTCATCAAAGCTAGGACATGGTCATAATTTAATAAAACCAAAGGGCTCATTAAAGTGTCCCCCACCAAAAAAAAAAAAAAAAAAAAAAAAAAAAAATTTAACTATAGTTATCTTTTCTGTCATCACTTAGGACGTACAAAACATCCTAATGGGCATGCAGTGCAACTCAGCCTCAATGTGTAATCTCCAGACCTAAAGAAATTGCTTAAATTATTTAACTTGAGATTTTACATTATTTTACTATAAATTAATCTTTCTAACAATTAGGCACCTACCTTAATTCTTTCCTCTTTTTAAAATTGGATTTTCTGTTTTCCATATGTATATATGTTTATTTGAGAAACTTAAGACAATTCAGAAAAAATGCCATAGCTATGTTTTTAAATATATCTTTCCAGCATCTATCACACATAAGTTTTCCCGGTTAGGTTTTGGCTTTGCAAACAATGCTGAGAACTAGTTTTTGTTTTTCTTTCAAGTAACCATGCTAACATAAGTATTTTTGTATTAATACAAATTCTTTAAAAATATTATTCAATAGTTGTAAAACAATCCATCAAATGATGTACTATGATGATTTCATAATTCCCCTCCATCAAAATAGACAAGTGTGAAAAACTACTTCAAAAGGTAGCAAGTGGGAAGATGACACTGGAATAGGAGGACCCTAGGCTTGTCTCATCCCACAAACACAACTAGTTAACTATCAAATCATCCTATATCCCAGAATCAACCTGAAGACTGACAGAAAAAACTCCAAAACTAAAGGAAGAGAAGAGGCCACCTTGAAGAAGGTAGGGAGTGCAGAGACATGATTTAGGGGAGACAAAGATCAGGAATGCTACAGAGGGGAGGGTGTCTTGGTCATGCAGAAGAGTGAGAGAGAGAGAGAGGAGCAAACAGATAAAAGTACAAGGAGAACATTTCCCCAATCCATTGGGTGGGAAAACTAGAGGGGCTGAATTTTGAGAGTTCTTGCAATTGGTGGGCTTAAAGCCTAGAGTTTTAAAGGCTTGGCTAGGATAGTACCCAGATGGCACTGAATTGCTCCTGGAGAGAAGACAGGCAAACAGTCCAGAGGGGGAGATGGCATGGAAATAGCAATATGAAGAACATCTGGGGCACACAATAGGGAGACTATTCACTCTTCTAGGAGCATGTCCCTGAGACGCAGCACTCACAGAGACACCTCTCTGGGAACAAAGGAGCTGGCTGGCACCATTTCCCTCCTTTGCCCCTCATCATAAACACGGAGCCACCTGCAGGAAACAGTACAGCACCTACACTGGCTGCCTAACTTTCTTTTCTTTTCTTTTTTTTTTTTTTTTTTGCCTTTCTTACACCAAGCCTGGTGCCCTCTGGCAGGACTGCTCTTCTCAGTCACTTGCCTCTGTCCTAGCATGATGGGCCTCTCCCACAGAAGACAAGCACAAACTCCAGCCTAAACCATGTCTCCCCACCAGAGAGTTCTGAAGGCCTCAGTCTGGTGGAGTTGGTGTTCAGTCTCATATCGCAAAAGCAGACAAGAGCACATTTAGTTAAAACTCACCCCATTTAAGCCAAGAACCAAACATTGTCCACAATAAGCAAGGAGAGCTTCTGCAAATGATTGGCCTGAACGATAGAGCAGCCACAACACAACAGTAGAGTGCACGCAATACATGCTGGAGATACTTCCTGAAGTGCCCAGCCCTGGGCACTGTATGACCTATTCTTCATAAGGCCATTATTTTCAGGAACAGGAGACATAACTCCCTTTTCTAATGCAAAGAAGAAGGCAGAAACTTAGACAAAATACCAAGATTGAGGAATTTCTCCCAAATGAAAGAAAAGAATAAGGCCATATCCAATGATCTAAGCAAGACAGTTACAAGAAGTATGCCTGATGGAGAATTTATTTTTTTTCTTTTTTTTTTTTCTGATGGAGAATTTAAAACAGCAATCATAAGGATACTCACTGGGCTTGAGAAAAAAAATAGAAGACACTAGTGGGACCCTTATCACAGAGATGAAAGAGTTAAAAAAAAATCAGCAAGAGATGAAGAATCCAATCCAATCAATGAAATTAGAAACAGGCTTGACCCAATGAACAGAAAGCTGGAAGAAGCAGAAGAATGAATTAGTGATATAGAAGAAAAAATAATGGAATATAGTGAAGCTGAACAAAAAAGAGGAAGAAGAATTATGCAACATGAGAATAGACTTAAGGAACTCAGTGACCTCATCAAATGTAATAACATTCATATTATAGGAGTCTCAGAAGAAGAGAGAAAAGAGGGCAGGAAGTTATTTCAAGAAATAACAGCAGAAAACTTCCCTAATTTGGAAAACATTCATCCAGATCCTGGAGGCAGAGAGAACTCCCATCAAAATCAACAAAAGCAGGTTAACACCAAGACATAGTATAATGAAATTTGCAAAATAGACTGATTTAAAGAAAAAGCTGCAAGACAAAAGAAGTCCTTAACTGACAAGGGAATATCCACAAAGCTATCTGGAGATTTCCTTTAAAAAAAAAAAAAAATTATTTATTTATTTATTTATTTATTTATTTATTTATTTATTCATGAGAGACAGAGACAGAGACAGAGACAGAGAGACAGGCAGAGGGAGAAGCAGGCTCCATGCAGGGAGCCTGACATGGGACTGGATCCCTGGTCTCCAGGATCACACCCTGGACTGAAGGCAGTGCTAAACCACTGAGCCACCAGGGCTGCCCTATCTGGAGATTTCTCAACAGAAACTTGGCAAGCCAGAAAAGAGTGGCATGATATATTTAAAGTGCTGAATTGAGGGGCACCTGGGTGGCTCAAATGTCTGCCTTCAGCTCAAGTCATAATTCCAGGGTCCTGGGATTGAGCCCTACATCAGGCTCTCTGCTCAATGGGGAGCCTGCTTCTCCTTCTCCCTCTCACTCCCCATGCTTGTGCTCTCTCACTCTCCCTCTGTCAAATAAATAAATAAAATCTTTTTAAAAACAAATGAACAAACTAAAGTGCTGAATGGAACACATCTGCAGCCAAGAAGAATACTCTATCCATCGAGGCTATTATGCAGAACAGAAGGAGAGACAGTTTCCCAGACAAAAACTAAAGGAGTTTGTGACCACTAAACCAGCGCTGTAAGAAACATTAAAAGAGACTCTTTGAGTGCAAAGGAGAAACTAAAAGTGACAAAAGCAAGAAAGGATCAGAGAAACTCTACAGAAACAATGATAAAACAAGTAATAAAATGGCAATAAACGCATATCTTTCAATAATCACTTTGAATGTAAAGAGACTAAACATTCCCATTAAAAGACATAAGGTGTTGGAATGGATAAAAATCAAGGCCTATCTATAATGCTGTCCACCAGAGACTCATTCTAGATCTAAGGATACCTGCAGTTTGAAAGTGAGGAATGGAGAAACATTTATCACTGAAATAAATGTCAAAACAAAGCTGGAGTAGCAATACTTATATTGGCCAAACTAGGCTTTAAAATAAAGGTTATAAAAAGTGACCAAAAGGGCATTACATAATCATAAAGAGAATAACACAAAAAGATGATATGACAATTATATATATTTATGCAACCAACATGGGAGCACCCAAATATATAAAGCAATTAATAACAAACACAAAGGAATTAATTGATAATAACACAATAATAGTAGGAACTTTAAGATCCCATTTACATCAATGGATAGATTATCTAAACAAAAACTATACAAGGAAACAATGGATTTGAAAGACACAATGCGCCAGATGGACTTACATATGAGGGAAGTATATAGTAATACACATCTATTTCAAGAAGAAAAAAAAATCTCAAATAAACAACCAAAACTTACACCTAAAGGAGCTAGGAAAAGAAAAACAAATTAAAATAAAACCAGTAAAAGGAAGGAAATAATAAATATTAGAGCAGAAATAAGTGATATAGAAACAAAAAAAATAGAACATAATGATGAAACTAGGTGCTAGTTCTTTGAAAAACTTAAAATCTCTAACCAGACTTATCAAAAAGAGAAAGGATCCAAAAAAAGAAATCACAAATGAGAAAGGAAAAATAACAACCAACACTGCAGAAATACAAACAATTACAGGAGAATATTATGAAAAACTATATGCCAATAAATTTGACAACCTGGAAGAAATAAATTCCAGAAACATATCAACTACCAAAACTGAAGCAGAAGAAATAGAAAACTTGGACAGACTAATAACCAAGAAAGAAACTGAATCAATAATTAAAAAACTTCCAGGAAACAAAAGTCCAGGGCCAGACAGCTTCACAGGGAAACTCCACCAAATATTTTATAAAGATTGTATTTATTTATTTCAGAGATAGAGAGAGAGAGAGAGCAGAGGGAGGGGCAGAGACAGATAAAGAGAGAGAATCCCAAGCAGACTCCCCAGTGAGTGCAGTGCCTGATACAGGGCTTGATCCCACAACCCTGAGATCATGACCTGAGATGAAATCAAGAGTTGGATGCTTAACCAACACAGCCACCGAGGTGCCCCTCTACCAGACATTTAAAAGAGGGCTAATATTTATTCCTCTATAACCATTCCAAAAAATAGAAAAAGAAGAAAAACTTCCAAATTAATTCTATGAGGCTAGCATTATCCTGATAGAAAAACCAGATAAACACTCCACGAAAAACGAGAACTAAAGGCCAATATCCCTGATAAATATGGATGCAAAAATTCTCGATAAAAATATTAGCAAACCAACTCCAACAATACATTAAAAAATCATTCACCACAATCAAGTGGGATTTATTCCTGAGATGCCAGAGTAGTTCAATAGTTGCAAATCAGTCAATGTGATACACCACATTAATGCAAAAAAAGGTGCAGAAATGATCATTTCAATAGGTGCAGAAAAAGCATTTGACAAAGTGCAACATCTCATTCATGATAAAAACCCTCAACAAAGTGAGTTTAGGGAGGAACATAATTCAGCATAAGAAAGGTCATGAAAAACCCACAGCTAATATCATCCTCAAATGGGGAAAAACTGTTCCTCTACAGTCAGGAACAAGACAGAGATGTCCACTCTCATCACTGTTATTTAACATAGTACTGGAAGTCCTAGTCACAGGAATCAGACAACAAAAAGATCAAATCAGACAATAAAAGGCATCCAACTTGGCAAGGAAGAAGTAACACTTTCATTTTCTCAGTTAACTATGATACTCTATATAGAACCCAAAAGTCTCCATCAAGAAACCGTTAAACTAATAAATTCAGTAAAGCTGCAGGATACAAAATCAATGTACAGAAATCTGTTGCATTTCTATACACCAATAATGAGACAACACAATGAGAAATTAAGGAATCAATCTCATTTACAATTGCACGAAAACCAATGAGATACCTAGGAATAAACTTAACCAAAGAGGTGAAAGATCTGTATTCTGAACACTGTAAAACATTGATGAAAGAAATTGAAGATGACACAAAGAAATGGAAGGACATTCCATGCTCATGGATTGGAAGGCCAAATCTTGTCAAAATGTCTATACCACCCAAAGCAATCTTCACATGTAATGGAATCTCTATCAGAATCTCTATCAGAGCTAGAACAAACAATCCTAAAATTTGTATGGAAGCACGAAAGACCCCGAATAATCGCAGCAACTTTGAAAAAGAAAAGCAAATCTGGAGCTGTGGTGGGGCTTGCTGGGGTCACGGTGGAGAATCACTGCGAGCTGCTGCTGCTGCAAGCCCGGGGTGGCCTCGGGGCGGGCTCGGTGCCCTGGCCCAGGACCCCCGCCGCGTGTCCAAGTGGGTCCGGCTCAACGTTGGCGGCACCTACCTCCTCACCACCTGGCAGACCCCCTGCCGGGACCCGAAATCCTTCCGTCCTGTCTGTGCCAGGCCAACCCCGACCTGGACTCAGACAAGGATGAAACTGGTGCCCATTTAGTCGACAGAGACCCCTACTTTGGGCCTGCGCTGAACTACCTGAGCTCAGGAAGCGGGTCATTAACAAAGATCTCACAGAGGAAGGAGTGTTGGAGGGAAGGGAATTTTACAATATCACCTCACTAATAAAACTTGTAAAGGACAAAATTCCAGAACGAGACAGCAAAACCTCCCAGGTGCCGGTGAAACACGTATACCGTGTGCTGCAGCGACAGGTGGAGGAGCTCACCCAGATGGTGTCCACCATCTGATGGCTGGAAGTTCGAGCAGCTGGTCAGCGTCGGCTCTTCCTACAACCACGGGAGCCAGGACCAGGCCGAGTTCCTCTGCGTGGTCTCCAAGGCCAGTGAGCCCAGTGAGAAAGCCAAGATTGTGCAAGAACGGGGTTCAAGGATGTGAGAAGCACAGCGTTGACAGCTGAAGGCACATTTTATCTTGTCCCAAGTTGCAACGATCTGCCATGTGGAGGAAGCTTGGCCCTGCGAAGAAACCTGCCTTTGACAATTCTCCATGGAGATCTGGGTGTGGATCCTTCTTTTTGCCTCTGAGGTGGGCGGTGAGAGAGGGGACCACCTGCCTGAGACCTTTTCTTGACTCAATATGCTACCTCTAAAACTACTTTTGTTTTTTTTTTTTAATTTTTTTTTTAATTTTTATTTATTTATGATAGTCACAGAGAGAGAGAGAGAGAGAGGCAGAGACACAGGCAGAGGGAGAAGCAGGCTCCATGCACCAGGAGCCCGATGTGGGATTCGATCCCGGATCTCCAGGATCGCGCCCTGGGCCAAAGGCAGGCGCCAAACCGCTGCGCCACCCAGGGATCCCTAAAACTACTTTTGGATAAAAGTTTCCCATTAATTATTCATATCCCAATCCAATAATTTAAGTATATTTTCTTTTATTGCTTTAGTATGTTTAACCAACTTGGAAGATTTATTAATTCAATCCCCCCTGGGAGCAGGCGTGCTAGCCAGGTGGGTGTCCCCCTGGGGGCCTCTGCTCAGTGTTCCCCATGCTGCATGGGCCCAAGGCAGGAAGCTTCCAGCCAACCCCTGTAATCACAGAAGGTCATTTGAAGGACAGCACTCTTGGTGCTAACATAACATAAACAGTCTGTGACAGAGCCTGGGCCTTGCTGGTAGGAAGTGGCTGCAGCGCCGTGGCCACAGGCTCTGGGTGCCCACTGGTCACCGCACACGTGCACCAGGCCCTGGTCCTCGGGTCAGGGAGTCCACTCTGCCTTCCAGGCAAAAGAGGTTGGCAGTTTCTTGCAGCCCCAGCAGGTGACTCCTGAGAGGTGGCCTCCGCCTTCACTACTTCCCAGGCCTCATCCCCAAGGCCCGGCCTCCTTCAGAGCCAGGCTCCCCCTGCCTGACCACATCGGGAACAGTCGAGGCTTCTCCACTTACATTTTCCAGGCAAGAGAACTTTGCATCCCTTCTTCCCCAGGGTGGACAGACGACCCAGCTTTTTTACTTTTTAGAGATGCCTCAAAGTGTTGCTGATGCGTTAAGTCATTGAAGGGGTAGAAGACAAGGTAGAAGCTTGTCGGGTTTGGCCCAACCTCGGGCCTGAGTCCCGGGGCTGGGACTCCCGGTCACCCTGAAAACCAGATATTTACAATGCATCACAAATCTCTCCCTCTCGCTGGCTCGCTCGCTCGTCTTCTTTGCCTAACTATGCAGTTCTCTCTGGGGTTTGAGACTCACACGACCTGCACGGGCTCTGCCCACGGGACATGACGTTGGACCTACTGGAATCCCTGCAAAAAGCACTGCTCGCAGGCTTTGAGGACAGACCTTTCCTAGCTGCGGGGGGCTGCAGGGGGGCAGCTCTCCGCTTCCTTGCCGGGGCCACCCCCGGGTGCTTAGTTTCCAGGGCTTCTGGAGGCTCCGCCTGTGTCCTCTTCTTTGCCAATAACCTGATTAACCAAGTTCTCCGGCACCTGGGACTTAGCTCCTCCTTCCTGTGCGGTCTGTTGTCTGTTGTTAAATGTTTGGCTTCACATTCATCCCAGTCTTTCTGGAGGACACATTTGGGCCCGGCAACCGCCCCCCAGGGGTGCCCGGGTGAGAGCAGCCCCAACCTGTGCATGCTCTTGGCCACGTGGCGTCGTTGGATTTGTGATCTTGACATAATAGATAGGCTTGTGGTTTTTTTATTTAAAGATATTAAGACTTAATTCACTAAAATTTATTCTGAGGGGATATTTATACTTTTATACTTTTTTAGGTATCCGTATTTTATCAGCTTACAGTTTAATGCCTAAGTTTCCCCTGAAAATAGCAAATAAAATTGTGTATTTATGAATGAGAGAAAAAAAAAAAAAGAAAGAAAAGAAAAGCAAATCTGGAGGCATCACAATTCCAGGCTCCAAGTTATACTACAAAGCTGTAATCACCAAGACAATATGCTATTGCTACAAAAACAGATCTATAAATCAATAGAACAGAACAGAAAAGCTAGAAATGCATCCACAATTATATGGTCAATCAATCTTCAACAAAGTAGGAAAGAATACGCGATGGGAAAAAGTCTTCAACAAATGGTGTTGGGAAAACTGGACAGCAACATGCAAAAGAATGAAACTGGACCACTTTCTTACACCATGCACAAAAACAAATTCAAAATGGATGAGAAACCTAAATGTGAGGCAGGAAACCATCAAAATACTAGAGGAGAACATAGGAAGTAACCTCCTTGACATAAGCTGTAGCAACTTCTTTCTAGTTATGTCGCCTGAGGCAAGGGAAACAAAAGGAAAAATAAATTATTGTGGCTACATAAAAATAAAAAGCTTCTGCACAGCTAAGGAAACAATCAACAAAACCAAAAGGTAACCTACAGAATGGGGGAAGATATTTGCAAATGACATGTGATAAAGGGTTAGTATCCAAAGTAAAGAACTTATCAAACTCAACTCCAAAACACAAATAATCCAACTAAGAAATGGGCAGAAGACATGAATAGATGTTTTTCCAAAGGAGACATGCAGATAGGGATCCCTGGGTGGTGCAGTGGTTTGGCGCCTGCCTTTGGCCCAGGGCGCGATTCTGGAGACCCGGGATCGAATCCCACGTCGGGCTCCCAGTGCATGGAGCCTGCTTCTCCCTCTGCCTATGTCTCTGCCTCTCTCTCTCTCTCAATCTGTGTGACTATCATAAATAAATAAATAAATAAATAAATAAATAAATAATTAATTAATTAATTAATTAATTAAAAAAAAAAGGAGACATGCAGATAGCTAACAGACACATGAAAAGATGCTCAAGGTCACTCATCATCAGGGAAATACAAATCAAAACTACAATGAGATATCACCTTACACCAGTCAGAAAGGCTAAAATCAACAACACAGAAAGCAACAGGTATGGGCAAGACTGTGGAAAAAGGGGAACCATCTTACACTGCTCGTAGGAATGTAAATCAGTGCAGCCAGTGTGTGTGTGTGTGTGTGTGTGTGTGTATATATATATATATATATATATATGTTTAGAGGGAATATAATTCAACATAAGAAAGGCCATGAAAACCCCTCATGTATTGTGTATATATCTCATGACCCTTCATATATATATATATATAAATATGTATATACATGAATTCATATATATAAATTATATATACATATATAAAATAGGATTATACACACAATGGAATACTACTCAGCCATAAAAAAGAATGAAATTTTGCCATTTGCAACAACATGGATGGAGCTAGACAGTATTATGCTAAGTGAATTATCAGTTGGATGAAGACAAATGCCATATGATTTCCCTCATGTGGAATTTAAAAAAAACGAATGAACAAAGGAGGGGAGAAGGACAGAGAGACAAAACAAGAAACAAACTCTTAACTATAGAGAACAAACTTATGGTTACAAGAGGGGAGGTGGGTGGAGGAGGAGCTAAATCGGTGATTGGATTAAGGAGTGAACTTGCAATGAGCACTGGGTGTTGTTGGGAAGTGTTGAATCAGTATATTGCACACCTGAAACTAATATGACACTGCTGTTAACTAACTGGAATCTAAGTAATAACTTTTTTAAAAGTAGCAGGCAATGATGGCAAAATTACCTAAAACTTCAAATCCTATGGGAAATAAGTAGAAATTTCTAGGTACTGTCAATATTTTTTTTTTCTTTCCTTTTCCCAAACAGATTCTGGGTCTCCATCTTACAAAGAATTAAACAAAAATACAGGAAGCATTTCAAACACAAATGTATTTAAGACAGTACTCTTTTGAAGAATGGAATATTTGGAATCTATCAATTACCTTTAAAAGGAGGTACTCTAACATTGCAAGAGAAATATAAATAATGACCTATGCTCTTCGTTTAAAGCATAAAAAGAGATGAGTGGCTTCCTGTAGGAATTATTGTAAGTAAAATCTTTAGTCAGTAACAATTTGGGGACTGAGTACCAAATATAGTCTCAGCATAAAATAATTATTTTCTGAAAATAATTTCCAAACAGAAATAAACATTTTGGACATTTTAAAAGGGAAGAAATAGCATTTGACCTGATCTGTATCTTGCCTAAAATGGTGTCAGTATAGACTCCAGATTACTGATGCTTGTTCAAAGACTCTATCATAGAGTTTTACTGGTGAACTAAAAGTAGGTTGATTAGGCTCGTGCAGTAACTCAAATTTCATTCTTAAAGAGTACTGAACAGGAGTATATCTTGGCCTATCCACCTCTTTGTGTTCTCTTTGTAAACCTTCATAGTTTGGTGCAGCTTACATTAGATAAGGGTTCTCTCTCCCATAGCCAATAGGGTTATAAACTTCCTTCTAAACTGACTACGTGGTATGATCATTGTTTCCTTAGGGAGCAGCACAACTTACTGTCAAATGGCTATCACAAGGCAAATCCTATACCATCTCCCCAGCCTTTGTTTGAAAATACTAAGTAGTGATTCATCCAATGGATCAATTAATTTATGTATCTAGGGAAATATTTTGTAACTCTGGTTAAAAACATACCAAGCTGTTTTGAAAATGTCATTCTGTGATTCATTTACTATAAACAGGGAGGTTATTTGTTAATATTTACTGTCTAATCTTTTTTCAAATAATAAAAAAAAAAAATTGTTCCATGCCCTTTGGCACACAACCCAGGTGCTCACCCAAAGTTCTTTCTTTAAAAAAATATTGGCCCTAACTGTAAGATGAATAACTCAGATGGATGGCCTATGCGCGTGCAATTTGGTTGTTTGTACATCTATAATCTAAAGAACATGAAACTGTTTGCAATAAAGTACATAGAACTCTTACTGCCAAGTCTTACCAGAATGTTCAGTTTCACACTGCCTACTATCCAGCTACTATTACACACGTAACTGAAACACCAATGGCTCTCCAGAGTATTAGAGAGAGTTGCATAAGAGGCCTTGTGACTCATGTGTGTTCTGTAGAAAAGCAGCATCGGCATCACACATTAGTAAATGCACATTTCAGAAGCCCCTTCAAACCAACTGAATCAGAATCTATATTCTTCAAAGATTCACTCAGGTGGTTCACATATGTCCTAAAGTCTGTGAGATGCCCCTAGATCAGTGGCTTTCCTCCTTATTTCCATATTTAAATCATCTGGAGAGCATTATTCTTTTTTTTTAATAATAAATTTATTTTCTATTGGTGTTCATTCTTAAAAAGGTTTCCCACCCTTTAGCTAACTCATAGAATTTTGGGATGACAATAAAGTGTAATTAAAAAATACATGAGATTTAAAATCAGAAAAACCAGATTTGAATAGCAGCTTATTCACTTATGATTTTATATAAATTTCTTCTCTCTGGATTTCATTTTCTTCAGAGAATTATAGTGATAATAAAATAAGTAATATGTGTGAACACATTTGTAAGCTATAAAACTCTAAACAAATGATACTGTTAGTGACTGTCAAAGTGTAAAATCAAGTAAATCTTTGTTGGGAAAAATAAAGTATGCTATCTCTAAAATATTGATTTTTAAAGTAGAGTTTATGGATTGATTGCATCAGAAATAGCAGATATTTGTTAAAATGCAAATCATTCTTCTCTGCCTCGGACCTTGTGCATCACAATCTCAGAAAACAGAACACGGAAGCCTGCATTTTTAATAAGTTACCAATGTGCATCAGCTGCTTTATGAGCTAGAAGAGGAATCCAACGAACTAATCCCACTGCTGTTACCACTACACCAGTAAGGCTTACATAGTTGTTGGACCTCCTACCTCACTTACCTTTTACTTTATATAATATGGGACCACCCATTTAACTCCTATGTTGTTTCTTTTTCTGGCTTATTCCAGGTGTGAAAGAGAAAAATGGAAAGGATTAATTGGACAGCTGAAATTGAGTACATTCTGAGAGATCCCTACGAGTTCCAATGAATTGACAAAAATTCCTTTTTGTCATTTGGTTAGTGGTATCCCTGACAATCTCCCTAAGGAAAAGCACATTGGTCACCTTAACCCTCCTAGAAGACTGCCTCCACATGCCTCTTCATCCTGGATATCTAGTATACATTCTCTTTTGTACCCTCGATGTGACAAATTTCCTACCATTAAAAACAAAAACAAAAAAAAACCCTTTCATTCACAGGTTGTATTAGATAAACAACTCTCACTTTATGTAATGGGGTCCACAGTGTGTTCCTGGGAGTGATAGCATATGGCTTCTACATGGTCATTGGAAAATCTCTGAAATAGCCCATCATCATAAACAAAGCACTTTGTGTTTAGTTTAGATAGCAGCTACAGACATGGTTTTCTTTTTTTTAAGATTTTATTTATTTATTCATGAGAGACAGAGAGAAGAGAGACAAGCAGAGAAAGAAGCAGGCTCCATGCAGGAGCCTGATGTGGGAATCGATCCCAGGACAAGGATCATGCCCTGGGCCGAAGACAGGCACTAAACTGCTGAGCCACCTAGGGATCCCCAAGATTAGGTTTTCTCAGTGGAATGACTCACATTAAGAGTCTTCCTTCATGAAAGAAGTGTCATTAATCATTTTGTGTGAAAATACTGACTTTAATAAAGCTAGCCTGAACCAGTGTTTCCTTGAATAATAGTATATTAATGTTGGAAAATGTAATATTTTCATTTGTTCCATTCCTGCTAATCTCCTTTTCTGTATTTTCATCATCTGCATTTTACTGAAAATTACTTCAGCTAAAGGAAGAAAAAAGGACTTTTCCACACATGGAAGAATGGTGACTATATCTTATGCGACAGTCCTTTTCATGTACATGAAGCTGAAGTCCAAAGATACAGACTTCAGACAAAGTGATTACCCCTTTCTATGAGGTAATCAACCCCATGCTCAATTTTATCATCTATAACCTGAGAAATAAGGAATTACTTGGGGCTATGAAAAAACTAAGTAGACGCTGGTTCTGAAGAAAATGATGAGAAACTGACATCCTTGAGTTCACGCACAAAAGAAGCTCACACATTCTGAGGCAAAGTTTTTCAATATAAAGAGAACAAAGGAAGGTCATATTAGACTCACAGAACTTCAGAGTTAGAACTTCAAGAACAATGGTCTAATTATGTCACTGTCTGAAAATGACTATGACCTCATGGAAAGGTAGGGTTAAGTAGTCTAAGAAATATAAGTAAACTTATGGGAACAAAACAAAAAAATATTTGAAATTAAGCCTTTCCAAGAAAATCCAACACATATAGCTACTTAACAAATAAAACATATATTTTTAGTAGCTTTTACTTGAGATACTTTTGATATATTTGTTTGTCCTTATTTTTTTTTATTTTTTTTTACCCAGAGACCTCATTTGGCACCAGCCTACATTTCCAACTACACATTTCACTTTCTTGTTTCCTGCCTATAATGCCCCCATCCCCTTTGTACATACTGTACTCCACTCACTGGATAGTTATCTGATTATTTCATGTTTTTTCTCACCTAAGGACAAAAGCAAATGCTATTTCCTCTGCATTGTCATATTTCTCCTTCTCTAATGAAGTCAGCAATGACAGAAGAAATAGGCCAAGTGTTATGTCCTCTGTAAAACCTTCCAATAACTCCCTTGAGTCAGGTCCTCCCTTCTCAATGCTATCCTGACCCTTACCTCCTACAGCAATTTTTCTGTTATATTATAACCATTTGTTAGCTTCTGAAATGTTCCCAATGGCAGAACTATGGCTCACTGTTCTCTGTATTAAGTACAATGCCAAGTTAATTAAAACTAGTGGGTAGTCATTAACTGTTGAAATGGAAAAAGAATAGAAAAATTACAAGTCCAAATATCTGAAATACCACTTAGGGAAATAAGAGAAATGGGCTCTATCTATTAGTTCATCTCCAACTACAATTCTGAGTACTTTTGTAAAATAGCAGCTAATCTTTAAGTGTAGGAGAATATAGGAGACAATAAAAGTAGAACTGAGTAAAATATGCTGAAAAGGTCCTAAAAATGTCTTCTTTGCTTGACTATTGAGTTGTAATATGTAGTGGTGTTTTGTAAGGTAATCCCCTTGGATTTTATTTCTACTCTAATTCTGCACTATAGACTCAGATTTCATTTCTAAGAACAAATTTTAAATTAACTCCACATACAGGGTGGTGAGATTTCTGAAGAATGCTGTCAAAATCCCTTGGAAGACAAAGATTTTTGGTTTTGTTTCATTTTTAACACACACTGTCCCACACACATTTTGTTTGCAGCACAAATGAAAAGACCCTGATTCAAAATCAAAATTCAGAATCAAAATGGTAATTCTCTTTCAGAGAAATGGTAACATCAGTAGTAGACAAACTTTTATTCGCTTTTTAAGAATTTCTCACAGTTTTTTGTTTCCTCCTGATATATTGCTTCATATTTAATTTACTCCTCAGTAAATTAGCATAGGAAATATATACAGAAAATAGACTTAACTTTTGGCTGCCATTTAAGAACTATGCAACCTTTATATGGGCCTAAATTTTCTTATGTGCCTTACAAAGCCATCTGAAGCTAATCTGTGACGATGTAATTGTCAGCACTGAATCACCAGCTCCTACCTAGTACATACACTTTTGAATAAATAAGAGATGTAATCAACACAAAAATGAAGGCAACGTTGGCATTGACAATATTGTCATTAATTAATGAAAATAATTTTAAAATATTACATATTATGACACCTAGCACACCACATAGTATATATTATGCACTTATTAAATAATATTGCCTTATCCATCTATTGTCTTCCTCATTTGCTCTCTGATTTCTTGAAAATAAGACGTTAAACAAGAACTCCTGGGTGTTTATATTTGAATAAGACAGTGAGGGAAAATCATATGTTGCATTTTCCACCAGCATTAGTTAATAAAAAGGAACTTAATTTTTTTAATAAAAAAGAACTTTAAATGGCATATATAACTTATCTAGTTACCTTGCACATTTTACATACATATGCATTATTTAAATTTACTTCTCATCCCTTTACTTACCTCCCTTATTTCTTTTCTGACTTCTGGAAAATAAGGCAATTAATTATTAAGTCCTAGATAGTTATATTTGAATAAGGTACAAAAAGGAGGGAGCATTAACAAAAAGTGACCAAAGAGGATGACACACTTAAAAGCAGGTAACTCTGAAAGTCAGACTTCATTTTATCTAATCAAGGAAAGAATGCACTTGGGTTATACTAAGGGTACAAAGAGACTAAAAATCAAACAGAAAAAAGGAAGATAATAAAATGTAATAAGTCCCACCCATGAGCCAAGTGCCTTCACATAAAGCCCCATTTAACCCTCAAAAGGATAATAATACATCCAAATTGGACTTCTGAGTTATTCTATATTATTTAACCTTATGGTTATGCTCGATTCTGGCCTCAGGAGGATTTCAAATTCATTGTACTCATTCCAAATATTAGTTTTACTTCATTTATGAGGTAAATTAAAAAACAATTCTGTACTCTGAATTATAGAACACTTATAAAAGAAATTAAAGATGACACAAGGAATGAAAAACATTCCATGCTCATGGATTGGAAGGACAAATATTGTTAAAATGTCTATACTACCCAAAGCAATCTACACATTTAATGCAATCTCTATCAAACTACCAATAGTATTGTTTGCAGAGCTAGAACAAACAATCCTAAAATTTGCATGGGAACCACAAAAGACCTTGAATAGCCAAAGCAATCCAGGAAAGAAGAAAAGAAGAAAAAAAGAAAAGAAAAGAAAAGAAAAGAAAAGAAAAGAAAAGAAAAGAAAAGAAAAGAAAAGAAAAGAAAAGAATAGAAAAGAATAGAAAAGAAAAGAAAGAAAAGAAAAGAAAAGAAAAGAAAGAAAAGAAAAGAAAAGAAAAGAAAAGAAAAGAAAAGAAAAGAAAAGAAAAGAAAAGAAAAAAGCAGGATCACAGTTCCAGACTTCAAGATACATTGTGGAGGCTGAGAAAATTAAGGCCATTCCACCTTAAATTCAGCATTAGCACAAGTAAAGCCATTTCAGGCCCCTGTGAATAAGAGCTGAACTTTACCTTACTTCAGTTACAGGAAAAAAACAGCTTAACGCCTTTGAAAGCCCCATATTAGAATGAAAACAGAGCTTAATGCCCTTGAAAGCCCCATATCAGAATGTAAACAGAACTTGAGAAATTCCTCCACCCCTCTGGAGGTCCCCTAGACCAGCTCATAAAACTCAACTGGAACCCACCTCAGGGTCCAAGTCCCTGCTCCAGTTTACTTGGACCCAAGCTCCAGTTTGTTAATAAAGCCTCCTGTACTTGCATCGGTGCCGGCTCCTTGGTGGTTTCTCGGATTCACAATCTTGGGCACAACAATATTACAAAGCTATAACCAACAAGGCAGTATAGTACCAGCACAAAAACAGACTCATAGATCAATGGAACAAAACAGAAAACTTAGAAATGCACTCACAACTGGGGCACCTGGGTGTCTCAGTGGTTGAGCATCTGCCTTTGGCTCAGGTCATGATCTCAAGGTCCTGGGATTGAATCCCACATCAAGCTCCCCCTGGGAGCCTGCTTCCTCCTCTGCTATGTCTCTGACTCTCTCTGTGTGTCTCTCATGAGTAAATAAATAAAATCTTTTTATATGGTCAATTAATCTTGGACAGAGCAGGAATATCCAATGAAAAAAAGACATCTCTTCAACAAATGGTATTGGCAACACCGGACAGCAACATGCAAAAGAATGAAACTGGACCACTTTCTTATACCATACACAGAAATAAATTCAAAATGGATGAAAAACCTAAATGTGAGGTAGGAAACCAACAAAATCCTGGAGAATACAAGTAGAAACTCCTTGACCTCAGCCATAGCAAGTTCTTACGACACATGTCTCCGGGGCAAGGGAAACTAAAGAAAAAATGAACTCCTGGGACTTCATCAAGATAAAAAGCTTCTGCACAGTAAAGGAAACAATCAACAAAATTAAATGGAAATCTACAGAATGGGAGGAGATATTTGCAAATGACATGTGATAAAGGATTAGTATTCAAAATATATAAAGAACTTATCAAACTCAACTCCCAAAGCATAAATAATCCAATTAAAATGGGCAAAAGACAAGAATAGACATTTTTCCAAAGGAGACAAGCAGATGGCTAACAGACACATGAAAAGATGCTCAATGTCACTCATCATCATGGAAATATAAATCAAAACTACAATGAGATATCACCTTACACCAATCAGAAAGGCTATAGTAACAACATAGGAAACGGCAGGTATTGGCAAGGCTGTGGAAAAACATTACACTGCTCGTGGGAATGTAAACTGGTGTAGCCAGTGTGGAAGAGTGTGGAGATTTCTCAAAAACTTAAAAATACAACTATCCTATGACCCAGCAATTGCATTGTTAGGTATTTACCCAAAGGATACAAACATATGATTCAACATATGCACATGCATCCCATTGTTTATAGCCACATTATCAATAATAGCCAAATTATGGAAACAGCTCAAATATCAACTAATGAATGGATATATAAAATATATGTATATAAAATGGATATGTATATATACAAAGAGGATATATACACATATACACACAATGGAATATTACTCAGTCATAAAAAGAACAAAATCTTGCCATTTGCAATGACATGGATGGAGCTAGAGTGTATTATGCTATGCAAAACAGGTCAGTCAGACAAAGACAAATATCATATGATTTCACTCACATGTGGAATTTAAGGAACAAAACAGAAGAACAGGGGGAAGAGGGCGAAAAAGAGAGAGAAACCATAAGAGACTCAACTACAGAGAAGAAACAGGATTGCTGGAAGGGAAGTGAGTGGGGGATGGGCTCAATGGGCAATGGAGAGTACGAAGGGCACTTGTCGGGATGAGTACTAGGTATTATATGTAAGTGATGAATCATTAAATTCTACTCCTGAAACCAATATTACATTATATGTTAACTAACTAGATTTTAAATAAAAATTTGGAAAAAGAAACAACATAAGTATGATCACTTAATGAATGAGGGAGCAGTCCATCACAGAGAAAGTCAGAGATGCAAACATTCTAGTCATAAAATATGAAGGAGGAGGGGCAGGGCAGGATGGCGGAGGAGTAGGGTCCCCATGTCACCTGTCCCCACCAACTTACCTGGATAACTTTCAAATCATCCTGAACACCTACTAATTCGGCCTGAGATTTAAAGAGAGAACAGCTGGAACGATATAGAGAGAAGAGTTTGTGTTTCTAACAATGTAGGAAGATGGGGGCGGGGGGATAAATAAATAAATAAATAAATAAATAAATAAATAAATAAATATCCAGGGGGGAGGGGCCCCACAAGGAGCCGGCTAAGGTGGGCGGCGGGAGCCTCCAGGACTAGGGGAGAAGCGGGAACTTTACCAATCTTCCCTGACAGAGAGGCACTCGCAGGGAAATCGGGCAGGATCCCAGGAGGAGCGGGGGACCCCTCAGGCTCCTGGGTCACTAACAGAGGAGGGGTGCCCCGGGGGAGAGCGCCCCGCACCCTGCGGGCCAAGCTCCCTAAAGGGCTGGAGCAGCTGGCAGTGGCTCCGCAGAGGGGGCTGTGCGGCCTGGAGCGCGATCCCAGCAGTGCGGGCAGCAGAGCTCAGGGCGCGGGGAACACAGCCAGGATCCTGCACTCCCCCCGGGACAGGCAGAGGCCCGGAGGGCCCAGGACAGCGAGGTCACCCCTGCCACTGGGCGCCCCAATCTGTGCAGGTCAGCGCCCCTCGCCCCCGGAGCATGCACCCCCCTGCGGACTGGGAGCTGTGGGAGTTACTGCAGGAGCCGACTCTAGAGCTGGAGAGCTGGCTGCCGCCACTGTTGTTGTTCCTCCTGGTGTCACCTTGTTCCTGGGAGGGTCGGGGCCACCAGGAAACGGAGCCCTCACGGGATAAACAGCTCCCACTGAACCCGGCACCTGGCAGGGGGGCGGGGTAGCTCCCGCAGGTGCTCACACCTAAGAGTCAGCACAGCAGCCCCTCCCCCAGAAGACCAGCTGGAAGGACAGGGGAAGAGCAAGTTCTCGATGGAGCAACCCTGGAAAGCTCCAGAGGAATTTGAGGGATTTACAGTATATAGAACCAGAGGATACCCCTCCTTGTATTTTGTTTTGTTTTGTTTTTGATTTTTCTTTTTTCTTTTTGTTCATTTCTTTGTTTTTTCCTTTTTTTCTCTTCTTTTTTCTTCCTTTTTCCAGTACAACTTGTTTTTAGCCATTCTGCACTGAGCAAAATGGCTAGAAAGAACTCACCACAAAAGAAAGAATGAGAAACAGTACTCTCTCCCACAGAGTTACAGAATTTGGATTACAATCTGATGTCAGAAAGCCAATTCAGAAGCACAATCATAAAGCTACTGGTGGCTCTGGAAAAAAAACATAAAGGATTCAAGAGACCCTTATGACTGCAGAATTTAGATCTAATCAGGCCAAAATTAAAAATCAATTAAATGAGATGCAATCCAAACTGGAGGTCCTAACGATGAGGGTTAATGGGGTAGAAGAAAGAGTGAGTGACATAGAACACAAGTTGATGGCAAGGAAGGAAGCTGAGGAAAAAAGAGAAAAACAAAAGATCATGAGGAAAGATTAAGGGAAATAAATGACAGCCTCAGAAGGAAAAATCTACATTTAATTGGGGTTCCAGAGGGCACTGAGAGGGACAAAGGACCAGAAAGCATATCTGAACAAATCATAGCTGAGAATTTCCCTAACTTGGGAAGGGAAACAGGCATTCAGATCCAGGAGATAGATGCCCCCCCCCAAAATCAATAAAAACCGTTCAACACCTCAGCATTTAATAGTGACTTGCAAATTCCAAAGATAAAGAGAAAATCCTTAAAGCAGCAAGAGACAAGAGATCCCTAACTTATATGGGGAGAAATATTAGATTAATAGCAGACCTCTCCACAGAGACCTGGCAGGCCAGAAAGGGCTGGAAGGATATATTCTGGGTCCTAAATGAGAAGAACCTGCAACCAAGAATACTCTATCCAGCAATGCTCTCATTCAGAATAGAAGGAGAGATAAAGAGCTTCCAAGATAGGCAGAAACTGAAAGAATATGTGACCAACAAACCAGCTCTGCAAGAAATATTAAGGCGGACTCTGTAAAAGAAAGGGAAGTACAAAGAAACAATCCACAAAAACAGGGACTGAATAGGTATTAAGATGACACTAAATTCATATCTTTCAATAGTAACTCTGAACATGAATGGGCTTAATGATCCCATCAAAAGAGGCAGGGTTTCAGACTGGATAAAAAAGCAAGACCCATCTATTTGCTGTCTACAAGAGACTCACTTTAGACAGAAGGACACCTACAGCCTGAAAATAAAAGGTTGGAGAACCATTTACCATTCAAATGGTCCTCAAAAGAAAGCAGGGGTAGCCATCCTCATATCAGATAAATTAAAGTTTATCTCAAAGACTGTAGTAAGAGATGAAGGGGACACTATATCATACATAAAGGATCTATCCAACAAGAGGACCTAACAATCATGAATATTTATGCCCCTAAATGTGGGAGCTGCCAAGCATATCAATCAATTAGTAACCAAAGTTAAGACATACTTAGATAATAATACAGTTACACTGGGAGACTGAAACATAGCACTTTCTGTAAATGACAGATATTCTAAGCACCATATCTCCAAAGAAACAAGAGCATTAAATGATACACTGGACCAGATGGATTTCACAGATACATACAGAACTTTACATCCAAACGCAACTGAATACACATTCTTCTCAAGTGCACATGGAACTTTCTCCAGAATAGACCACATACTGGGTCACAAATCAGGTTTTAACCGATACCAAAAGATTGGGATTGTCCCCTGCATATTTTCAGACCATAATGCTTTGAAACTAGAACTCAATCACAAGAAGAAATTTGGAAGAAATTCAAACACGTGGAGGTTAAAGACCATCCTGCTAAAAGATGAAAGGGTCAACCAGGAAATTAGAGAAGAATTAAAAAGATTCATGGAAACTAATGAGAATGAAGATACAACCGTTCAAAATCTTTGGGATACAGCAAAAGCAGTCCTGAGAGGGAAATACATCGCAATCCAAGCATCCCTCAAAAAACTGGAAAGAACTCAAATACAAAAGCTAACTTTGCACCTAAAGGAACTGGATAAAGAAGAGCAAATAAGTCCTACACCAAGCAGAAGAGAGCTAATAAAGATTCAAGCAGAAATCAATGAAATAGAGACCAGGAGAACTGTGGAACAGATCAAAAAAAAAAAAAAAAAAAAACAGGAGTTGGTTCTTTGAAAGAATTAATAAGATGGATAAACCATTAGCCAGCCTTAATTAAAAACAAAAGAGAAAAGACTCTAATTAATAAAATCACGAATGAAAAAAGAGAGATAACAACCAATACCAAGGAAATACAAACGATGTTAAAAACATATTATGAGCAGCTATATGCCAACAAATTAGGCAATCTAGAAGAAATGGACACATTTCTGGAAAATCACAAACTACCAAAACTGGACCAGGAAGAAATGGAAAACCTGAACAGGCCGATGACCAGGGAGGAAGTTGAAGCAGTCATCAAAAACCTCCCAAGACACAAATGTCCAGGGCCAAATGGCTTCCCAGGGGAATTCTATCAAATGTTTAAAGAAGAGACAATACCTATTCTACTAAAGCTGTTCGAAAAGATAGAAAGGGATGGAATGCTTCCAAACTCATTCTATGAGGCGAGCATCACCTTAATTCCAAAATCAGACAAAGACCCCACCAAAAAGGAGAATTATGGACCAATATCCCTGATGAACACAGATGCAAAAATCTCAACAAGATACTAGCCAATAGGATCCAACAATACATTAAGAAGATTATTCACCATGACCAAGTGGGATTTATTACTGGGATGCAAGGCTGGTTCAAATCTCATAAAGCAATCAATGCGACAGATCCTATCAACAAGAGAAAAAACAAGAACCATATGATCCTCTCAATAGATGCAGAGAAAGTATTTGACAAAATTCAGCATCCATTTCTGATCAAAACTCTTCAGAGCGTAGGGATAGAGGGAACATTCCTCAGCATCTTAAAAGCCATCTACGAAAAGCCCACAGCCAATATCATTCACAATGGGGAAGCACTGGGAGCCTTTCCCCTAAGATCAGGAACCAGACAGGGATGTCCACTCTCACCACTGCTATTCAACACAGTACTAGAAGTCCTAGCCTCAGCAATCAGGCAACAAAAAGAAATAAAAGGCATTCACATTGGCAAAGAAGAAGTCAAACTCTCCCTTTTTGCAGATGTCATGATACTGTACATAGAAAACCCAAAAGCCTCCACCCCAAGATTGCTAGAACTCATACAGCAATTCGGCAGTGTGGCAGGATACAAAAATCAATGCCCAGAAATCAGTGGCATTTCTATACATTAACAATGAGACTGAAGAAAGAGAAATTAAGGAATCAATTACACCCATTTACAATTGCACCCAAAAGCATAAGATACCTAGGAATAAACCTAACCAAAGAGGTAAAGGATCTATACCCTAAAAACTACAGAACACTTCTGAAATAAATTGAGGAAGACACAAAGAGATGTAAAAATATTCCATGCTCATGGATTGGAAGAATTAATATTGTGGAAATGTCAATGTTACCCAGGGCAATTTACACGTTCAATGCAATCCCTATCAAAATATCATGGACTTTTGTCTGAGAGTTGGAACAAATCATCTTAAGATTTGTGTGGAATCAAAAAAGATCCCGAATAGCCAGAGGAACATTAAAAAAGAAAACCAGAGCTGGGGCCATCACAATGCCAGATTTCAGGTTGTACTACAAAGCTGTGGTCATCAAGACAGTGTGGTACTGGCACAAAAACAGACATAGATCAGTGGAACAGAATATAGAATCCAGAAATGGGCCCTCAACTCTATGGTCAACTAATAGTTAACAAAACAGGAAAGACTATCCACTGGACAAAGGACAGTCTCTTCAATAAATGGTGCTAGGAAAATTGGACATCCACATGCAGAAGAATGAAACTGGACCATTCTCTTATACCATACACAAAGATAAACTCAAAATGGATGAAAGATCTAAATGTGAGACAAGAATCCATCAAAATCCTAAAGGAGAACACAGGCAACACTCTTTTTGGACTTGGCCACAGCAACTTCTTGCAAGATACATCTATGAAGGCAAGGGAAACAAAATCAAAAGTGAATTATTGGGACTTAAGATAAAAAACTCTGCACAGCAAAAGAAACAGTCAACAAAACTGAAAGACAACCTACAGAATGGGAGAAGATATTTGCAAATGACGTATCAGATAAAGGGCTAGTATCCAGGATCTATAAAGAACTTATTAAACTCAACAGCAAAGAAACAAACAATCCAATCATGAAATGGGCAAAAGACATGAACAGAAATCTCACAGAGGAAGACACAGACATGGCCAACATGCACATGAGAAGATGCTCCACATCACTTGCCATCAGGGAAATACAAATCAAAACCACAATGAGATACCACCTCACACCACTGAGAATAGTGAAAATTAACAAGGCAGGAAACAACAAATGTTGGAGGGGATGTGGAGAAAGGGGAACCCTCTTGCGCTGTTGGTGGGAATGTGAACTGGTGCAGCCACTCTGGAAAACTGTGTAGAGGTTCCTCAAAGAGTTAAAAATAGATCTGCCCTATGACCCAGCAATTGCACTGCTGGGGATTTGCCCCAAAGATACAGATGCAGTGAAACACCAGGACACCTGCACCCCAATGTTTATAGCAGCAATGTCCACAATAGCCAAACTGTGGAAGGAGCCTCGGTGTCCATCAAAAGTTGAATGGATCAAGAAGATGTGGTCTATGTATACAATGGAATATTCCTCAGCCATTAGAAATGACAAATACCCACCATTGGCTTCGAGGTGGTTAGAACTGGAAGGTATTATGCTGAGTGAAGCAAGTCAATCAGAGGAGGACAAACATTATATGGTCTCATTCATTTGGGGAATATAAATAATAGTGAAAGGGAATAAAGGAAAAAGGAAAGAAAATGAGTGGGAAATATCAGTGAGGATGACAGGACATGAGAGAACTCTGGGAAACGAACAAGGGGTGGTGGAAAGGGAGGTGGGGGGGGTTGGGGTGACTGGGTGACAGGCTCTGAGGGGGGCATTTGACAGGATGAGCACTGGATGGTGTTATGCTATGTGTTGGCAAATTGAACTCCAATAAAAAAAATATTTAAAAAAATATGAAGGAGGAACTTCTGATTTCTGCTGCTTTCACTATGGCTGAATAAGCTCCCATCAGACTCAAGCATCACAGAGATGATAAATTTTGAACAAAATTTTTATAAGAAATCACTGTGTCAAAGTAATTTTTCAGGGTAAGTTTCACATTTTTATTCCTATGGGCTCAACTAGGCACTGTATGAAATAATAAAAACCGTAATAATAAGCTAGCATTCCTTCTGGATAAACCTCAGAGTTCAGGGAAAACACAGCCAGTGTAAAGTCAGGGGAGAATTCCAGAAAGGGAAAATACAAAAGAGGAAACATTAAATTCTGTGTAAAAATCTTGGTCCAGTTCTCTGCCCCCTGTGCCATGTATGCACAGTCCAGCTAAAGATGAAAGAACAAAAATCTTGAACTAAGATGTGAACTGTTAACAAAAGACTGTTAACATTTTGAGTCAAATCAGGTTTATCTTTTTTTTTTAAGAGTTTATTTATTTATGCATGAAGAGACATAGAGAGAGAGAGAGAGAAAGAGAGAGGTAGAGACACAGGCAGAGGGAGAAGCAGGCTCCATGCAGGGAGCCTGATGTGGGACTTGATCCTGGGTCTCATCCAGGGTCACGCCCTGGGCTGAAGGCGGCACTAAACCACTGAGCCACCCGGGCTGCCCAAATAGGGTTTATCTTAAAACCAAAACCTCAAAACTATTCAGAGGAATTTAATAGAATTCAGAATTTCCACCAGATCACTTTTACAATGTCCAGGCTACAATCCAGAATTACTCAGCATACAAAGAATCAGTAATGTGTGGCGCACTCTCAAGATAAAAAGGCAATCAATGGAAACCAAACCTGAGGTTGCCTAAAGGTTGGAATTAGCAGAAAGGGTGATAAAGCAACTATTTAAGCAACTACTGATAACTGCTTAATGACATAAAAGAGAATATGCTCACACACACAAAAAAGACATCAAATTTCAGTGAAGAAATTAAAACTATAAAAAGAACCAAATGAAAATTCTAGTATAAAAAAGTATATAAAAAAAGTATATAGCAGAAATTTAAAAATCTACCACATAGGTTCAACAATAGAATAAAAGTGATAAAGAATCAAATACCTGGAGACAAAATCAAAAGGCCTAACACACATGTAATTAGTATAGAAGAAAGAAAGAAAGGAAATAATAAATCAATGAAATATCAACAGGCAAAATCTTTAACAAAATATTAGCTGAGCTCAATCATACATTAAAAGAATAATACACTATGATCAAGTGGAATTTATTCCAGGAAAGAAAGTATGGTTTAACACTCGCAAATCAATCATTATTATACATCACATAGACAGAATGAAGGATAAATTCATGTGATCATCTCAATAGATCCATTAAAAATATCAACAGTCAACATCCATTCCTGATAAAAAAAAAAATCTCAATAAACTGAGTATAGAGGGAACATGCCTCAAAATAATAAAGTTCATATATGACAAGCCCTCAGCCAATATCATACATAATCAGTGATGAAAATCTGAGCTTTTCTTCTAAGATCAGGAGCAAGAGAAGGATGTTCAATAATCCCTCTTTTTTTTAACATAGTATTGGAAGTCACAGAGTAATGAGGCAAGAAAAAGAAATAAAAGCCTTCTAAGTTGGAAAGGAGAAGTAAACTGTCTCTATTTGCAGATGACATGGTATTATATATAGAAAACCTTTACTAAAGGCTCCACAAAGAAGTTCAAAACTAATAAATGAATTCAGTAAGGTTGAAGGATGCAAAATCCATATACAAAAATCAATTATGCTTCTACACACTATTAATGAACTAGCAGAAAGAGCAATTAAGAAAACAATCCCATTTACAATTGCATCAAAAATAAAGTACCTAGAAGTAAACTTAACCAAGGAGGTGAGAGAGACTAGTACACTGAAAACTATAAGACATTGATGAAAGAAATTAAAGACACAAATAAATAGAAAAATATTGTGTTCATAGATTGGAAGAATTACTAATGTTAAAAGGTACATACTACCCAAATCTACAGATTCAATATGATCCCTTATCAAAATTCCAATGGCATTGTTCATTGAAATAGGAAAAAAAAATACCTAAAATTTATATGGAACCAAAAAAGACCCCAAATAGAACAATCCTGAAAAGAAGGTTTCTTGTTTAATGTCCATTTAAAATACCATCAGTGGAGTCTGGGTCACTCAGTCTATTGAGCATCTGACTCTTTTTTTTATTTTTTTTTTTAGTTCGATTTGCCAACATATATCATATCACCCAGTGCTCATCCCATCAAGTCCCCCACTCAGTGACTGTCACCCAGTCACGCCACCCCCCACCCACCTCCCTTTCCACTACCCCTTGTTCATTTCCCAGAGTTCTCTCATGTTATGTCACCCTCTCTGATTATTCCCACTCATTTTCTCTCCTTTACCCTTTATTCCCTTTCACTATTTTTTATGTTCCCCAAATGAATGAGACCATATAATGTTTGTCCTTCTCCGATTGACTTATTTCACTCAGCATAATACCCTCCAGGTCCATCCACGTCGAAGCAAATGATGGGTATTTGTCATTTCTAATGGCTGAGGAATATTCCATTGTATACATAGACCACATCTTCTTTATCCATTCATCTTTCGATGGACACCGAGGCTCCTTCCACAGTTTGGCTATTGTGGACATTGCTGCTATAAACATCGGGGTGCAGGTGTCCCGGCATTTCACTACATCTGACTCTTAATTTCAGCTGAGGTCATGATCTCAGAGTAGTGGGATCAAGACTTGCATGGGGCTCCACACTCAACACTGCTTGAGATTGTCTCTCTCCTCCTCTCCCTCTGCCTCTCCCCGACTCACAAATCTTTAAAAAAAAATAAAATTAAAAACTACCATCAAAAATACTAAAGAATAAACAGAATTTACTTCAAAATAAGAGTTCTATATCAAAACTGCAAAACTAGAGAAATTAAAGAAGAGTAAAATAAATGGATAGACACACCATATTGGTGAATTTGCTTAGTATTTTTGAACTAATTCTCCCAAAACTTATCTTTAGAATTAACATAATCTTAAGCATAACCCCAGTAGCTTTTTCTGTACAAATTGATAGATGATAATAAATTTTATGCTGAAAGAACTTGGCTTTCCCACAAACCTCTTTGTATTATATTTATGTTCTATTCTATTTAGTTTGATCAAAAGATAATATTTTTTTTCAAAAGATAATATTTTGGAGGATGGAACAATGAAAAGGTCTAGCCACAACAATGCATATCTAAGAAAGTACAAATATTGCATTAGTACATCACGAAGAAAGAAACTCTTAGAATTTACCAATTTCTCAGCCTGGTAGAAATTGAAAAACAGTATTTCTGAGCAACTCTACTCTGTGACCAGGGCCACAATATCATTTATCATCCAAACCAGCAAACTTTTGAACCTGAACCAGGGTGTTACTAACAGTTATACTGGGACAGCAGACATAACTTAGACTATTGCATGCAAATCAGGTTATATGATCATGCATAGATTATGTCATCAATACAAGTTAAAATAAGACATTCTTATGGTGTTCCTGGCATATTTTATCAACAAAAGACCAGTAATATTCCTTCTAGCTTAGATCCTTGATCCTTGATAGCCTTGAAGTCTATGTTTCGGAAGACTAAGAAAGCTTTCCACCAAAAAGCCTGAAGCCCAAGAGCTAATATCCACCTCACTTTACAAATCCCAGTCTGTGGATAAATGACACATTTTTCAACCCATACAGATGGCATCTTGTTAGTAAGACACTGTACATGAATTTAGAAGAAATCGAACAATCCAGAAATCTCTGTCTTCATTTGAAACTACTACATTATTTTTCCTTTAATAAGGACAGGAATGTATGTGGATCCATAAAAATAATTTAAGTCATTCATGAATATATTAGATGTGTCCTTTTGTATGAAAAAGGGAAGGGGGCTAATTATGCTCTATTGGTCCTTAACCATTGCCCCAGCTTAAGACTCTTAAACCAGAAGGAGCATAGCTGTGAGCAGATCTGGAAAGAAGAACCCTCACTTGGACTTACCCTCCTGGGAAGTTTTTTCTCAAAGAAAATCACAGGAAAGCCACAGCAGTGTGGCTCTCTTCCAAGAATAAGTGTTGGAGTCTAGCAGGACTTTAAGGGAGCAGAAAGAAGCCAGTTCTGAATTCATGAAATCTTTCTATTGGGTCCATCTTATTAGTCCTTTTAGTTTTTATTCAGAGTTAAAAACATATCCCTGGTGACCTCTTACAAATAAAGCACCAAAACCTTGTTCTGACACCTGTCTTTCAGCAAACTTATGGATTAAGTCCCTGTCTTCCTTTGAAAATGTTGTTCTGTTGTGCTCTTCACATGGAATGTCTGTCCCCTACTTTGCACTTGGGAAAAGATTACTTATCCTTAAGACCCAGGTAAAATGTTTATGACTCACTCCTGGAAAATGTTTTCCTGTGACTTTAGTGTTTTTAGTGTGATCATGGATTTTAATCACAGTGTATACTGGTTTTATTTAATTTTATCCCATTTCTGCCACTGGAGGAACACTAGTCAAGAGCAAGATGCAAAGCCTATTTGTCTTTACTTTTCCATTCCTTAGTAAAATGCATTGCTTTTCCACACTCTGGAGATTTGGGTCTTTGAGTAAAAAAAAATATATATATGTCTTAAACATCACTTTCGAATGTTTTTCTTCTGAAAAGTATTATAAGCTCTTCTAGTAGCACATAAAATCAAATTATATCTGACAGCATGCACAAATTCACTTCTATTCAGCAGAAACAAATCTTTCAGTTTCTCAACAGAAGCATTTATGTCTGTCTTTATTTTCAATTATTTTATCTTTTCATTCACTTTAGCATGACAAATGCATCTCTTCCCCAGTATATTCTATATTCAGTTCAATCAGCAAATTTCCAATAAATCAATCAACTAACCAAATATTGTATTTGTTGAGTTCTGGTAACAACCTAAAAGCACTTATGGAAACTATGTTATATTACTAGGCTATAGTAGGCCATAGAAAAAATAAAGGATCTAGTCCCTGCCATTGAAAAACTAATGAATAAAATAATTAATGATATCTATCATTTTCTAGTACTTGAAATTCTCCAACATAAAGGATTTTCACATAAATGAGTTCGTTGGATAGCCATCTCACATTGACCAAGTGATCCATTTAAATTGGATTTTAATAATTATGAAAGTTCCAGAAAATAAGTGGATTCAGAAATTTTCCAATAACATATGCTCCAGATCTCTTCACAATGTCCTTTACATTGTCATGTGTGAAATATCTGTAAGCACAAATGAATATACGTAAAGCAATGTGAGTACTAAACAGTTCAGGGGAGAACAGCATAGGAATTAGTCACTTACATTAAGCACCTGGTGAAGTTTAAATCCAAATTTAGAAAAAAAGAAACAGAAACATAAAGAAAGAACGAAGAAGCTTGCACTGAGGAATCAAATTGGCTCTTTACATCACATGAAATATTTAAGCAATACCATCTTCAAACAGCATAGAGCAAAATAGACATTGGTGCATGATTTGAGGCATTTTTCTTTCAGATTTAAGGGCTGGGAAGATTTTCCACTGAGGAAAAAGATATGACTTCTTGGAATGTGCTCAGCTATGTGGAGACCTGATGTATCCTCCTGGGCTCCAGAGAAAGAGGGTCATCACCTCAAACCTATAGAAATATTGACTTCCTATCTTAGTATCTGAAGCCTGAACAATTTGGCTTCAAGTTGCCCTTCCAATCTTCTCCTCTGTTACCAACCAACAATACAACCCAAGATCAAACTAATCGAAACCTTAGTTGTGGTCTATATCTTGCCACTTGCTATATTCTCTGTCTGAAAAATTCTTCTGCACAAGACTACTAGAATTGTTTTCCCAGTTCAGCCAAGCAGAAAGTCCCTTTACCTTCCTAGAACTCCCTGTTCTAGAGGAATTTTATGTATCCTCTTTTAACAGCACTAAACACACGACATTATAATTGTGACCCACTTAAGTTAACCAATCTTAACAGCTAGTCGCAGTATGGAGAGATGACAAAGGAAATGGAATCCATCACTAAATGTCTTAAAGAATACTTCATATCTTTACTGAAATTTCCACGAGATAGAGAGAGACACTGAAGATGGGTCACAGAACACCAGTACCAAAGCTTTCTATTTAGCCATATTTTCCCTTTTCTCTGATTCTATTTTTATGATATCTCTTTAAGTATCTCCCATATCTATCTTCCAAATCTTTAGTATGCACTGCTTTCTTCCTCATTGCATTATCCCCTCTTTCTCATTGTTCTCTCTTATTTCTTTCTTAGAATTGGTCCAAGTCCTTTTAGATGAAGATCAGTTTACTCCTTTTAAGCTACTCCAAGTCCACCGTTACTCTGCTTAACCCAATAAAGATCCAACATACTATGAATGCAAACAAAAGATCCAGCTTAGAAAGTAGGGGAAAGGGAAAAGCTATGAAAAGTCTTTAAAATTTTTGTCCTCAATTTAAGTGTCAGTCTGCATTCTCAGGGACTGTGCACTCCTTGATCATGTTTTGGGTTTTGTCTCAATGTGTTTAGTTTTTTGATAACACCAATAGTTAGCATAATGGCTGAGACAAAATAGCTCTTCAGTAAATACTGGTTACTTGAATAATTAAATAAAGGAATAAATGACTGAATGAATAGAAAGCTCATATTCTACAGGAAATTCATGTAACTGCAAAAATACCTAATTTATGACATTCTAAACCCATTATTACCATGTTCTCAGAGAATTATGCAAATAAGTTCTTTGGAAACTAATTTTTTGAGTCACTTAACAGTAACAATGATTTTCACTCAACGATGCCACTGCTCATCTATTAAAACCTACGATAAGCCAAATCTCCCTGTCAGCTGGGGTAGCTGTGCAATGACTCACATTGCCTCAGACACTTCTGCACAGAAGTATGCCTGCCAGTTTGCAGCGAAAAGGAAATTGCCCTAGGAAAAATAGCTTCATTTTACTACTCTTGTCTCTCTATGGCATACACACAGACCAGGTATCTAACACTTAAAATGCTCACACTTCTCCTCTATGTGATCAAAGACTGCCCCATTAGAAATTATTTTTGTTGATATTTATATTCCTCTTTATATTCCTAAAAATGATAAGACACTAGAAAAACAATGCACATAGAGGATGAGAATTTAAGCTAGTAAAATGGCACTTCCTTTCACATAAGATTATAGAACTCATTATTCCAGAGTTAAACTAAATTCTGTTATCCATGAGAAGGTGGATGATTTGGATGAGAATCCTTTTACCCATAAGTTGCTTTTACCCATAAATTACCCATTTCTCCTTAATCCAGTTATGAAGGAAAAAGTAGGCTCTACATTTCTCTCACATTTAAATATCAGGAACAGAAAAATGAGAATTTCAAGAATTAATTGTACCACCAACCCTTATATTTTCTTTGAAACCTCTAGGTGAGAACTAGTCCTGCATTCAGAAAAAAAGAATTTCTTTAAAAGCAGTCACATCGCCTCTGAGGAGCATTTCCGACACAGTACATTCTTCACAGCTTCTTTCACGTCTTTGTTCCTCAAACTATAGATGAGAGGATTGAGCATAGGTGTCACGACTCCATAGAATAGAGAGATGATTTTGTCTGTGACTTGTACTTTGTCTGCACCAGATGAGTCTTTAGCCTTGGGTTTTGCATACATGAAGAGGATGGTTCCATAGAATATAATCACCACTGTTAGGTGGGCAGAGCAGGTGGAGAAGGCTTTGCGCTTCCCCTCTGCAGAAGGAATCTTCAGGATAGTGGAGAGAATGAAAACATAGGAAACAAAAATGAAAAGTACTGGGACCACAAGAAAAATCATGTTAGCAATAACCATGCTAATGATATTTATGGAGATATCAGCACAGGCCAATTTTAAGACAGCCAAGATTTCACAAGTAAAATGATTAATGACATTATCCCCACAGAAGGGAAGCCGCATCGCAAGACAGGTTTGCAACACAGAATTGACACCTCCTGCGATCCAGGACCCAGCAGCCATGGGCACATATGAAGTCTTGCTCATAATGATGGGGTATCTCAGAGGGTTACAGATGGCCACATAGCGGTCAAATGCCATCATGCTTAGAAGGACACACTCTGTGGCTCCCATAGCAAAGGAAAGAAACATTTGCACTCCACATCCAGAGAAGGAAATGGTTTTCTTTGATGTTAAAAAGCTGCTGAGAAATAGGGGAATAGAAGAACTGGTATAGCAAATATCCAAGAATGATAAGTTACTGAGGAAAAAGTACATGGGGGTGTGTAGGTGGGTGTCACAGACACTTACAATGATGATGACTCCATTTCCCAGCAGGATCACCAGGTACATACACAGTACCAGCACAAAGTAAATGGCCTCAAGCTCTGGATAGCCAGAAAGTCCCAAAAGGACAAATTCTGTCACAGAAGACTGATTGGTCTCTCCCATGTTAATATTTTCTTTGACTAAAATGACTTCTGCAACAGCTAGAATACATGTGGATCTGTTACAGCAGTGCTTGCAAGAGTTGTTTGCATCCTTAAGCAGCTTCCCTTAGGGGCAATATGGACTTATAACTGGATACATAGATAGCATAAGACTATATAATGATCCTCTAACCTCAGTTAGAACTTTAGATCTCATGGAGACTGTAGCTCAAAAAAAAAAAAAGCTTTTGTTAGAAAAGAGATTCAGAACACATACAACTGGGTTAGAATTGTGTATCTCACTTACATTATGAATCTGAAATTTTTTGAATGCCACATCACCATAACATTTTGATCAAACAATCCAAAACACAACTAATACATTAGCATCAACGAAAATCACTGTTCTTCAGTTACTAAAACAAAATGGTGTATGAAGTCCTGCTTCAATGGTAACTTCATCTCAGTTTCAGAACTTTGTGGCCAGAAAAATGAGCTGAAAAGATACATTTTTAGAAAAAGAACTTTTGTTTAATTCAAACCTGGGGGAAAAGGTATACCTGTAATATCCTAAGGATATTAACTATAGACATTACTAATGGTTGTAAAAGAAAAAAAGAAAACAGTTTTTAGACATGGACAAAATTATTCTTGTCTTTTTCAGTACAAGTTGGGATGTCTAGGTAGCTCTACCACCCTGCCTAATACATATAATGAATTACAAGTTGATCTCAGAAAAACTCCAGTGCACATGTCTCAATCTACAAACCATAATAAAGGTATAATCTAAGAAATTCAAGTGATGGGGGATTTACTCTTTTACTTGCAGGCATGAGAAAATACATATTATCTGTTCCCTGCACAGAAATCAACTTTGCTCAAAGAGCTGCTCTGCCAATCATTTTCTCACTGCATATTCAGAATACCCATAATAAGGAGATATAGGTTACTCAAAATATTCTTAAGCATTAGTAATATGTTACAATTATTTATATCCCCAATTCACTAGAATACAATGTTTCTACATTAAAGTGCCAGAAACAGAAGTCCTACTCTTTTGTGAGATTGCTAGTCTCATAAATTCCACCTCAATAAATTCAATAATATAACCAAAATAACTCTCTACTTCTCAGTTTTCATTAATAACAAGTAGCTATCATTGCTACAGTAAAAAAAAAAATAACAAAAACAAAGAAACACAACAATTAACCAGTATAAAAACAGAACTGACTTCCAGTAAAATTGAAAGGTAGGGCTCTTTACAGTCACTTCACTAGTAAAAGAACCTTTAAAGGACCAGCCAATGGAGCACCAAACCAACTTAGAGTCTTTGCTGCTTTGAGGATTTTTCTAATCCCAAAAGTAATTTAAACTTTGCAATGTGGATTGGTTAGAATTTAGGAACTTTCTAGCACTTTTGGGATGAAATCCCTTAGAAGCAATTAAAACAAAGTTGCTAATACAATTAAGTGTAACTCACAAAAAAACAAATAATTCTGACTTTATACCTTCTGGGAAGAGCAAATTTAGAAGTGCTACCCCAGGTAAAATGGTCAGGACACAGTCATCAGAATTGACTATATCTGATAGAGACATGTGGGGGTATTCTGTGATGCTTAGGTCAAAATGATACTTTGTTCTTAATAGATTATCTACCAATCACCTTTATTTTGACCTCTAAATCCTGGATTCTCAGAGTAGATAAACATTATTCTGGTCTCATTGCCCTCTCTAAATGGCCAGGATAATAGGTATGGTCATTTTAATTTTGCTCACTCATGCCCTCTATTTAAATACATACACAATACCCCAAACTTAACCTATTAGTTCTTCAGTCATGCCAACACTGGTATGACACAACATGAAACAGACCATATCAATAATTTCCATGATGTGAGCAAATCACATTTTACTTATGAACATGAAAATAAGTTCCAACTTGAAGGAGATAAATATTATGACATTTTCTATGACTATCTTTTGAAATCAATTACCAACATTTGAAGAATTCAATAATTTTACATGAATGTTATGAAATACTCGTTTAGCACAGAAACAAGCAAAAATCATCGTGAGTAGTCTTAAAAAGAAGGGAGTAAAATTTGACAACTGCATTCTTTCTTGACAGTGAACATTTTTTAAAAGTCACTGAGCAAAAGATGCAACATAATCTTGAGCAATGGGAAAGCAATTTATGCCGTGAAGGATGGTATTATCTATTTCAACAAAATAACAAAATAAATTTAAAGAGCAATTCCAAGAGTTCTTAACGTTATGCTAGCATTTTTTCAGTATATTGACTCATAATCCAAATGTTAAGCATGTTTTCTCATTAACGTTCAGTGGACAAAGGAAGTAAATAGTTTTGATGTGAGCACAGTTAAGACTATGTAACAATACAAATGGAAGATAGGCCGTAACTGCAAGTTTTATAAGCAAATTACACAAAAGAATGTTAAATGGAGCCAAATACTTATAATTTAAAAGGTATGTAGAAGAGATGCTTATAACTTATTTCACATAACAGCAATTTTAGTACAAATATTTCCTATGAAATATTTTTATCTCAGTGTACATATGCAAAGGCAATCAGCAATAATTCAAATTTAAGAGGGTGTTATCTATTTTCATTTGTTAACCTGGTAACCCCAACTTCCTGTGACCGGGATTCACATGAAACCCAGTCTAAGCCTGGGCTGCCTCACCAGCACCATGCCCAGGCATTGAGGAAATACAGGACCCAGGTGTCTGGGCAGTACTACTCACAGTAATACTGTGAGACAGCACTATTTTTAGAACTTTCAAATGAGGAACAAAAAGAGAATATTTGGTGTATTTCTCTAAACCACTCTAGTAGGTATAGGATTATACACCTGTTGTCTCAAATGTACCCAGCCACCACATAAATATCACTTACAGCTACAACCCTCATCCGTCCCCAGGACAAATATGGTAAGAAGCAATCAACATGAACTCATAGGAGTTCATGATCAAGGACTTCTCTTCAACATTTCTAAGCCCTAGCCTCAACTTCTCCTTTTTTTCTATTTTACTTAAGTGTTTGCTAATTGAGGCCTCCTCATCTCAAGAATAATATCTATTCTTCCCTAAACCCCATAAATTACTTTGGTCCCCTCTGAGGTACTACAGCCCATTAGAAGAATGGCAAGCAATACCTAGGGTCTTAATATCTGAGGTCGACTCCCATAATACCAACTGCCTGTCTATATTCCAAACAGACTTTGCCCTAGATTCCCCCTTTACCATGCTCTCCCTAATGTTGGGCCACACGTCAATGCATGCTTTTTCCTGAGGAGCTGACACATGCTACTCCATTTCTATAACTTCCAGGTCCTCTGTATCTCTTAGGTAGATGTCATTCAGATACCATCTTCATGTCCTTTTACCAGGAAGCTAGTATACCTGTTCATTTTAGTCTGTGTACAGACAAACTAACAACATAGTTAAGTACAAGACACTGAATCTGGCTCAAGCCTCTTCTCTTCTCTAAAGCAAATTACTCCATGCAAATGTGGCTATATTTTATCTGAATTGTGAACAAAATTTTGATTTCATGATAACTCTAAAAAATTTAGTTTCATCACCTTAAAGTTAGATTAAGAGCAATGTTTTCATGCATTTTTATTGAATAGACCCAAAACCTCACCTAGATCCTCTGGTCCTCAGTCTAAAATTTATCAAAGTGGTTATTATTAGTCATAATGCCGCCACATCAGGATCAGTGTATTCAACTCATTTGATCACAGTCTCTCTCACACTCTCATCATTCTCTCTCCTGTTTGTAAGCTCTCTGTTCCTCTCACAGGTGGATTTTGTGCCTGGCAGCAGAAAATCTAGGAAGAGAGAAGAGTGGTAGGTTGGAAGGTTAGTAAAAGGTAGAAAGAAAATATCACATTATATAAGGAACAGAACAGGGACATCAAATTGGGATCAGTTAGCTAGAATTTAAGTGGGAAATACAATATCCCCAAAGCCAAGCAGTAAAGAATAAGAGGTGTGATTAAAAATAAACACATCAAAAAAATAAAATAAACACATCAGTAAATGTGACTGAGATAGCAAGAGATGGAGGAATGGGAACAATAACAGGTCAATCTAACTCAACTGAGTTGAAAGACAGGTCTCAGTAGGAGGGTTGTTTTTTAGTAACTTCTTAATCTAATTAATCATTCAATAAACAATCTAAGAGTAATATATGTTCAGCTTCTGGAAAGCATAAAGTGGCATAATCTTCTGACTTTTTCCCCTACTCAAACATGGAACTGCTATAGAAATAAGATTTAAAATGTATCAATCTGAAGAATAGAATGAATGCAACTGGAAGAAATCCAAGGAAATAATGTAGCCATTGACAAGAAATGCATTGTGGGAATAGTTTTGAATCAGGTTATTCTTTCTCTATTGCATTGCCATGAGGAAATTATGCTCCACCCTCCTCTAACCCTCACAAGCTAAGGTAGATACAATAACATCAGAGTGGTCCAGCACTAAGAAGGGTGAAGAGACAAGTCATTAAAAGTGCACACAGAGCAGCCTACCTGGAGAGTTCCCTCTTTCTGCTTTATCTCACTAAAAAAAGCTGGGATATTTTTTACAGTGAAGATACGGACTCAGAAAACGATAGCATCCAGATAGAGGTAAGGAAAAGAGTCAGGGTTTCCAGGGGAGGAAACATACTTGTACATACCCAATACAGTATAATGGGCTCTCTGCCTTGAGGAACCCCAAACTTTGAACTCACCTGAAATAGTACAAGTTGTGGCCTTGACCTTTTCCTTTTTTTAAATAAGGTACACTCTATTGACCAAAATACTGGAGGGGAAAATGAACTCCATAGAGAAGAATAATGTGATAAATGGTGAACACAACCATTATAAAAGAAAGACAATAAAATGGGCAACTTAAAATCAATATGAGAAAGAATTCATTGAACAGAGGGAGCAAAAATTTTGAATGAGCAAAATAAATATCCTTGATGTGATAAGGAAGAATGTTTGTGGCATAAAGCAGGAATAAATAGTTACAAA